>NC_053040.3:267364060-267667090 GCF_002575655.3 Aegilops tauschii subsp. strangulata
TCTTATCTTGTGATGAATGTCAAAGAATAGGTAATAACGGTAAGTGTCAAGAAATGCCTATGAATTATTCACTTGTTGTTGAACCATTTCTTGTTTGGGGATTTGATTACATGGGACCTTTTCCTTCCTCTAATGGGCATACACATATTTTGGTTGTTGTTGATTATGTTACTAAATGGGTAGAGGCTATTTCAACCAGTAGTGCTGATCACAACACATCTATTAAACTGCTTAAGGAAATTATTTTCCCAAGGTTTGGAGTCCCTAGATATTTAATGACTGATGGTGGTTCACACTTAATTCATGGTCCTTTCCGTAAAATGCTTGCCAAGTATGATGTTAACCATATAATGGCATCACCTTATCATCCCTAGTCTAGTGGTCAAGTTGAACTTAGCAATAGAGAAATAAAATTAATTTTGCAAAAGACTGTTAATAGGTCCAGGAAGAATTTGTATAAGAAATTAGATGATCCACTTTGGGCTTATAGAAGAGCATATAAAAATCCTATGGGTATGTCTCCATATAAAATTGTTTATGGAAAAGCTTGCCATCTGCCTCTTGAGTTAGAACATAAAGCATATTGGCCGTCAAATATCTCAACTATGATTTCAAACTTGCTGGTGAAAAGAGCTTACTTGATATTAGCTCATTAGATGAATGGAGAACCCAAGTTTATGAAAATGCAAAATTATTCAAAGAAAAAGTTAAAAGATGGCATGCAAAATAATCCAAAAGCGTGAGTTTAAAGTTGGGGAATATGTTCTTTTGTCAAACTCTCGTTTCGGATTTTTGCAGGAAAACTCCTCTCAAAATGGGAATGCCCCTATGTTATCGAGGAGGTTTATCGGTCTGGAGCCATCAAAATAAATAATTCCGAAGGTTGTCAATGGGCAACTAATAAAGCATTATATCTCAGGTACGCCCATTAATATTGAAAGTAATGTTATCCAAACTTTGACACCGGAAGAACACATAAAAGAGTCCTTCCAGAACACTCCAGAATCGTGAAAATAAGGAGGTACGTGATACGGTAAGTAAACGGACTCCGAAAAATCCGCAAAAATATTTTTTATCAGTTTTAGAATATTTAAAAAATTTGGAAATAAAGAAACTTCCAGGAAGCGTCCCTTGGTGGGCACAAGACACCAGGGCGCCCCAGGCGCCTGGCCCGCCCAGGTGGGTTGTGCCCACGTGGGACACTTTCCGGACTCCGTTTTTCTACCATATGCTTGTTCCCCGAGATAAAAAATCTATATATAATTCCCGAACCTGTTAATCACCGTATCGCGGAGAAATTCTCTTTTCCTTGCTACTTTCTGTCAGATCCCATCTACCATGTCCTCTTCAAGCTCCTCCAAGGACAAGTTCTTCAAGAATGTCAGCAACCCATATCTGCGGGAGGTCGTGTAGCACCGTCAGGTCATCCAGATGCATGAGGGGGTGCTTCACCTCCGCGATGTGTCGTGTCCCAAGGGGATGACAACCGTGGAGGACAGGCTTGAATTTGTGGAGCAAGACGTCTTCCGGCGCAAGGATGGTGGAGCATGGACTCAACGCTAATCACCTTATGATCGCGAACCTCTCCCGTGATCTCAAGGTGGATGGCAAGCCCATGAAGGACAACGTCTTCACCCTCAACGAGCAAATCGACTTCTTCACCACCAAAGGAGAACTGAGTATCGTGTATGGGCACTCCTCATTGCTTCCGCCAAGCTTGGGGGAGGTGCCCCGGTATCGTATCATCCCACTATCTTTTTTCTTTTACTTATTTAGTCCGATCTTTTGCTTTAGATGAATAAAAGTTAGTTTGATCCTTTCTTCTTTGAGAGTTTGCTTAGTGATCTATCCTTGTAATATCTGCAAGCTATATAATAAAGTTTAGTTTGAGTTTTTGCTTTCTTTACTTTCATGTTGTGAATAAAAGAAAAGAAATAAAGAAAGAAAAAGAGAAAGGAAAAAAATAAAAGAAAGGAAATAAATAAAGAAAAGATCATATACTAATCCTATGGTAGGTGATGACACCACATAAGGAGAAGTATAAGTAGAAAATTTTATTAGAGATTGACAAACATAGCATTAGTCAATGATGCAACTCATGAAAGAATTAATAAGGGAAGAGCAGATTCACATATAAATATTCTATCCTGGAAATCTTTTGTGATTGTGAGCCCTCATCAAAATATTATATGCCAAAATTGTTGACGTTGGACAAGGAAGACAACTTAATGGTTTATGTTTGCTTATATTCATATAGAAGTCATATTATCATAGATCCTTCAACATGTGGTGCTTGCCCCCACTCTTTGCTAGCCAAAAATTCGGCACTAAGTAGAGATACTACTTGTGGATCAAAAAACCCTTAAACCCAAATCTTATTTTCAAGTGTCCATCATACATACCTAGGGATTGAGCAAGATCCCTCAAGTAAGTTGTCATCGGTGCAAAAAGGCAACAAAAATTGCTTCTAAAAGTGTGGAGATCATTTAGTGTAAGAGAAAATTGAGCGTTGCACGAACTTGTGATGGTGAGGAATAAAATCGATAGACTGCATAATAAAGGTCGCTATCACAAGGGGCAATGCAACGTGATGTTCTTTTGCATTAAGGGTTTGAGCATACAAACAAATAAGAGCATGGCAACCTCTGCTTCCCTATACGAAGGGCCTATCTTTTACTTTTATGCAAAGAGTCAAAGTTTTCCTTCTATTCCATTTTATTTTTCTCCTTTGGCAAGCATCAATTGGTGAGGAAAGATCTAGGCACATATGTCTAGTTGAATATAGATAGCATGAGTTATTATTGTTGACATCACCCTTGAGGTGAATACGCTGGGAGGCGAAACTATAAGCCCCTATCTATCTATATGCTCGGTTGAAACGTTTTGCTCATGTGTACGCGATGAGTGTTAGCAATCTTAGAAGACTATATGATGGTTGAGTATGTGGACTTGCCTAAAGGCTCCGATACATGACCCTTCCTGAAAAGATGATGAATTGTAGTTGCAAAGTTGACTGAGAACATAGTTTGTTGGTTTTTAATAGAGTTTTTGCTTTATACTTCGATTGTGTGATGAATTTTTACTTATTCATGAGAAGTATATGATAGAAGTTCTATGATAAAAGTCTTATGCTTAAGTTTTTTGCTATTATAATAATCAACATGATGCTTCTATGTCCGTATTTTGTTTTTATCGACACCTCTCTCTCAAAGCATGTGGACATGTTTTTAGATTTCGGTTTTCGCTTGAGGACAAGCGAGGTCTAAGCTTGGGGGAGTTGATATGTCCATTTTGCATCATCTTTCCTTACTATTATTTATAATGTTTTTATCCATAATAATGCTTATTGGAGTAATTCTAATGCCTTTTCTCTCATAATATGCAAGGTATACACAAAGAGGGAGAATTCCGGCAGCTGGAAATCCAAGCGCAACCGCCCGTTCTGCGTCTTCCACAACGTGCACAGCCACAAGAACAATGACTGCCAAGAGCTAAGGGCCATCCACGACAGGTGCATTGGTCACCGCCCCGAGCAGAACGACCGAGGCTACGGCTGTGGAGGAGGCCGAGGCGGAGGGCGCTGGGACAACCGCGACCCCCGTCAGGACTAGCGCGATCAGCCTTGTGAGGACCACTGGCAGGGCCAGCCTCGTGAGGGTGCCTAGAGGGATCAGCCTCGTGAAGACCTTCCTCAGGGCAACGCTGGCATTCCTCCGCTACGGCCACCGTTGGGAAGGAATGATGAGCACCACCAAGATGACGGGGCTTGGGGCTTCCAGGAGCCTCGTGCCATCGCTTGCATCCTAGGCGGCGCTCAGGCCCCTGCCTCTCATCGCATCTTCAAGTAGTTTGCTCGCGAGGTGAACGCGGCCCTCCCCAAGCTTGAAGCAACGCACCCGCTCAGGTGGTCCAAGTACACCATCACCTTTGACTCTGCTGACCAGCTCAAATTCACGGCCACTTTCGGCGCCCTCCCGATGCTCTGCTCGCCTATCATCAGCAACGCCCTCATCACCAAGACACTGAGCGATGGCAGCGCGGGGCTCAATGTTCTCTCCGTCGAGATGTTCGACCGACTCCAGGTGGCGTACGACCACCTTCTGCCCACCAAGCCCTTCTAAGGAGTGACCGATGGCTCCACCACCCCGATACGGCAGATCCGCCTCCCTTTCACCTTCGGCAAGCGCAACAACTACCGCACTAAGCTCATCGACTTCGACGTCGCCCACATCCTCGTCCCGTACAACACCATCCTCGGGTATCCGGCCCTGGCCAAGTTCATGGTAGCGACTCATCATGGACACAATGTCGTCAAGATGCCGGGGAGCTGTGGCATCATTACGGTCGCCCGCGCAGAGAAGGATGTAGTGTGCTCTCTCGAGCGCGCCTACCAGGATGCGGCGGTCGAGGACCCAGATGATGAGGGCGCTGTCTACCCTCCTGAGGCTGTCCGCAAGGAGAAGAAGCTGCTGCTCCACCAAGGACCTCAGGAGGGTGGGGTGCCCGACGGCTGCGCCTCAGGACCTCGCTACTGCTTTAATCAGATTCATCCTCACTTGATTCAGAGGAGGGATATTGAGTACCTTTGCACCCTTTCCATGAAGCAATAGGTGGGAGCATTGTCATCATCGCCGTCATCGTCAGCAGTGTTGGGGAAGTCATTCTCCTCAGAGTTGAAGATGGACTTGCTGACGAAAGCAGTAGCGAGGGCTAGGCTCGCCACACCAGATTCTGACTCCTCAGATGCCTCCTCTTCCTCATTTTCTTCAGATTCAGCTACAGAGTCCATTTCCTTGCCAATGAATGCCCGACCCTTCTTGGAGCTACTCTTCTTGTGAAATGAAGACTTCGAGGATTTTGGTGATGAAGACTTTGAAGATTTCTTCTTCTTCTTTGAGTCATCGGAACTGTAATCCTTGTATTTCTTCTTCTTTGATTCCTTTTCCCACAGAGGATAATCTTGAATGTAGTGTCCAGGTTTCTTGCATTTGTGGCAAGTTTTCTTCTTGTAGTCACGGGATGAGAAATCTGATCTCATGTCATCACTTCTTGAGTATTTACCAAAGCGACCACGTCTTGAGAACTTCTGGAATTTCCTCACGAGCATTGCTAGCTCCTTTCTTAGTTCTTCAGGATCACCAAGCCTGCTACCAGAATCCTCACCTTCAGATTCAGAGACTGCCTTGGCCTACAAAGCGCGTGTTCTCCCATAGCTTGATCCATAGAGATCTCTCTTCTCAGCAAGTTGGAACTAATGAGTTTTTAGCCTCTCGAGGATATCAGCGGGATCAAGTGCGTTGTAGTTTCCACGTTCTTGTATCATGAGGGCAAGAGTGTCAAATGAGGAATCAAGCGATCTCAACAATTTCTTCACCACCTCATGGTCGGTGATGTTAGTGGCACCAAGTGCTTGAAGCTCATTTGAGATGTCAGTGAGGCAATCGAAGGTTTGCTGAACATTTTCATTGTCAAGTCTTTTGAAGAGGTTCAAGAGATTGCGAAGAACGTCAACTTGAGAGTCACGCTGTGTTGAGACTCCCTCGTTGACCTTGGATAGCCTATCCCAGATTAGCTTAGCTGTCTCCAAAACACTCACTCTTCCATACTGCCCTTTGCTCAGATGGCCACATATGATGTTCTTCGCTTGAGAGTCGAGTTGCTTGAATCTCTTCACGTCAGCATCGTTGATGGTAGGAGTGACAGAGGGTACACCATTTTCGACAACGTACCAGAGATCGTAGTCAATTGCCTCAAGATGCATTCGCATCTTGTTCTGCCAATAGGGGTAGTCCGTCCCATCGAAGGTAGGACACCCAGCAGAGACCTTGATCATACCTGCGGTCAACATAACTAAAACTCCAGGCAGTTAAACCAAAATCACACAGAACAAGGGAGTACCTCGCTCTGATACCAATTGAAAGTGCATTATATCGACTAGAGGGGGTGAATAGGCGATTTATAAATTCGTCACTGAGGAATTTTAGGGTGAGGAAATTCCTGGGTCATGAACAACTAGCAGTGGAATAAGTACTCAGATGCATGCATAATAGAAAAGAAGCACATACATCATGATGAATTGAAAAACAAACAATGAGTACAGGAAGCGTAAACACAGGATAGGCAGGCTGAAGACAAACAGACTGAATAAATTGAACTGAGGAAATTGAGGAAGTCTTCAGTCAAAGTATTTAAACAATAACGAATAGGTACAACAACACAATAATGAGGAAATGAAAGGGTTGAGGAAATAGAACCAATAGCTCAGTGAAGACAGTGATTTGGGAGACCAGTTCCAACTACTGTGATAGTCGTACATCTGGTTGGAGCGGCTAGGTACTTAAACCCGAGGACACACAGTCCAGGACACACAGTACTCACCATATTCTCCTTGAGCTAAGGTTACACAGACCTCTCCCAATCACTCGTGGTAAGTCTTCAGGTAACTTCCAAACCTTCACGAACTCGGTCACTCGGCGATCCACAATTTTCTCTTGGATGCTCTAGACCATGACACCTAACCGTCTGGAAGATGCACAGTCTTCAAAGCTAACAAGCGTCGGTTCCACACAGGAAAAAATCTCTATAGTGATGCTCAATCACTTTCGGTTTGTAGGTGTTTGGTTTTGGGTTTTCCTCACTTGATGATTTTCGCTCAAAGTCCTCGGAGGATGGGATGCTCTCAATGACAAGTGTCAGTTTCTCTCGGAGCAGCCAACCAGCTAGTGGTTGTAGGGGGTGGCTATTTATAGCCTAGGGAGCAGCCTGGCATGATAAGACATAAATGCCCTTCAATGATATGACCGTTAGGTGGGTAGATATTTTGGGACAGTTGGCGCATAGCACAGCAACGGTTGGAAATTTGGCTATCAAATTCCTCAGGGCTATCATGTTCCTCACTTGTAGGAAATCTGCACTGGCGAATTCCTAACTCCTCAGTCAGAAAAAATTCCTCAGAGACCAGAAGATCTTCGTCTCTGTCACTAAAGAAATTCACTGAGCTGTATGAGATTTCCAATGGCTTCACTCGAAAGGATTGGTAGGTGTAGGATTTTGAGATGAGCATCACTTGGAAACTTTTCCCTAGTTTTACCTTGACCCCCTTTAACAGTACGTTGTTTCCTATGACTCAAGAAAGAGAAAATGATACTACAAAAAGAAAAGCATTCACACTTCATATTCCTCACATGAATATCAAGTCTTCACGGTCACAACAATTTCTTCGCTTTCAAAGTCCTGAGAAAGCCAAAGTCTTCAGTTAAAGACATTCATTTTTAGGGGTCGACTTTCTCTGTACATATCAAACTCCTCATAGACTTATAGACCTATGTACACTCACAAACACATTAGTCCCTTAACCTATAAGTCTTCAATACACCAAAATCACTAAGGGGAACTAGATGCACTTACAATCTCCCCCTTTTTGGTGATTGATGACAATATAGGTTAAGTTTTCAATGGGGATAAACATATAAAGTGTAAATACTGATGTTGAGGAATTTGATTGCAAGATATAGAAGAACTCCCCCTGAAGATGTGCATATGTGAGGAATTTGCTTTTGAGTGGCAATGCACATTGTAGAGTAGAATCATGGAGATCTCCCCCTATATCTTGTAATTCATATACGCATTTAACATATGATATGAAGAATTTGAAATGCATAAAGAAATATGGTGACTGAGGTAATTCAGCATGCGTGCATTAACATATATGAGGAAATAGCGTGGAGAAAAAAATACCAAAGGTATCAGACCACCATCGGACTTAGTTTACAACTCGATCCAACAAATCTTCAAAAAGAATGAGAGTTGTAACTTAGCAAAAACACCAAATCGCGCGATGAAGAATAGCAGCTGGCCACCAAGTGAGGAACTTTGACCTTCTTGAATTTCTTCGAAGGTGGCTGAGACCAGTCAAAGCCCTGCTTGAAGCCCATTTGCTTGAGATCTTCTTCACCATAGAGATGAGACAGAACAACCCAGGTGCGATCAAATACTTCATGGAGGTAGTAATGGTTCTTATTCATAGTGTTCTGTGTGATCCCATGTTATGAAGAATTGAACCAAACTGTCGTTTGAAGCATTTGCGGCAGTGTCATGAGTGGCAGAGTCATCATTGGTGGAGTAGGATGCAGCTTTGCGAAACTGGCCATCCAATGGATGAGTGCCTTCATCAATGACAGCGGCCTTGCCCTTCTCATTAGCTGAGAAATAGTCCGTTTGAGGACTTGAATTTGGGGCAAGTAGCTGCCATGATTGAGAGTGTCAGCCTAGTAGTTGATTGAAGACCTTGATCTGTTGAATCTCATGATCCAAGGAGCATAAGGCTTCAATTCAAACTTTGAAAGAGCGACATTGGCCAGAGTCCTCATGAAGAAATCATGGTAGTTGATAGGCACACCGTGTATGATGTTGAAAAGCAGATTCTTCATGATGCCAACAACCACTTCTTCATTAGAGTCGTGGCCCTTGATTGCACTGAGGGTCTTGGTCAATATCCTCTAAATTGTCCTTGGCACATAGAGCAATTCCTTGACGAGGAATTTGGTCCGAGGAGCTTGTCCAGGCTTCAAAGGATTCATCAGTACTTGCATGAAATTATCAGATAGTTCAGCGTCATGGTAGATGAGCCTTGCACCTTCAAGGGGAGGACTGACTGGTAGGGCATGAAGTAATTCAGAAGCCGGTGCTTTGTAGTGAGTGTTTTCAGTCATCCAGTCTAACACCCATGAATTCACATCTTCAACGTTGCCTGTGATGTGCAACATAGCATAGAACTGAAGAATGAGTTCTTCATTCCGGTCGTAGATGTCGGTGTAGAAATTGAGCAGCCCGGCGTCATGACGAACACTGAGGATTGGGGTGAAGCAGGGCAGTGACTCCATATCCACATGAGGAATGTGCTCATGGTCAAAGATCTTGTCCTTATCGAATAGCAGTGAAGAGTAGAAGTTCATCTGACTTGATGTCCAGAAGCACTTCCGTCGAAGATGAGCAGAGTCATAGGGATTGAAGTCAGTGAAGAAAATGTGCTCATTGAAGAAATCTTCAGCTTTGAACTTCTGTTTCTTAGAGAAGGGATTCTTGGGCTTGGGCTGAGGAGTGTTAGTCAACGTCTTCACAGCCTCTGGAATCACAGTCTCTGGAGCCGCAGGCTGAGGAATTTCAGTTGCAATGTCATCAGTAGCAGCCTGGGTCTCCATTCTTCAGCAGCATGTACATCAGCGCTAGTGGCTGGAACTTCTTCAAGGATGGTAAGAAGAGAAGCTTGAGGTTCTTCAGAGCCCGTGTGCAGTTCTTCGGTTTGAATAGGGGAATGAGGAATCTGTTGCAGAGGTGTGAACAGTGGTGAATTGGGGTGATGACTTTCCCAGTAGTCATCATTCAGAATTGGAGTGGTGCACCCAATGTCCATGTATACATCTTCCTCATCGATTTCTTCAAGGCCGGCCTCTTCAGTAGTGAACTGAGGCATGGGCGAGGATACCAGTGGGGTTGAAGCGATGTTATCCACTTCAATTTCTTCATCCAGCTGCTCTGACGAAGCAGCAGAAGGATCTTCTTCATCTGATTCATTTGGAATTTCATAATCTTCACCAATGCGTACAATCTCCTTCGATGGCATGCTTGACACAGGAACAACATCCATAGGATATTCATACGAGCTTGTCATACGAGCTTTCCTTTTCTTCATAGCTACTCGCTCTGCAGCCTTGCCCTTCTTCGCTTCCGATGCAGAAGGAAGTATAGAACTTGTTGTTGGTGCACGAGGAGCAGAGGAATTTGGTTCGTTTTCCTTAGGCGCAACTGACGCAGTTGCCCTGGCATTGTCAGTGTCTTTAGGCGTAGCAGCAGAAGCTTCAGCTGGCCTGGATTGATCCTCAGGCGCAACACTAGAGGTTGCCCTGGAAGTTTCTTCAGCGGCTGGAATTTCTTAATCAGCCCTGGTGCTCTCATTTTCTTCAGCGGCCTGATTTTCATCCATGGTGCTGGCTTGTTATTCAGTGTGCTGAGCAGATGCTTCAGCCTTAGGAGATTCATGTTGCATTGGGGCTGCAACATTTGAGGTGAATCATTCAGCCATCTTGACGAATCTGACCTTGGCTTCTCGCCAATCTTCACGGTAGGTGTCAAATTCATCACTGAGGGTTTTGATCTCAGCATGCATGGTCACAAGTTCATCTGTTGTCATTTTGACAACATTCTTCTTCCGGAAATGCTCCTTCTTGTACTGAGCTTTCTTCAGTCGCCTGGCGTTTTCAAATTTCCATTCTTCTTCGCCTATGAAGGCGGTCAACATGTGACTTCGGCCAGATGTGAGATTGAAGTCAGGCATAGGAGTGTTGGGCTCCTTGTGCCAGAGATCAATGAAGTCTAGGACCAACATGGGATCCAACAGAAGAGGCACATCTGTGCCTTTGGCTCCAGTGGCCCGTTGCTGTATGTCTCTGATGATTTCAACGAGTTCTTCATCATCAGCTTCGTCTTCACTAGACGGCACATGAAAGGCAACCTGCTTCTTGTGAGGACTTGGTCTAGTGCCTCGTCCAGCAGTGGCCTTTGTCTTCAGCAATGTTGGGCCTGTTGAGGACTGCGGAGGAGCTGAAGAACTTGCAGATGCTCCTGAAGTAATTGAGATGCCTTTGGTCCTTTGGCAAGAGGCGAGATGCATAGGAGCCAAGGTGTCAAGACCCCGATTCTAAGTCACACCGATCTAGCCTGTAACACCTCATATCACTTTGCGGCCTCACGCACGGTATTCCCACGGGTGTCGCCTTACCATGGCCCGGGACCGTTTGCGCCTTTTGGCTCACATATATGATAGTGTCGCTAGCATCCATATGACAGAGAACCCGGGCCGACATGGCTAGTCATGAACCCAAAGTGGCACTAACTTACGGGGACAGGCATACATGAATCAACATCGAGCATGTCGGTCAGCAGCGTGTGAATCTGGGCTGTAGCACTGGGCTAACAGGACTCCGGGAACCTGGGCTGTAGCAGGCTAGGCAGGACTCCGGATGTCACCGACATTTCCCCGAAGGGACAGACACAGGAACGAAGTGAATCACACGCCAGCCAGTCAGGTGTTCCGGAGCAGTAGTGCTGGGCTAGCAGGACTCCGGTGAACCGGGCTGTAGCGGACTACTATGGCTCATGGAAGCACAAGACTACATTTCCCCATAAGAGAGGCTACCAAGGATAAACAACAAGGTTGTCGGATCCCACACATACCAAGCATTTCAATCATACACACAATATGCTCGATATGCGCAAATACAACATGGCATCACAACAAGACTCTAAGACTCAGAGTATTTATTCATTAGGCTCCAAGGAGCCAAGTATTACAAACATGGGTCTCATGACCCCAACATACAGAGCATACAAGCAACGGGCACATGCGGAAGCTTAACATGTCTGGGTACAGACATCTACAAACGAAAAAGGCTGAGAAGCCTGACTATCTACAAGATCCTGCCGAAGGCACAAGATCGTAGCCGAGGTATCGAGCTAAACGTCGAAGTCCAAGTGGTACTACTAGCGAGACTGAAGTCTCTTTGCAAAAACGTAAAATAGGCAAACGTGAGTACAAATGTACCCAGCAAGACATACATCAGAACTAACTACATATGCATTGGTATCAACAAAGGGGGTGGTGGAGTTTAACTGCAGCAAGCCAGCTTTGACTCGGTGGCTATCCTAAACTACGACTGCTAGCAAATCTTTGAGGTGGCGCACACGAGTCCACATATTCACCATTCAATACACCACTATGGATCCGCTCCCATCTTCCTACGAGAACGCCATCCATAGCACTCACGCTTATCTTGTGCATTTTAGGGTATCCACTTTCACTTGTCTATGAACTGTTATAGGCAACCCAGAAGTCCTTTACCGTGGACACGACTATTCGAATAGATGATGTTAACCCTGTAGGCGTGTACTTCTTCACACACGCTCTTGCCACTTACCACCATGCACACGTCGTGTATCTCGGCAACCTTCAAGCAGAAGCCTGGCGAGGGAGTCGGCCACGACCTGACTAACCACACAAGTCTCTCGTCCAGGTTTATCACCTATCCTGGTTCCATCCGCAAGGAGATCCGGCAGGGGTGTCGCTCACGGCCCCAAACGATGTGTGCAGGGTTCCCGAGCCCACCATCCGGGTGCCACTCGGTACACCAGGCCACGTGTGCCTAGTCTGTCCCAAGCCCACCTGTATCGGGTGCCACTTGGTAGACTACTAACACTACCTACAAACACAAGAAACTAGTTGCAACTCCTGGACAGAGATCAAGTTGATTAATAAGTCAAGAGGGGTCGAGTTACCGGAACCCAATGTGTGGTAGTAACTGTTCATGCATCACAAACACAGAACTCAGTTCCTGAGGACGGTTTCAATGAGACAACCCACCATGTACTCCTACATGGCCTCTCACCGCTACCTTTACCAAATCGTGTTCACACACTTAGCTCTCACACAGTAGGACATGCTACTAAGCATAATATCTGGCCTCTCGGATTCACGAACCACCGATATGCTACTAAGCTCGAGAACAATCTTGCTCTTCAGGGCAAGATGATATGATGAAACGAGAGAAGGATTGACAAAATCCGAACTCATTGATCGAAGAGTGCACCAGGAAATATGGACTAGGTAGCACGATCAACCTTAGGATGTGATTCAATAACCAACACGCTAAAGATGAAATTATTGTCCTTTAAGTACCAAGCAACGGAGTTGCTAGGAGTATTGATTTCACACATCATGGTTCACTTGTCGGCATTCCGGTTGTGACAACACGGGACCGAAGAATGAGAATGATGGCAAGAAGTATCACTGCATCAAGAGTTCATAGGAGGTTGTGCAATTCCTATGATATTCCTGACATAAAGAGGGCAATACTTCAGGGTAGAACAGAATCAAAAGATGGATTGGCATTTTGATCTGCGGAATACAACTGCTTTGACCCAATCCTAGATAAGGATTAGGTACTGGAGTTTGTTTCTCCTAGTCATTCGGAAATAGAATGGCTTGACCGACCACAAGAATAATAGACTTTGATGAACGAATGCAATGATATACCCTCGACTATCAATTGATAGACGAAGGTCAGAAACAACTAAGGAGGGACAACTCAAGGAACATACGATTTTCTGAGTTGTGGATGCATAGATTAATATGTCGAACCAAGTTCAACAGGTTTCTTCCGGATAACCCATGCAGAGAACGTAGGACTGGCAGATTCACAATTCTTGAATGGAGAACCCATTAAGAGCACTCTTATTGTGATCTTTTGGTTCAAAGGCTTTTGCCATATTGGTTCATGGTATTGGAAGAAGGATATACCACGGACCTCGAGGACTATCACAAAGGTTACTAATATATTAAGGGAACTAGCAAATACTAACAACATGAAGTACGGTGAATCTCGGGTTCAAGAACCCAGGAATAGAATACCTACTAACTAAATGGCATCACGCGATGCTTTTGAGAAAGGTGGCCAGAATCATCACACTGGGAACACAAAACATGGCTAGATTACCTGGTGATCCTCTAAGACACCTAGGGTCATAATACTAGCTCCAACATATATGTCGAGGCAATGGAGTACCTCAACACACTGATTAGTGTGGTTGAACTGGCCCAAAGGGACATCAGGAACATGGAAAGGATTTGCAAATGCATCAGACTGTTTAGAAACCTGGGATGACTCGGACAGCATAACGGCTGTAAATGCTCAAAAAGATTTGAGACATCCTGCAAATTGGTGGCATAACCACTTAACATCACATTATCAATGTTCGGAGATCAACTAAGAACACATGGAAGTTGCAGAAACTGAACTGGGGCTTGAAACCAACAATCCTACGAGTCTACGGATTAGTAACAAGTGATCCTGATAGAAAGATGAGGAGCCTAGTTCTTAATCCCCGTAGAAAAGAAAAGGTTGACTCAGATCAGAAGGGCATAAGGTAAAGGAGTAAAAAGAGCCTTACGTTCCCTTCCACAAACAATTCCCTTACAAAACTAAAGAATTTCTGGACTCAACTTCGACCAATTTGGCTTGGTAATCCTACAGGCAGTCAGGCTCTGATACCAAAGCTATCAAGACCCCGATTCTAAGTCACACCGATCTAGCCTGTAACACCTCATATCACTTTGCGGCATCACGCACGGTATTCCCACGTGTCGCCTTACCATGGCCCGGGAACGTTTGCGCCTTTTGGCTCACGTATATGATAGCGTCGCTAGCATCCATATGACAGAGAACCCGGGCCGACATGGCTAGTCGTGAACCCAAAGTGGCACTAACTTACGGGGACAGTCATACATGAATCAACATCGAGCATGTCGGTCAGCAGCGTGTGAATCCGGGCTGTAGCACTGGGCTAACAGGACTCCGGGAATCCGGGCTGTAGCAGGCTAGGCAGGACTCCGGATGTCACCGCATGACATTTCCCCGAAGGGACAGACACAGGAATGAAGTGAATCACACGTCGGCCAGTCAGGTGTTCCGGAGCAGTAGTGCTGGGCTAGCAGGACTCCGGTGAACCGGGCTGTAGCGGACTACTATGGCTCATGGAAACACAAGACTACATTTCCCCATAAGAGAGGCTACCAAGGATAAACAACTAGGTTGTCGGATCCCACACATACCAAGCATTTCAATCATACACACAATATGCTCGATATGCGCTAATAAACATGGCATCACAACAAGACTCTAAGACTCAGAGTATTTATTCATCAGGCTCCGAGGAGCCAAGTATTACAAACATGGGTCTCATGACCCCAACATACAGAGCATACAAGCAACGGGCATATGCGGAAGCTTAACATGTCTGGGTACTGGCATCTACAAATGAAAAAGGCTGAGAAGCCTGAGTATCTACAAGATCTTGCCGAGGGCACAAGATCGCAGCTGAGGTATCGAGCTAAACGTCGAAG
Organism: Aegilops tauschii subsp. strangulata; assembly: GCF_002575655.3. Taxonomy (NCBI): domain Eukaryota; kingdom Viridiplantae; phylum Streptophyta; class Magnoliopsida; order Poales; family Poaceae; genus Aegilops; species Aegilops tauschii. The sequence continues at coordinate 267,379,014 of NC_053040.3, forward strand.
TCCAAGCGGTACTACTAGCGAGACTGAAGTCTCTCTGCAAAAACGTAAAATAGGCAAACGTGAATACAAATGTACCCAGCAAGACTTACATCAGAACTAACTACATATCCATTGGTATCAACAAAGGGGGTGGTGGAGTTTAACTGCAGCAAGCCATCTTTGACTCGGTGGCTATCCTAAACTACGACTGCTAGCAACTCTTTGAGGTGGCGCACACGAGTCCACATATTCACCATTCAATACACCACTATGGATCCGCTCCCGTCTTCCTACATGAACGCCATCCATAGCACCCACGCTTATCTTGCGCATTTTAGGGTATCCACTTTCACTTGTCTATGAACTGTTATAGGCAACCCAGAAGTCCTTTACCGCGGACACGGCTATTCGAATAGATGATGTTAACCCTGTAGGGGTGTACTTCTTCACACACGCTCTCGCCACTTACCACCATGTACACGTCGTGTATCTCGGCAACCCTCAAGCGGAAGCCTGGCGAGGGAGTCGGCCACGACCTGAGTAACCACACAAGTCTCTCGTCCAGGTTTATCGCCTATTCGGGTTCCATCCGCAAGGAGATCCGGCCGGGGTGTCGCTCACGGCCCCAAACGATGTGTGCAGGGTTCCCGAGCCCACCATCCGGGTGCCACTCGGTACACCAGGCCACGTGTGCCTAGTCTATCCCAAGCCCACCTGTACCGGGTGCCTCTTGGTAGACTACTAACACTACCTACAAACACCAGAAACTAGTTGCAACTCCTGGACAGAGATCAAGTTGATTAACAAGTCGAGAGGGGTCGAGTTACAGGAACCCAATGTGTGGTAGTAACTGTTCATGCATCACAAACACAGAACTCAGTTCCGGAGGAAGGTTTCGATGAGACAACCCACCATGTACTCCTACATGGCCTCTCACCGCTACCTTTACCAAATCGTGTTCACACACTTAGCTCTCACACAGTAGGACATGTTCACAACTTTCCAATTCATTCCCGATGAATCAGACCTGACACAACTCTAAGCAATAGCAGGCATGACAAACAAGCATGAATGAGTAGGCACATCAGGGCTCAAACAACTCCTACTCATCCTAGTGGGTTTCATCTATTTACTGTGACAATGATAGGTCATGCAGAGTAAAGGGGTTCAACTACCGCAGCATGTAACATTTGAAACGTTGTTGTCCTAATGTAGTAAAAGAGAGCAGGAGCGAGAGAGGGGGATTATATCGGAATGAACAAGGGGGTTTTGCTTGCCTAGCACTTCTGAAGATAGTATAGCTCTTCATCGGTGTCATCGATCTCATCGTTGGAACACGTCTATCGAGAGAGAACGACCACCGGCAACAGAGAAGGAACACAATCAATGCAATGCACAATATGATGCATGATCATGACATGTCAATATGTTGTGATTCGAGCTAATGCAACTAGCAGCAAGTTAAATGGAGCTCATTTGAATCAAGGATTCAAATGCAACTTCAAACTTAATCATTTTAAATGCCCTTTATGTGTGTTCATCTATACAGCAGTTTTAAGTTGGTTTGTCATGCATGAAACCAGTACAGATGGATAGATTGAATTTTTCTGATAATTTTTCATATATAAATTATTTCATTTGGAGTTATAGATTAATTTCTATGAATTTTTGAAGTTTTAAACATTTTCTGGAATTTTCAGATTTATTTCTAAATAAGAAAATCCTAGCAAATGTATTTATGACGTCAGCAGTGTGTCATAGCGACGTCAGCAGTCAACCATGGTCAAACCTGACGGTGGGACCCGCATGTCATTGAGACAGTGTTAAACTCCGGTTTAACCCCGCGTTGACTCAGCTTTGACCCGTCGTGGGGCCCGGTGTCTGTGACCTAAGAGGTTAATTAGATTGTCATTAGGCTAATTAAGTGTGCCACGTCAGCGGCTTAATGCCGGCGACCAAAGCCGACGGCGGAGGATCGCTGGAGTTGCTCGGGCTCGCGCTACAGACAGCGGTTTGGGGCGGGGTTTGGCTCTACGGCGAGCTGGCGTTCGCGCGCATCTGCTAGGGCAGACGGGAGGGGCTGGGATGGAGCGAGCTCACCGGAGTTGAGCTCGTGGCGGCGGTCGGAGTACGGGCGAGTGCGGGCGCGTGGTTCCAGTGCACGGGAGAGCTAGTTAGGGGCTGCATTGGACTCATCGTTGCTCCAGGAGCACGCCGGAGGCACAATCTTGAGCGGAGATGCACGATGGCTGCGAGAGCAACGGCCATGGCAGACGGCGGTGCTCGGGTACGGCGGCTGGCACGACTAGAGGGCGTAATCGAGCTCGGGGAGAGGGGGTTACGACGCGGGAGCTCACGGTGGATGCAGAGGTTGTCGAAGCGGGCTCGGGGAAGGCTTGACGGCGTCGGAATCCCGGCGGTGATCTCCTGTGGCCGAGGAAGAAGATGAGGACGTCGAGGGCGTTGCGGTGCTTCCCAGCTCACGTGGCTCGGTGCGGTAGATGGGGACGGCGTGGCGGAGTTCTCGAGCATGTTGGATGGGCGAGGGAGGGCCAGTGGTCGTGGCTACAACGAGCGGCAGCGATGGCATACTCGGCCATGGGGGGGGGAACAAAGGAGCGAGGGAGAAGTGAGAGGGGGTCGGGGAGGTGGCGTGGCACTCGTGGAGGCGTCCAGAAGCGGCGGAAGCAGGAGGTGGCCTCACGCGTGGACGCGCGCGGCGACCACATGCCCGGCGTCCCTCTGGCGTCCTTCTGGCGCGAGGTGGGAGACGGTGGCAGCTCTGGTGGGCTGGGCCTGCTCCTGGGCCGTGGTGGGGCGCCAGGTAAGTGGCCCGAGGCCTATCTCTCTCTCTCTTTTCCTATTTTTCTTTTTCTATTTTATTTCCTCTGTTCTAAATTAGTTTAGCCACTAATTCATTTTAATAAATTCTGTAGGTTATTATATGGCTTTCAAAAATATATACAAAGCCACTCACAAACTTCCAGAATTGTTGGAGTTATATTTAATTTATATTAAATATAAACCCAAAGAAAATAATTGTTGAATTAATTCAAATGGCCAAGATAAATGTTTCTGAGCTCCTAAATATATTGGTTTGAATTTTACCTCTTGCCAATATTTTTATAGAATAACGGGAACATTTCCTTGGACTCATTTGAGAAAATTTTAAAGTTGGTTATCTCTGAGGTCATTTCTGAGGGTTTCAACTAACCTCAATTCAACTTTCAGAATTTAAACATGATGACATGAACATCAAGCAAAGTCAAACAAGAGCTGATCCTGGGGTTGTGACACAAGGACTTTGTGGGAGCAACTAAAGGTTTTGCAACAGGAGGAGCTGGAGCTGCTTAAGGAATATGCTTGGAGGGCATTGAAGAACTTGGCCGTGAGGGAATATATGAGGAATTTGGCTTGCGAGCTAGCTTCTTGGGCATAGCCTTCTTGGGCTTGCTAGCAGAGGCCTCACCCGCAGAAGGAAGAGAATCGTAGTTGAATTTCTCCACTGCTTGTTTATCCACTTTGGCCAACTTAGCTTGACGCTTGGCCCATTCAGTGGGAAACTCCTCACCACTTCTGATGCTAGAGGGATCAGCATCTTGGCCTGGTGCCAATGGAGGTCTTGGGCAAGGAGGGTGTATTGCGAATTTCTTCATGTACTTAGGAGTGACATATCTGTACTCCCTCCATTCCCGTGCCCATCTTCTCTCAATCCTCTGTATGCGCACCTTGCGCTCATTATTTGTCTCCTTGCCATTAATTGCTTCATCAGGAGTGCAGTACCCTGCATAGATGTCATTAGGAATTTCAAAAGCAATATTCACCTCCAGTTTCTTGCCTCCATTATGAGGTTTCTTGCCATCAGCCATTTTCTTCAACTGAGGATTGTGAACAATGGAATTCTCTGAAGAGGTATGTAACTTGTCTTAGAGGAACGCTGCAAATGAGTTAAGTTGATGAGAACCTAGTGATTCAGCAGCGGACATGAGTACCTGTGAACAGAGTACATGTGCGAAGAATTTGGAAAGGTCAGATGTGTTCTCAGAAGTTTTGCAAAATGAACAAGTTTGAGGAATTTGACCAGAGGTGTCTTGAGGAATTTCACTAAGTGTTCTTTGACTTAGGTTCCAGAGTTGTATAGATTTATCCACACAATTGAGGAATCTTGAAGAAAAATGTTGCTTAGGGAAACAGATCAAGAACACATGCTTGTGAGGTGTTTAAGAGTGTGAAAGTGAAGAATAAACACCTTTTGAGGATTTTGTGGAAATCAAAAGAATCAACAAGCGTGGTAAAAATAAATTTTATTTACCCTTGACGAAGAACACGACGAACTGAGATTTGTAGGTTGGAAGTTCGTCCGTTTAGATCTTCCATGCCCTAACTTGAGAAAGGAAGACAGCTATGACGGCGGTGGAGTGAAGATTTCCGCGGCCGGCACGAGTACGACGACGACGAGGTCGAAGCGGTGAAGCTCTTCCTCACTGGCGACGATGGAATTAGCAGCGGCGCTAGGTCAGAGAGCTCGAGCGAGGGGAGTGAGGTCGAGCGGGGTAAATGAAGTCTAAGGAGGGTGAGGGGTATATATAGCCGAGGTGAAAAACCGTTCGTCCGAGGAAAATGGACGAACGTGCCCTGACCATTCTCATCCTAGAGACAGGTGTCACCCACGTATAGAGAGGTGGCAATCGTGTGAGATCGTGGGTGAATAGATAAGTCTTATCGTGGGTATGGAACGGTTTGCGCGGCAAAAGCCGAAAATTCATATAAGAATATTTTAAGGTTTTGTTCGCAAATTCTTGAGCTGACAAGGACACAGTGAAGATTTTGAATGGGTTTAAAAAAGAACTCACATGAAGAATTTGTGAACAGAGTAGGTTGATTTTAGCATAGAGGGGGAAGGGTCTGATCACATTCACTTAGCGGAAGTGTCAACTTGAAGAAATAGCAATAAGTGAATGCTGTAGAGGACTGAAACCTCAAATATATATATATATATAGTCAATGAAGAACAACGAGGGTTTGAACAACTGAGGAATTTCAAAACTGAAGAAAAACTCAAATTGAAGATTTTCAACTTTTGTTGGTGGCGTGACCCACCGTATAAGAATGATTATTTCAGATGCCGTGTACAATTGTCGTAGGGCTCTCAGAATAAAATTATTCGTTAATTTCTTCACACTTAGAGGGTTAGTCTTCATTGATTGAAGAAAAACATTACGTCATGCGTTGCACATCTAAGTCATGAATTTTGCATAAGTGTTAGGAAGTGTGTCCTTTTCAAAGAACATTCGAAGATTCTAAGATATTTAGCTCACACTGCAACTTGCTAAATCTCTTCTCATCCAAGGTCTTTGTGAAGATACCGGCTAGCTGTTCTTCAGTCTTCACGTGCTCGATACAGATGTCGCCCTTCAACACATGATCATGAAGAAAATGATGATGAATCTTGATGTGCTTTGTCTTCGAGTGTTGAACTGGGTTATGAGCAATCTTGATGGCACTCTCATTGTCACAGTTGAGAGGCGAATTCTTCACATTGATGCCGTAGTCCTTGAGGGTTTGCTTCATCCATAGCAATTGAGCACAACACGAACCAGTAGCAATGTACTCATCTTCAGAAGTAGAGAGTGATACCTAGTTCTGTTTCTTCGAGGACCAACATACCAAGGTCGTCCGAGGAAATGGCATGGCCTGATGTTGACTTGCGGTCCACAGGATCACCAGCATAGTCAGAGTCAGAATATCCAATGAGATCAAAAGCCGAGCCCTTGGGGTACCATAATCCAAGTGTTGGAGTGTGAGCTAGATATCGAAGAATGTGCTTCACAGCCTTATGGTGTGATTCCTTTGTCGTAGCTTGAAAACGGGCACACATGCAAACACTAAGCATAATATCTGGCCTAGATGCACATAGATACAATAAAGAACCAATCATGGAGTGCTATACCTTTTGATTGATGTCAATACCATTTTCATCAGTGCATAGATGGCCATTTGTGGGATAGGAATTTTGACGCCTTTGCAATCTTGCATGCCAAATTTCCTCAAAAGATCCTTGAGGTATTTCTCCTGAGATATGAAGATGCCATTGCACTGTTGACGTATTTGAAGACCTAAGAAGAATTTCAATTCTACCATCATAGACATTTGATATTCTTCAATCATCATATAGGCAAATTCATCACTATAACGTTGGTCAATACAGCCAAAGATGATATCATCAACATATATTTGGCACACGAATAATTCATCATCATAGGTTTTGGTGAAAAGAGTTGGGTCAAGTGAACCGGGTTTGAAGCCTTTCTTCATGGGGAATTCCTTCAAAGTATCATACCACGCCCGAGGGGCCTGCTTGAGGCCATAGAGGTCCTTATTGAGTCTGAAGATTTTGTCAGGATGCTTTGGATCTTCAAAACCTGGGGGTTGAGCAACATATACTTCTTCCTCAAGCTTACCATTAAGGAATGCACTTTTCACATCCATTTGATATAAGATGATATTATGATGGTTAGCATAAGCAAGTAATATGCGAATAGCCTCAAGTCTAGCAACAGGTGCAAAAGTTTCATCGAAATCAATTCCTTCAACCTGTGTGTAGCCTTGAGCTACAAGTCATGCCTTATTCCTAACCACAAGGCCATTCTCATCTTGCTTGCTGCGGTAGATCCATTTTGTGCCGATGATATTCTGCTTGCGTGGGTCTGGTCGCTTGATAAGTGCCCACACATTGTTGAGCTCGAACTGATCTAATTCCTCTTGCATCGCTTAATCCACTCAGGCTCCAGAAATGCCTCATCTACTTTGGTGGGCTCCATGATAGAGACAAAAACAAAGTGCCCACAAAAGTTATACAAATGTGAAGCCTTTGAGAGTGTGAGAGGACCTGGTGCGTTGATGTCGCTAATGATTTTCTCGATCTGCACTTTATTTGCAACGCGAGGATGATCAGGTTGATGATGTTGAGTTGGCTCAGCATTTTCTTCAGAACCATTTTCCTCAGGTGCACCGGCATGAAGTTCTTCACGTTCGGAATAACTTCTTCAGCATATTCTTCAGTAAGAATGACATACTTAGTAGCCTTGAACTTTATGGATTCCTAAGGTGACTTTTCATCTAGCACAGGAGATAGGTGCTCTCTTTGCGAGCCATTAGTTTCATCAAACCGCACATCTACAATTTCAACAACCTTGTGATGAACGGTGTTGAAGACTCTGTAGGTGTGCGAGTCCTTTCCGTAACCAAGCATAAAACTTTCATGTTCTTTTGGTGCAAATTTAGAATTGTGATGAAGATCTCTAATCCAACATTTAGCACCGAAGACTTTGAAATAACTCACATTGGGTTTCTTGTCATTGAGGAGTTCATATGAGGTTTTTTGAAGAATTTGTGAAGATATACCCTGTTGATGATATGGCATGCAGTATCAGTTGCCTCAGGCCAGAAATGACGAGGCGTCTTGTATTCCTCAAGCATGGTGCGAGCCATCTCAACAAGAGTCCTGTTCTTACGCTCCACGACGCCATTCTGCTGAGGAGTATAAGGAGCAGATAACTCGTGAGTAATACCAAGTTCATCAAGATAGTTATCAAGACCAGTATTCCTGAACTCGGTCCCATTGTCACTTCTGATGTGCTTGATCTTCACACCAAAGTTGGTTGAAGCCCTCGAGGAAAACCATTTGAAGACTTCTTGCACTTCATATTTGTATGTGATTATATGCACCCATGTGTAACGAGAATAGTCATGAACAATAACAAAGCCATATAATGATGCAGCATTGGTGAATGTGGCATAATGAGTAATGACAAAGAGATCCATGTGAAGCAATTCAAATGGACGAGTGGTAGTCATGATAGTCTCTGAGGGATGCTTGGCCTTGGTCATTTTTCCAGCTTCACAAGCCCCACACAGGTGATCCTTGAGGAATTTGACATCCTCGATGCCAATGACATGCTTCTTCTTCGCGAGAGTGTGCAAGTTCCTCATGCATGACTAAGTCGCCGAAGCCATAACCAGCCTTCTGAAGCTTTTGCAAGTAGACATGTAGCAGGTTGTGGTCCTGTAGAGAAATCAACAATATACAAGTCTCCTCTCCTAAAGCCCTCGAAGACTTTGGAATGGTCAGCTTCCATGATCACAACACAAGGATACTTGCCAAAGACAACAACCATATCAAGATCACAAAGCATTGAGACAGACATGAGGTTGTATCCTAAGGAATCGACAAGCATGACTTTGTCCATATGTCGATCCTTTGAGATCGCAACCCTACCTAGACCCAATACCTTGCTTTTGCCTTTGTCAGCGTAGGTGATATGCTTCAGATGCGATGGAGATAAAGCAGTGTCCATCAATAAGTTCCTGTCACCAGTCATGTGATTTGTACATCCACTGTTGAGGACCCACTCAGTAGCTTTTGGTTGATCATCCCGCAGATGAGTTAGTGCATCTTACGAACTCATATATATACTTCATCACTGAAGAACATGACATCAAATTCATCAGATCAATTTCATCAAGCAATATAACAGAGATAATAGTATGAGGATGTGAGAAATGAAAATTCATTTCTTCATGATTTGCTTGCGTCCTATCAAGCATTATTCAGGCCTCCAGCAAATTCTTCAGACGATTAAGTTCGTCTGGAGACCTGACCCTGCATAAGAGATTAGTTCTTTTTCTTCACCACCCACATCTGGAGCAAAGAGTTCATCATTCTGCGTGCTCCATAAGAGAAAGGTGGCATAGACGCCAATCCAATTCGTTTCACATAAGAGGGGTTAGAGTAAGCATATGAATAAGCAGAGAAATTCTTCGAGGACTTATGAACATAATGGTTTGAAGAATAATGCACATTTTCATAGCCCTTTGATCTTTCTTGCAAAATAGAAGTGTTAGAACGATGATGCTCATATGAGGACTTTGATCCATATGAAGAATTTGATCCACGTGAGGAATGTGGTCCATATGAGGACTTGGATCCATATGAAGACTTTGGTCCATATGAAGAACATGATCTGGGGTTCCTATTCTTCACAGGTGGTGCCATGATGACATTCACTTGAAGACTTTCAAGGTATCTTTTGGGAACCCAGATTTTCTTCATAGGGGGACTGTTCCTGTAGTTAGTGCCAACATATCTAGCAAATACTTTCATTACCGACCCGTCAAAGCCCAGTCGTGTTGTCGTGAGGAGAGGCAAAAGGAAGATCATCACAATGGATGGAGTCGCCAATGAGCAAGACTTCGACAAGTACGGCTAACCGAAGATGGAACATGACGATGACGATGAAGTACCATACACCACAAGAAGAAGTAGGACCACCCTACCAAATGGACGTCTGTTCAAGAGAAAAACTCGATTTGCGAAAAAGAAGGGCAAGAAGATTGTGAAAAGATAGCTAAGATCGATTGTATTTAAATTGTAGTCTTCATTTCTCGATTGTATTTCGACATATGGAAATGGCATTTCTTCTGTTCTAGTCCTCTATCCAGTAACCTGTTTTGTTAAAACCAGTGGGGATTAATGTTGTCTGTACTTACCTTCCTTTAATATTTTGTAACTTCTTCATCACCAAGTTGAAGTATCGACCACCTTCTTCTTGGATTTGGAATTTTTGTTCTTCTCCCTCTTGTTTTGTTGCAAATCATCATTTACAGGCACCTTGGGCTTCTTTGTGTTTTCTTCTGGTATTTTAATTGTTTTTATTTATGTTTACTCTGGTAAAAAAAAAGTTATTAATGGCGCACCAGGAGAAGGTGCGCCATTGCTATCAAGGTATTTATGGCGCACCATTGATATACCAATTTTTTTATGTTTATTCTGGTATTTTATTTTTCAGTGTTCCTTTTCCTGCTTAAATTAGCAAACATTTTTTGAAAATGTGAACATTTTTCTAACTCACAAAAAGTATGAATTTGTTAATATTTTTTGAACTCATGAATATTTTTAAATTTCATGGGCACTTTTTGAATTCATGAATATTTTTTCAAATTTGATGATATTTTTTCAAATTTGTCACGACCGGTTTTTCAATAAAATAATTATTGAGAGACCAATCCCTTTTACGGACCAGTAAGGAAGAATTCCTTCTCACTGGTAGACAATATCATGGTCACAGAAGTAAAATACCAGGAGTACTGAATATAATACAAGGTTGAGCGGAGGATGCCCAACAATTTATTACATGCACGCCGCTAAAACAAGACGGCGGATAGGGTGGCATACTACTAACTCACGATAATGACGGTGGTGGAAATATCACTGCGAAGCGAGTGATATGACTCCTGAAGACTACAGCTCTTCGAGCGTCGGAGTGAGGCTCGAGGAGACTTATTGCGGGTGGCGGAAGCGTATATAATACAAGTGACCAATATCCGGGATCGCGCAGGACTGACTGGGACTCCTCTAGGCGTCGGACGCGCTATCAAACTCTTCATCCAAGAGATCGCCTTCGTCAACATCTGGCCAAATCAACAAGCCAGGTGAGTACTATGAAAGTACTCGCAAGACAGCTCGGACAAAAGATATAACAAATGCAAACATGAAGCATGAGAACAATTTAACCAGTGCGATCAGACATAGAGATAATAAATACTGGGTGCCAAGCGAGGGTCTGAATGACTCCACGAGCGGAAACTGCAAGAATAGTAATACTGGTGCGAAACGAGGGTCTGAATGACTCCTCGAGAGGAGACTGCAAGAATAGTAATACTGGTGCCAAACGAGTGTCTGAATGACTCCTCGAGAGGAAACTGCAAGAATAGTAATACTGGTGCCAAACGAGTGTCTGAATGACTCCTCGAGAGGAAACTGCAAGAATAGTAATACTGGTGCCAAACGAGTGTCTGAATGACTCCTCGAGAGGAAACTGCAAGAATAGTAATACTGGTGCCAAACGAGTGTCTGAATGACTCCTCGAGAGGAAACTGCAAGAATAATAATAAAGCCACAGTCGGACGTCTGAGCGACATCCCATAAAGGGCTTATAACAGAAAATAAAAGACGAACATGCCACAGTCGGACGTCTGAGCGACATCACCTAAAGGGTTTATATTTAATGTAAGAAACAAAAACACGCCACAGTCGGACGTCTGCGCGACGTCACATAAAGGGCTTATATTGTAGCTCAATAATACAATAGTTCGGGAACATAAATTATCACAAGTACGAGACAAATATAAAGTTAGTCCATCCACAGGAATAATAATTTAACTGGATTTACCACTTGAGCTTGTTCACCGGGGACAAGTTTTTTTTCACGCGGATAGATATGGGTATACTGATTTCACTACGTGATCATGGATACGATGACTTGGAAGAATTTGACTCTGCAGAGTTTGTACTTAACCACAGCCAACGGATTTCAGTAGTCACAGGGACTAGTTCCGTTTACGGTGTTTTGGAAGAAACACGTCTAACCAGTACACACCCAATTCAACATTCCGAAGCCAGGGATCACCCTCAGCAACGTTCAAGAAAAACCTTGAGACAGGGAGGCTACAACCTCGCGTAGCATGGGATCAAATTTCTATACGCGCGCTCTAAGGGGGTGCCCCCCTCTCGGTCCCAACCGGAAACACCCATGCCCCCTGACCGGATGACTGGCTTTAATCCTGGGCCAAGGTACCATCATCCCAGCCTCTCTGTTTGGTGTGTACACGGAAAGAGGTTACCAACTTACTAAACCGCATCCTGGCAAATGAAACATCTGGTAGCACGGAAGGGGGAAAGAACGATTACGTGACTCCGTCCACGTTAACGTCGGAGAAATTCGGATGACGCAAGGCTGGTATGCTACAACATTACCACCTTTCTGCCCTTCATGTCACCACATGATTAGGCCATCTCTCATCAGAGATCATCGCAACTTTGGAACATGCGGTTAGTTGCCTTACAAGCAACGAGGTATTTACCGACACTCATATGCCACGCGCAAACTTTCAAGCAAACATGCAAAACACTTATCATATCAAATGTTCAAACATGCTTGCCTGGTTCGGAGAAGTCGGAGTCTAGCTCGGCGAAGTTCGCGGCTCCGTCACCTCTTCCGGAACCTACGGCAATCACGAAAACGGGTACTAACGTGAAAACCAACGCGCGCACAGAAACTTCTCCAAAATTTTTCCAAATAAATCCCATAAAAAACTAGACAAAATTAAAGAAGGTCAGAAAAAGAATCACTCAAAAATCCCTTTTCATTTAAAAGTTATAAAGGTTTCTGTCCAGGGACTTATCTGTAATGAAACAGAAAAGTTCCAGGGTTTAAACTGAGAAACCAGAAAATGCTTCGGAAAGAAATGCGCTAGCTAAAGGAAGAAAACGTATTTTGCCCGAAGGCGCCAACAGAAAACGGTTCGCGAAAGAATAGAACAGAGGCTGACATGCGGGGTCCACATGTCAGGTTTGAAAAGCTCGCCGGCGCCCGAAGACTGCGGTGGACGCCGGCGTCGAACCACGGTGAGTCAGGAGGATCGGAGGGTACCAAGAGCTTCAGCGTGTTCTTCCGCGTCGGTGGGTGGTGGACTCGACCAACGGGGAGCACCACGTCGACGGCGACACTATCTCCGGCGGACGGCGGTTCGGGTGATGGTGGGGAACTCCGGTGGAGGGCTGCAAACTTCGAATTGAAGCGCGGGTCAGAAGGAGGGATGCATAGTGAAGCTACTGGCAAGAGATGGGAAGCGGAGGTGCACGCACGGGGGCGAATCGAGCTGGATCCCGTGGCGGGTCGCGGCGGCCGGAGTCGAGGAAGGAGACCTCCTCAGGGCTCTTCCAGTGGCTAGGCGTGCTCTAGGTGGAGTGCAGGGATGGTGTGTGCTCGAGTTGAAGCTCGGGGCCTCTATTTATAGGCGGATCGACGGGGTGGCCGTGAACGGAGAATCTCCGACGAGCGATTACGGCGATGCAGTGGATTGGCAGGAGGTTTGAGTGGCCAGGCAGCATCAGTGGAAGTTACTGGTGTCATTCCACTGCTAAACGGAGTTGGTCTTGGCGTAATGGCGTCGGTCCACGGTGAGATGGCCGCACGGGCTCGACGGCGGCAGAGAGCGCGCTCCGCGCCCTGCGGTTCACGACGAGAGTGGCAGCGCGTTCGGGGGAGTGGAAGGCCACGCGGCGAGCTCCGGTGGCTTGGGCGGCGCTGGGTGGCGCCGTCAGCGCCGTGCCTCCCGCTGGCGGCCGCAAAGCCGCCGCTGGCGTCGGTCACGGGGCGGTCCACCTTCTGCTGCTTGTCGCCGACGTCCGCAAGGTGCCAGACGCTCGTGCGGTGCAGGAACAAGGGGGACGGGACGAGGAGCAAGGCGACACAGTGGCACTGGCGAGATCGACAACCATCTCTGAAGAAAACGACAGTAAGCCACTGAACTGTTCTCTGAATTTAACTGAATCTTGACATTGACAATGCACTGCAGGTGTTCGACAGAAAGATTTGGCAATGAGATAAATTTTTCTGGAGCTGGTACTTGGTGAGGTGACCACTCAATGCACCCAGAGGCTGCCTGATTTTACTTGGAATTTTTGGAAAAGGAATTGAGTGAATTTCACCAAATTTGACAAATCTGGTCCAAACTTGCAGCAAGTGTAGTTTGAAAATTTTGAACTGAAGACCAGTGGATCTTCATGGATCTTGGTTGAGGGTTCAAAGGACTAGGAGGGGAAAAAGGTTTGGGGGCAAAAATCAAGACAGAAAATGGAGTTCCTTTGTAAATCACCAATGGCTAGAAATGGAAGACAGAAATTTATTTGAATATGATTTAAATGGAAAATAAACATAGGGGAGGTTCAACTTGCTGGATTAGATGCCAAACATGATCCAAAGATGAGGGGAGGGTTAGGAGAGAGAATTTGCACTAAGGCCATGGCAAGAGGGAATTGTTGAAAGTGGTAAAGGATTATTCCAAAAGCCATAGTGCAAATTTCAAAGAGATTTTCAAAAGGCATTTTTCCAAGTGAAAAGTATTTTGTCTTCAGTCCAAAAGAAAAGCAAGAACCTCCAAGACCAAAAACAGATCTTGGGTGAATCCAAATAAAACTTTTGCCATAAAAAATATTTGAAAGGGAGAGTTCTTTTGAAGAAAAATTTAGATCACCTCCCTCAAGTCAAATAAAATCTTTTGAAAAATCCAATTAAAAACTTGGGTGTCACAACACCTACCCCCTTAGGAAAAATCTTGTCCTCGAGATTTCTGCTGAACCTCAAATAGATATGGATACTCTGCCCAGAGAAAATCTTCCCTTTCCCATGTAGCTTCATCCTCAGTGTGGTTGCTCCACTGAACCCTGAAAAATTTCGTCGTTTTCTGATGGGTCCTCCTTTCAGACTCTTCCAATATTTTTACTGGCCTCTCTCTGTAGGTGAGATCTGGTTGCACGTCAATGTTCTCGTGAGGTACATGCTTATCCGGGTTACTCACACATTTCCTCAACTATGAGACGTGAAATACGTCATGGACGTCTGACAGTTCCTTGGGTAGGTCTAGTTGGTAGGCTACCGTGCCTCTTCGTGCCTTTACACAAAATGGCCCAATAAATCTTGGGGCTAGCTTCCCCTTAATTTTTGAACTGTTGTAGGCCCCTCATAGGAGATACTCGGAGGTATACGGAATCACCGGGTTTAAAGCTGACCTCACGATGCTTCTGATCATAGTAGCTCTTTTGTCGGCTCTGTGCTGTCTTGAGTCTGTCCCTGATTTGTTTAACTTTCTCCTCGGCCTCTTTAAGCATGTCTGGGCCGAAGATACGGCTGTCACCTGTTTCTGACCAATTCAGTGGGGTACGACACCTCCGTCCGTACAATGCTTCAAAAGGTGCCATTTGCAAGCTGGCTTGGTAACTGCTGTTGTAAGCGAATTCGGCATACGGCAAACTCTCTTCCCAACTGGATCCACAGGTGAGCACACAGGCTCTTAGCATATCCTCTAGGATTTGATTTACACGTTCCGTTTGTCCATCAGTCTGAGGGTGGTACGCTGTACTGAAAGCCAGTTGCGTGCCCAGAGCTTGTTGTAGGTGATCCCAAAATTTGGAGACGAATTGTGTGCCTCGGTCTGATATTATAGTCTTTGGGACTCCATGCAAGCAAACTATACGGGAGAGATAAAGTTTGGCCAGTCTTTGTGTGGAGTAGGTAGTCTTCACGGGAATGAAATGAGCAACCTTGGTTGGTCGGTCTGTGATGACCCATATGGCGTCATTCCCGCGTTGTGATCGGGGTAATCCGACAATGAAGTCCATTCCTATTTCATCCCATTTCCACTCCGGTATCCTGTTTGGCTGGAGTAGCCCTGCTGGCTTTTGATGCTCGGCCTTGATGCGCTGACATGAATCGCAACAAGCAATAAATGTGGCTATATATCTTTTCATACCGTGCCACCAAAATCTTTCCTGAATGTCCTTGTACATTTTTGTTCCTCCAGGATGGATCGAGTATGGAGCGGTGTGGCTTTCGGTTAAGATTTGTTGCTTGAGTTCCTCAATGTTAGGTACACAAAGTCTGTCTCCGTACCATAGTGTTCCTTCACTGTCTGTGACGAACTCTGAAGCCTTACCAAGGTTAATTTTCTTCTTTATACCCTCGATGCTGGGATGCCCCTGTTGAGCCTTCTTAATTTGTTCCACCAGGGTGGGTTGTATCTCCAGATTTGATACGGTGCCCTCAGAGACTAACATCATGTTGAGCCTAGCGAACTCTTGCTGAAACTCAGGCCTCCAGTTTTGCGGACCGTCATTGTCCGGGCTGGGGTTTCGACTAAGGGCATCGGCCACTACATTTGCTTTCCCTGGATGGTAGTGAATACCGACATCATAGTCCTTGACCAGTTCCAACCAGCGTCGTTGGCGTAAATTTAGCTCTGGCTGTGTGAAAATATATTTGTGGCTCTTATGGTCCGTGTATATTTCACAGCGATTTCCCAACAGAAAGTGCCTCCACTCCTTGAGTGCATGTATAACTGCTGCTAGCTCTAAGTCATGTGTTGGGTAATTTTCCTCATGTTTTCGCAGCTGCCTGGAGGCATATGCGACAACTTTGCCATCCTGCATTAGTACACATCCGAGACCTTTTCGGGATGCGTCACAATACACTTCAAAACTCTTGTGAATGTTTGGCACAGTTAATACCGGTGCGGTTGTCAGCTTCTTCTTTAGTTCTTGGAAGCTCTGCTCGCATGCTTCCGTCCATACAAATTTTTTGTCCTTCTTGAGCAACTGTGTCATAGGTTTTGCCACAGTGGAGAATCCTTCAATAAATCTTCTGTAATATCCGGCCATTCCTAGGAAACTCCGCACATCAGTAACGTTGGCGGGTGGCTTCCAGTCAAGTATGGCCTTGACTTTTTCTGGGTCTACGGCCACACCTCCTTGGTTCAATATATGGCCTAAGAAACCAACTTGTCTTAGCCAAAATTCGCACTTGCTAAATTTGGCATACAACTGATGTTTCCTCAATTCTCCCAAAACAATTCTGAGGTGCTCAGCATGCTCTTCTGGTGTCCTTGAGTAAACCAGAATATCGTCAATGAATACCACAACAAATTTGTCCATGAATTTCATGAACACTTTTTTCATGAGGTGGACGAAATATGCGGGGGCGTTCGTTAGTCCAAAAGGCATCACTGTAAACTCGTATAACCCATATCTGGAAGTGAATGCTGTCTTGGGGATATCTTCTGTCCGTACTTTCAATTGGTGATATCCCGATCTCAAATCAATCTTTGAGAATACCTTGGCTTGTGCGAGCTGGTCAAACAAATCATTTATCCGTGGCATCGGATATTTGTTTTTGATGGTGACCATATTGAGGGCTCGATAGTCTATACACAGTCTCAGTGTCCCATCCTTTTTCATTGCGAACAACACAGGTGAACCCCATGGTGAGGAGCTGGCTCGAATAAATCCTTTGTCCAATAATTCCTTTATCTGCTTCTTCAACTCCACCAATTCTGAGGGTGCCATTCTATAAGGCTTCTTATAGATGGAGGCGGTGCCAGGTGCTAGTTCGATGCTGAATTCTATCTCTCGGTCTGGTGGCATACCTGGTAGTCCTTCAGGGAACACATCAGGAAACTCGCATACCACTGGAACTTTTCTCAGTTCTGCAATGTCCACTTTGTTCAGTTTTGGTTGCTGTGATCGTGGCCTTTCTTGAGCGGAAACCCTTATTGCCTTGCCGTGATGGTGAGTGAGAATCACTGTCCGATTGAAACAGTCAATGAATCCTTTGTTGGTGGTCAACCAGTCCATCCCTAAAATGACATCCAGTCCTTTACTCTCCAACACGATGAGATTTGCTTGGAATTGTAGTCCTTCGAACTCAATGACCACTCCTTGGCAGTAACCCTGAGCGATTTGCTTATTTCCGGGGGACTTGATGATCATAGATTTTTTCAAGGGAAGTATCGGAAAACCATGTTGCAAAACAAAACTCTTCGAAACGAACGAATGGGAAGCTCCAGAATCAAACAAAACCGTGGCAGGTACTGTGTTGACAGGGAACGTACCGAGCACGATGTCTGGGGCATTCTGCGCCTCTTCCCTGGTCACATGGTTCAGGTGACCCTTCCTGTGGTTGTTGTTGGGGTTGAAATTGTTGCGCTTGGGGGCTGGATTGTTTCCACCATTGTTTGATTTGGGGGCCGCGTTCCTCGGTTTTGGGCATTGTTTTGCATAGTGCCCTTCTTGACCACAAGCATAGCAGGTGACCCCTGGACGGTATGTGTACTCCTTATCCCTGGCATGAAACCGTCCGACGGGCCTTGGATCAGTAGTCGTGGATCTCCTTGCTTCTGTTCGTGGAACCTCAGCCTTGCTTCGGTTGTTGCGAGCAAGAGTCGTCTTGTCCCTCTTTCGCTTACGGATATCTTCCAGACTACGGCGCTCATCCACCAAGGTAATGGCCTTGTCCACCAGAGTTTTAAAGTCCGGAAAGGTGTGTACAATCAGTTGGCATCTTAGTGCTGGTGCCAGGCCGTCCAGGAATTTCTCCATCTTTTTGTTTTCTGTCATGTGCTCGTCGTAGGCATAACGAGACAGCTGGGTAAACTGACCATTGTATTCCGTGACTAACATGCCTCTCTGCTTCAGGTCATCAAACTCTCTCTTCTTGATTTTTATGATGCTCCTGGGGATGTGCGCCCCACGGAAGCCTTCCTTGAACTCTTCCCAGGTGATGTTGTGTTCACTGGGAAGCATGTGTAGGAAGTTTTCCCACCATGCTGCAGCTGCTCCAGTAAGGTAGTGTGGTGCATAAAGCACCTTCTCATGATCTGAACACTGAGCAATAATCAGTTTCCTTTCAATGTCACGAAGCCAATCCTCGGCTTCCAGTGGCCTATCGGTGTGAGCAAAAGTTGAGGGGCGAGTCTTCTGTAACTCAGATAACTTGGAATGTGGTTGATAGGGCTCACGGGGGTTTCCCATATTAATGACATGATTCATCATCTCTTGGTGCTGTTGCTGGCTTTGCTCGAAGAGACGGCATACTTGAGACAGGGCTGCTTCGCTGTCTTGTTGACTGGACTGACCCTGAGTGAAATTGTTGCTAGTCTGTGTCCCATAAACCTCTTCTGGCTGATTGGGCATGGAGCGAGTCCACGGACGAGACATTTTTCCAGTCTGGGGTATTATTTTGCAAAACCCATGAGAAAAACTGTGTAGCACAAGGAAAACTTTGCAAAGGCAACAACTTAAAAGACCTCAAGGTTTTTCAAGAAAACATAAACGATTTTGCACGGAGAAGAACTGCTTAGCATATATCTTACACGCGAAGAGCAAACACACGATACAGCACTCAGGATGCGCGTACACATTCCTGACATGTTATTTAAGCTAGCGAACTACTCCGGAAGGCAGCAAACACACCAATACAAACTAGCGTACAGATTAAAACAACACATCATACAAGCAGGCATAACGCGCGGCTACTCGGTGCTCTCAGTCGGAGATGGTGAAGATTTCCTTTCCCTTGCTGATGGCAAGACTCAGCGGTCCAGGAGAATCCACCTCCACCTCCTCTCTAGCTGGCTCCTGGCGCGTAACACTGCGCTGCGGTGACGGTGCGGGAGCGACGGGCGGCAGAGCGGGTGTGGCAGGCGGTGCGGCTCTAACTGGAGTAGGAGCGATGACTCGGTCGAACTCCTCAGTGGTAGGCAGACGGCGAGCAGTGGCCAAAACGGCTGGTGCATACGAGGCTGAAGACAAGACGAATGTCAGAGGCGGTGCCGTGTGGAGAAGCTCCTTCCTGCTGGCAGGACCGCCCCGGACTATGTCCATGCGGGCAGCCACAAGATCGTCTACGAGGTTGTCGAAAGACTCCTCCAGAGCCTTGAGATAGTCCACAACCATCTCGATGGCTTCATCTCGCTCTCCCTGATGGCAGGCGAATGCATAGTGACTGGTGTATGGCACATGGCATGGGAGGTAGCGGTAGCGACGAGTCTTCATCGTAGGAAGGATGCATGTCCCGAAGACGAGCTATCGCCTCACGGGCAGCCATCTGCATGGCATGCCTCTCCGTCGGCATGGCCCTTCCCACAAAACGGAAGTGGCGAGCAGCAGAACGTCCTCCCTTGAATTGCACCACAGCTTGATGCATAGACACGTCGTCGCTGAGCTTGTGCTGATAGAGTGTGAACTCCGGGCGAGCTGCTGGCCCGATCGTGAGCTTGGTGATGGAGACGAGGAGCTTGACAAACCCCTCGGGCACGTTCGTGAACACTCGATTCTCACAGCTGCTGCCAGCCATCTACAAAAGTAGGAAAAAATTCTGAGTAGTCATGTCATAAATTTATGATGACCAACAGAAAATAGCTACAATTGCAAAATGCTGAAAAAGCACAAAAGACGCTAATAACCGATTAGCGATCGCACCTAGTGGCTTCCTACAGTCAGCCTGGCTCTGATACCAAGCTTGTCACGACCGGTTTTTCAATAAAATAATTATTGAGAGACCAATCCCTTTTACGGACCAGTAAGGAAGAATTCCTTCTCACTGGTAGACAATATCATGGTCACAGAAGAAAATTACCAGGAGTACTGAATATAATACAAGGTTGAGCAGAGGATGCCCAACAATTTATTACATGCACGCCGCTAAAACAAGACGGCGGATAGGGTGGCATACTACTAACTCACGATAATGACGGTGGTGGAAATATCACTGCGAAGCGAGTGATATGACTCCTGAAGACTACAGCTCCTCGAGCGTCGGAGTGAGGCTCGAGGAGACTTATTGCGGGTGGCGGAAGCGTATATAATAAGGGTGACCAATATCCGGGATCGCGCAGGACTGACTGGGACTCCTCTAGGCGTCGGACGCGCTATCAAACTCTTCATCCAAGAGATCGCCTTCGTCAACATCTGGCCAAATCAACAAGCCAGGTGAGTACTATGAAAGTACTCGCAAGACAGCTTGGACAAAAGATATAACAAATGCAAACATGAAGCATGAGAACAATTTAACCAGTGCGATCAGACATAGAGATAATAAATACTGGGTGCCAAGCGAGGGTCTGAATGACTCCACGAGCGGAAACTGCAAGAATAGTAATACTGGTGCGAAACGAGGGTCTGAATGACTCCTCGAGCGGAAACTGCAAGAATAGTAATACTGGTGCCAAACGAGGGTCTGAATGACTCCTCGAGAGGAGACTGCAAGAATAGTAATACTGGTGCCAAACGAGTGTCTGAATGACTCCTTGAGAGGAAACTGCAAGAATAGTAATACTGGTGCCAAACGAGTGTCTGAATGACTCCTCGAGAGGAAACTGCAAGAATAGTAATACTGGTGCCAAACGAGTGTCTAAATGACTCCTCGAGAGGAAACTACAAGAATAGTAATACTGGTGCCAAACGAGTGTCTGAATGACTCCTCGAGAGGAAACTGCAAGAATAATAATAAAGCCATAGTCGGACGTCTGAGCGACATCCCATAAAGGGCTTATAACAGAAAATAAAAGACGAACATGCCACAGTCGGACGTCTGAGCAACATCACCTAAAGGGTTTATATTTAATGTAAGAAACAAAAACACGCCACAGTCGGACGTCTGCGCGATGTCACATAAAGGGCTTATATTGTAGCTCAATAATACTATAGTTCGGAACATAAATTATCACAAGTACGAGACAAATATAAAGTTAGTCCATCCACAGGAATAATAATTTAACTGGATTTACCACTTGAGCTTGTTCACCGGGGACAAGTTTTTTTTTTCACGCGGATAGATATGGGTATACTGATTTCACTACGTGATCCTGGATACGATGACTTGGAAGAATTTGACTCTGCAGAGTTTGTACTTAACCACAGCCAACAGATTTCAGTAGTCACAGGGACTAGTTCCGTTTACGGTGTTTTGGAAGAAACACGTCTAACCAGTACACACCCAATTCAACATTCCGAAGCCAGGGATCACCCTCAGCAACGTTCAAGAAAAACCTTGAGACGGGGAGGCTACAACCTCGCGTAGCATGGGATCAAATTTCTATACGCGCGCTCTAAGGGGGTGCCCCCCTCTCGGTCCCAACCGGAAACACCCATGCCCCCTGACCGGATGACTGGCTTTAATCCTGGGCCAAGGTACCATCATCCCGGCCTCTCTGTTTGGTGTGTACAGGGAAAGAGATTACTAACTTACTAAACCGCATCCTTGCAAATGAAACATCTGGTAGCACGGAAGGGGGAAAGAACGATTACGTGACTCCGTCCACGTTAACGTCGGAGAAAGTCGGATGACGCAAGGCTGGTATGCTACAACATTACCACCTTTCTGCCCTTCATGTCACCACATGATTAGGCCATCTCTCATCAGAGATCATCGCAACTTTGGAACATGCGGTTAGTTGCCTTACAAGCAACGAGGTATTTACCGACACTCATATGCCACGCACAAACTTTCAAGCAAACATGCAAAACACTTATCATATCAAATGTTCAAACATGCTTGCCTGGTTCGGAGATGTCGGAGTCTAGCTCGGAAAAGTTCGCGGCTCCGTCACCTCTTCCGGAACCTACGGCAATCACGAAAACGGGTACTAAAGTGAAAATCAACGCGCGCACAGAAACTTCTCCAAAAAATTTCCAAATAAATCCCATAAAAAACTAGACAAAAATTTAAGAAGGTCAGAAAAAGAATCACTCAAAAATCCCTTTTCATTTAAAAGTTATAAAGGTTTCTGTCCAGGGACTTATCTGTAATGAAACAGAAAAGTTCCAGGGTTTAAACTGAGAAACCAGAAAACGCTTCGGAAAGAAATGCGCTAGCTAAAGGAAGAAAACGTATTTTGCCCGAAGGCACCAACAGAAAACGGTTCGCGAAAGAATAGAACAGAGGCTGACATGCGGGGTCCACATGTGGGGTTTGAAAAGCTCGCCGGCGCCCGAAGACTGCGGTGGACGCCGGCGTCGAACCACGGCGAGTCAGGAGGATCGGAGGGTACCAAGAGCTTCAGCGTGTTCTTCCGCGTCGGTGGGTGGTGGACTCGACCAACGGGGAGCACCACGTCGACGGCGACACTATCTCCGGCGGACGGCGGTTCGGGTGATGGTGGGGAACTCCGGTGAAGGGCTGCAAACTTCAAATTGAAGCGCGGGTCAGAAGGAGGGATGCATAGTGAAGCTACTGGCAAGAGATGGGAAGCGGAGGTGCACGCACGGGGGCGAATCGAGCTGGATCCCGTGGCGGGTCGCGGCGGCCGGAATCGAGGAAGGAGACCTCCTCGGGGCTCTTCCAGTGGCTAGGCGTGCTCTAGGTGGAGTGCAGGGATGGTGTGTGCTCGAGTTGAAGCTCGGGGCCTCTATTTATAGGCGGATCGACGGGGTGGCCGTGAACGGAGAATCTCCGGCGAGCGATTACGGCGATGCAGTGGATTGGCAGGAGGTTTGAGTGGCCAGGCAGCATCAGTGGAAGTTACTGGTGTCATTCCACTGCTAAACGGAGTTGGTCTTGGCATAATGGCGTCGGTCCACGGTGAGATGGCCGCACGGGCTCGACGGCGGCAGAGAGCGCGCTCTGCGCCCTGCGGTTCATGACGAAAGTGGTAGCGCGTTCGGGGGAGTGGAAGGCCACGCGGCGAGCTCCGGTGGCTTGGGCGGCGCTGGGTGGCGCCGTCAGCGCCGTGCCTCCCGCTGGCGGCCGCAAAGCCGCCGCTGGCGTCGGTCACGGGGCGGCGCACCTTCTGCTGCTCGTCGCCGACGTCCGCAAGGTGCCAGACGCTCGTGCGGTGCAGGAACAAGGGGGAGGGGACGAGGAGCAAGGCGACACAGTGGCACTGGCGAGATCGACAACCATCTCTGAAGAAAACGACAGTAAGCCACTGAACTGTTCTCTGAATTTAACTGAATCTTGACCTTGACAATGCACTGCAGGTGTTCGACAGAAAGATTTGGCAATGAGATAAATTTTTCTAGAGCTGGTACTTGGTGAGGTGACCACTCAATGCACCCAGAGGCTGCCTGATTTTACTTGGAATTTTTGGAAAAGGAATTGAGTGAATTTCACCAAATTTGACAAATCTGGTCCAAACTTGCAGCAAGTGTAGTTTGAAAAATTTGAACTGAAGACCAGTGGATCTTCATGGATCTTGGTTGAGGGTTGAAAGGACTAGGAGGGGAAACAGGTTTGGGGGCAAAAATCAAGACAGAAAATGGAGTTCCTTTGTAAATCACCAATGGCTAGAATGGAAGACAGAAATTTATTTGAATATGATTTAAATGGAAAATAAACATAGGGGAGGTTCAACTTGCTGGATTAGATGCCAAACATGATCCAAAGATGAGGGGAGGGTTAGGAGAGAGAATTTGCACTAAGGCCATGGCAAGAGGGAATTGTTGAAAGTGGTAAAGGATTATTCCAAAAGCCATAGTGCAAATTTCAAAGAGATTTTCAAAAGGCATTTTTCCAAGTGAAAAGTATTTTGTCTTGAGTCCAAAAGAAAAGCAAGAACCTCCAAGACCAAAAATAGATCTTGGGTGAATCCGAATAAAACTTTTGCCATAAAAAAATATTTGAAAGGGAGAGTTCTTTTGAAGAAAAATTTAGATCACCTCCCTCAAGTCAAATAAAATCTTTTAAAAAATCCAATTAAAAACTTGGGTGTCACAATATTCATAAATGTTTTACCAATTCACAAATGTTTTGCAACGCAAGTATTTGAAAATTAGTAATAACTACTTATATCATAACATTTTAAAATTTATGGTCATTTTCTAAAAAATTATTACATGCAACTAAAAATCAAAAAAAAAATAGTCATGGCGCACCAGGGGAAGGTGCACCATTGCTATCACGGTGTTTATGGCGCACCCCTAGAAGGTGCGCCATTGGTATACGTATTTTTATGGCGCACCCCTAAAAGGTGCACCATTGCTAACCCTCCCCCCACTCCACTTGCTCCCCTCTCCCTCTGGCCTCTCTCCCTCCCTCGCCAGATCCACCTCGCCCCACACCTAACCCGACGACCCCCGCGCGAGCATGCTGCCGTCCGCCCGCGCCAGCTCCACCGCCACCACCCTGCCTCCTCGGGCCCCCCCTCCCCACTTGGCCCCTCGCGCTTCCCCTCGCCCTCTCCGCTTATCCTCTCCCCCAGATCCGCGTCGGCAACCTGCGCTTGACGCGCCCGTCGCCGGCCACCTCGCACCGCCGTGGCAACTGTCGACCTCATGCCACACCGACGTGCCCAAGCACTCCACCTCCCTCGACTACGTCTTCCCGGACAAGCCACAGGACGCCGGACGCCCCCGCGATGCCTTCCCCGCCACCGGCTTCCTCCTCGGCCCGGCAGACTTCGTCGACAATTCGCTCCGGCGAGCTCTCCCCCGAGCCCGCTTTGCTCACCTGTAGGTCACGGTGAGCTCCTCTGTCGATCCCCTCCTTTTCCCCTTATGTTCTCCTACTACTGTGTGTTGTTGTTGTTGTGCCTCGTCTGGCTACGCCACCGCGCTTCCCGCTCGCTTGCTCCTGCCTAGCCGCGGCCAGCGCCCGCGCCCTTCGGCCGCTGCCCCTCGCACGCGTCTCAACTGCCTGTTATTGCCGCCGCTTTTGGTACTTGAGCCGGTGCCGCTGCTTTGCTTGCTGCTGCCTACTGTATGTAGTTCAAGTGGTTCTAGGTTGTTTCTACTGTTGTTGGCACTATGGATAAAGTTGTTGGCACTACTTGGGTCAAGATTGGATATACAGTTGTCTAGGTTGTAGAAATTTTCAGAACAATATGTCATGCTGCCAGTCATGATGATGATCATTGTAAATTCAGTAGAACTGCTGTTGTACAACAGTTGCTGCTTGTGATGATCATTGTACATTCAGTACAACTGTTACTGAGAATGGGGTACCAAATTTCTTGTCATCTTGCTAATGAAGATATTATAACCTGAGAATTATTTGTTTTGCATGTCATGTATAGAATCAGAAATTACCATCATTCTTTTGAAAATTCAGTTAGAGCCAAAGCCGAGTGTACCTTTCTTTTGAGAGGACAGTTAGAGCCATATTCAACAAGCTACTGAAAGTTTCCATTAGTTGCATCTGTTTACTAATGAAAAGCAATCAAGATTTAAGTAATCATGGTTTAAATTCAGCTTGGCATGGTTTAAATTCAGCTTGGAATCATGTCATGTATAGGTTCAAGGACGAACCATGGTTTAAATTCAGCTTGTAATCAAGCTACGCGCACAAACACATGGCTAGGTTAGGTACATCACATGACATCTACCCATCCACGCATGAATTTTCAAGTCAGAACAACATGAAAGCTTCCATTTCAGCATTTTTAAACTTAGTAGCTAGGTTTCTAGGAAGCATAGGATTCTTGCATTGACCCAATCAGGAGAGAGATCATGGCATAGGCATAGATAGGATCATGGCATGATTGAAATGGGGCAAGGCAGGCAGCATGGCTACAAGGGTTCAAGATAATGCCAGATCCAGGGTTCCAACATAGAAGTACAATTCTATTACTACTAGTGCTACTAGTGCTTCTACTGCTGCTACTAGTGAACTGGGTTACTTACTAGCTACAGCTAACAAGTTAGGGCAACAGCAACACTGAGATGGTGTTTGCTTTGGTCCCAGCAGCTAAACATCAGGCCTAACCTTAGTTGTGTTTCAATGCTTAAAGACTATTAGCTCCATAGTACTTTCCCTGTCCTGATTGTTGTTTTTCCATGCATAGTATAACATTCTGTAATTTCCAGGGATCAATTAGACCAGATTGCTCTTCTTCAGCATTTCACCGTTTTTTGATTCTAGCTGAATCCATCAAGTCTTGTGAAAATACTCTGTGAAATGTGGGGTTGCTCTCATTACCCAATGTTAGAATGTTGCGCTGCACATGGATGTTCATACTTCACTGTTCCTTTTTATCGTTGTTTTGAACTGTGGCTACACCAGCATGGTGTTTTGATTCAGAAGTGATTATTTGCTAGGTTGCCTGGCATGAGCTAGATTAAATGATACGTTTCTCCTGATGTGAAATGACCCCTTTCTCCTGAAATGTTGATTAATTTCCGTTTCGGTTGAGAATGGGGCACTCCTAGGTCAAGAAAATTAGCAAAGGGCATGCCCAATTTTCTTGACCTAGAAGGTGCCCAATTCTCAACCGAAACAAAAATTAATCAACATTTATAGTTTGACCTAGAAGATGCCCAATTTGTTAACTCTAGTAGATGCACAACATGAGATAGACAGATTATGATGCAAGCATCTATATAAATGAAAGAAAATAAGAATCACAAGTGTACCTTCTTCATTTTGCTAGTGGACAACTGAAGGTCTCCATAGTCAAGTTCAGTACGCTTTTTTTCCTAGACTGCATTTAAGAAATAACTCTAGTAGCCTTTTTTCCTATTTAGAGCGAACATGGCAAACAACGATGAGGCCGGCGGTTCCGGCAAGCAATTCTGGGAGCTGCCCCAGGAGATGGAGGAAGAACCTCACCGCTATGAGGACGCCGTGGAAGACACCGATCCCGACTACACAACGCCTAGTGGCGTCAGGGATGACACCACTGATGGTGCCGCCGAGGATGCCACCACTTATGATTGCAGCGCACGCACAGATGCCAGCAAACCGAAGAGGCAACGGAAGGACCGGCGCCCACGTGCTCGGCACCGTCAAGGAGGAATTTACTGAAGTGTCCTCCAGTGGGCATCCAACGGCGCCCAAAGAATTAGTCAGTGGGTACGCGGGACAACTCGGGTGCATTCTCCGGAGCACCGTCTCGATCAACACCGAGAACCTAAGGCATCGTGAACGAGGGAATTTGCGCAACCTCCTCTTCATGAAGCTGCACGAACGATACAAGTTCCCCGGTGACTTCGCAAACACACGCCTCTCAGGGAATAAAGTGCACAGTGCCACCCTCACAAAGATGAGCACGGCCCTGGCTACTTGGAGAGCCGCGGTTATGAGAAGGATTCTAAGAGGTGATAGTTATGAGAAGATCAAGGAGACAAATCTTTCGATCAGCGAAGCTGACTACCTGGAGTTCAAGATCAAGTGCGAGAGCAACGCATCTGCGGAATCAAGTCAGTGGGGGAAAGATATGCGGGACTTGAACTTAGGGGTCCACAAACTCGGTCCCGGCGGTTACAGAGTGGCGGAACCTATATGGGACAGCGAGGACGCAGAGCGTGCCGAGCAAGGCCTACCGCCCCTCTTCGATAAATACCGTGACAAACAGACCAGGAACTATGTCAGGTCCCGGTACAAGGTGGACCCGGTATCAAAGGAGCTTACCACGAATCCGAAGACCAAGGCGCTTGAGCTTGTTCTGGTAAGGAATACACCCCCGCGTAATTAGCTCCATATGGTTGCATTCTAATTAATGAAGCCAAATTTATAAATGGTTCACATTCCTTCTGCGGGACACTGAAAGCAGTAGCGCGGGGTCATCTCAGAGCTCCCCTTGGGACACCACTTTAAATAGGGCGCTGAATGTAATGAAACACAAGGATAAGTTCAGTAAGCCGTCGTCAGCTGGTCGTGTGGCCAGCAAAGGCTTGTCCACGAAATGGTCAGAATACTATAACGCTGGGCGAAAGGAGAGAAAGACCAGCTCGGAACGCCAGGAGCGCGTGGTTCAAGAACTCAAGGCACAAGTGGCAGGATTCCGGAGATAGTCGAAGAGCAAGCGCGAGACCAACTGGGAGCGACGATCACCGCCATTGTGCCTACCTTGATTGAGGGGCTGCAGGCGTGGATTTCGGACGGCCAACAGGGGCCGCCCCCGATTCCCAGCTTCACGGGCAGCAACTCGCACAACGCGCCGGTGCCATTGGTGTCTCCGGCGGAGGCGACATTGGTGTCTCCGGCGTCGGCGCCGGCATTGGAGCTTAATTCACCCAGTGTGGGAAGAATACGTCGGCCGGCACCTCGGCAGCAAGAATCCCCTCCGTCACTTGCACGCCCGCCGTTGGCGGTGCCTCGACATTAGCCGAGCTCGACGCCATCACGGTAACTAAGCCTCTCGGCCGATGACTTCATCTCCTTGCCTTTCAATGGGCATCCCTGATGCCCTACATGTTTTGGCAGGGCGCTGCCGACGTTCCATGCACTCTCCTGCACTTCATGGACGGCGAGTTGATCGATGTCGCCAAGGTCAAAATCGTTCAACCGGGCAACCGCGTGTTCCACGGTATTCCGTTGCCACCCATCGTGTATAGGGTTCAAATGGTTCGGGTGCTGCGGGGCTGCGATGACTTGTTACCTCCGTATCGACCCCCTGGGGCCGACGAAGATGATGTGATAACCCTCAGCGCCTGCATAAGCTGGTCCATGCTTTGGCCGAAGAGCCAGATTTGTTTGGGGGCGGGGGACAGTACCCCACAGACAACACCGCCAGTCGTGCCGGCGCCAAGCCATGGCAAGAACGCCGCAACGCTACCGCCGTCAGCTGATCCGGACATGCATATGGCACATGATCCGGACGACGACGACGGTACATTTTCCAACGTCGATAAGTACTTCAACGAACATGATGGGTACGGTGACGAATTCTTGGGGCCTCCTTCTCAAGAACCCATCCCTGCAAAAGACGATCGCGATCTAGCTAGTACCGCGGAGAAACCCAATTGCAACAGGCGTCGTCTGGCGTTCAGTTCTCAGGAGACGCCTCCAGCTGCCGCCTTCACCGAGCCTCAGATAGCCGAGGTGCGAAATATTATCAGCCCAACACACCTAAGAAGGTGGTCTCTGAGCAGAACTCGATCCCATTATAGAAGAAGAAGCAGAAGGGTCGGAAAAGAAAAAATAACAAGGGTGCGAGCCAGCTGGCACCGAGTACAATCTGTGCTCAGGACGGGCCACCTTCACCTAAGGATATCTCGAGGAGGGTGCATGTGGCGGGTAGGCCGATGCTACCGACTAATCTGCTCAATGCTGCAACCGGTGCTATGCGGAGTTTCTTTCTATGGAGAAGCGACGTCTCTCCGAGAATGATGTGGCATACCCAGTTTTCGTGGCCAAGGTGCCAGAGGGCAACGGCTTTGTCGATAGCACCATCGGGGGTATGATCGTCCTGCGGTTTGATGACATCTTCGCTATGTTTAACCTTCATCCGCTGCACTACACCTTCATTCGGCTATTTTCGCTTAGTATGGAGATGCGGATCATTACAGACAAGACCCCGGACATCGTGATAGTGGACCCCTTCAACTTGTGTGCCAAGATCTTGGGCAGCGCTGGGGACCGGCAATTCGCGATTTCATACCTCGAAGGTGTCACTCTGGCGAACCCAGATAAGGATAACTTCCTCATGCCTTACTTTCCCGAGTAAGTCATCCCCTCACCACCCCGTAACATATGATTTCTTAGATTTTGATCATTTTATTTTTTCTAACATTCCGTGTTTTGTGCAGTGACACACATTGCACACTCATCCTCTTAAGACCGAAATATTCCATGGCCACGTATTTTGACTCGGACCATCAGTCGAAGAAAGATTACATAAATATCAAGAAAGTTCTTGATGATGCTCTCCCCGGCTACGCCAAATCTGGAGGCACCTTCAGAAGGCCAATTTGTAGGTACGGTAAGCACGTGTTCACCCACGTAACGACGTTCCCCTGCGTCAAGCAGCCGCCTAGCAGTCAGAAGGATGCCTACTACGCCCTCCATCACATGCGGGTGATTGTACGGGACCATAATCACCTTCTGCTACCAACTAATCTCAAAGATTGGGCCGCACGCTTGTCGGCAATCTAGGACGCGGACATCAGACAAGAATTCTTTCGCATCCAGTCGGAGTTTGTGGAAATCATCTATCAAGATGTCCTTCGTACCTCGGGGCAGTTCTACCTCAAATATCAACCGTCCAACAGTGAAATAGAAACAACGCTACAAATGCAGGCTGATAACGATCGCAATTTCATGACCATCACGAAAGACGGCGGCTTCATCCACGCTCCGGTCCCTGAGTCGAGTCGAAAGTAATGATGCTATGTAGTTCTGAAATATCGATTAGCTCATGTTGTAATTAAACTTTAATGAACTTGTATGTCTCTTTAGTTTGGACAGTCGTTCAACTTATATGTAATCGATGCTATTTATTAGTAGGACCATGAATCGTGCTATTAATGTGTTGCTTTTCTCTTCTGGTCCTTTTGTTGCATACTTATATATTGTCTGTGAATTGCTACTAACGTTTTGTTTGTCTAGTGCATAGAGATGCCGTCGTATGTCGTGTACAAGGGTAAGGTTCCCGGAGTCTACGACGACTGGGAGGAGTGTCGTTGACAGGTTCACCATTTCAGCGGTAACAGTTACAAAGGGTACACCACTAGGGCGGAGGCGGAAGCTAGATACGCGTGCTATCTAGCGGGAGAGAGGAGGGAGCAGAGGAGGAACCAGATGAAGACCAGTTTCATCGCGATGATGCTCATCGTGACCGCAGCTCTCTTCTATGTGATGGTAGTTTAGATGATCAATATCGACTTTGTAATGTGACGACAAATTCGGCTAATATATATGATGAAATTTGCTAATGTCTCGAGACCTAAACTTGGCTAATGTTTGAACATTGCTCCCTATTTCGAATTTGGAGACTAATATGATGAATTCTATTGTGTGATGTTTATATTCTGTGCTCTGTAACGTACATTGTAACCTGTGCAAATACCAGAAAAGAAAAAAATAATTCCTAATATTCATAGTAGTGGCGCACCATATTGAGCATTAGTGGCGCACCAGGGCTAAATACCAGTGGCGCATTATGGGGCATAATAATGGTGCACTTGGGGGCATACATGAAGGTAAATATGCCCCCTAGGAGGCATAGTAATATCGCACTGTTGGACATAGTAATGGCGCACTACCTGGTGCGCCACTATTATCTGGGATACTAATGGCGCACCAGAGGTGCGCCATTACTATTTGTTACTAGTGGCGTGTTAATAGTAGCACACCTATAGTGCGCCATTAATAGCAAAAACCGGTGCGCCACTAACAACCTTTTTTCTAGTAGTGAGATGGCGATGGATCCTCGCGAGCCCCCCGGGCCTCCAGAGCCTCGCGAGGTTCAGGACCTGGGCGATTCGTGAGGAGCAACTTTTGCAGCACGCGTCTTCAGCTACTTCAACACTTCTTCAGCAACGGTGCCAGGTGACATTTTTCGGTTTGTTCAGTTGGGGGGGCCCCTCGGTCTGCATCATCCCCAAGCCGTGCGGGTTCGTCCTTGCGGCATGTATCGTTTTTGCATCCATCAAAACTAGCTTTACCCTCTTCCATGAGTTGCTTTATTATTATCACCTGCCTGTCTGGCGCTTCGCCGCACTTCGCAGCCTCCGCGCGTTGCTGACCCGCATCTTGCTCATCCCGCAATGGGGCCTAGACATGCTGGTACGACGGTTGTGTTCTGGTCCGTCCCTGCAATGCTTATAAATCTGAGAGATCGAGATCTGGCTCACGGCCTGCCCTGCGCACGTCTCCTCACCAGATCCTCAGTGACATCATCCTCTTGCGGCAGGACAGCAAGCACGGTTATGTGTTATGTTCTCCTCCTCTGACTAACTCGCGGGAACCACCGGAGCTTGACCACGAATGGCCCCGCCGACCATTCCTTTTTCATGCAATTCACTTGCACGTTAAGGATGGCTTCTGAGCATCGCGCCTCCGGGGCTCCTATTGGCCCTCGAACCGTCACCCCCTGGCCTTGACCACGACATCGCGACCTGGCATACCAGTGGCGGCTGAGCCTTGCTCAAGGATCGGGACCAGAGGACGTAGAGCATCCAGATGAGTGAGAAAAAGGGGGGACCGGCGTGAGCCCTACCTAGAAGCGTCACCGCTAAGGCACGGTCAGGCGCCGTGCAAGGAAATCACCGCAAGCTCGCCAAGATAAGTCACCCAGACATATCGGCGTGAACCTCATGACCCAGTATTTCGACTCTCGCGATCTCGCTGGGGCAATGCCGCTTTCTTTTTCAGCCTTCAGGGAGCCGCTTGCACGCTAAAGGGGACCTCCTAATCATCGTGCCACAGGGAACTTGAAGGTCCCACCAAGGATAGAACCGCATATTGACACGCTTTTGCAAGGTGGATATCATTACATCGTACCATGACATAATAGTTGGCGATACATACAAAGGCACACAATGCCACATGAATACATCAAACATCATACATAAGGACAACATCCGGCTACGGATGAAACAGAAACAAAAGCTCAGACGACATCCAACCTCCTTGCCCAGGCTGCCGACCAGGAACCTATCCCAAGATCGACGAAGAAGAAGAAGAACTCCAAAACAAGTAAACATCGCTCTCGCGCCATGATCATTGCATAACCTATACCTGCAACTGTTGTTGTAGTAATCTGTGAGCCACGAGGACTCAACAATCCCATTACCATGGATATCAAGACTAGCAAAGCTTAATGGGTAGGAAAGGGTAAGTGGTGAGGTTGCAGCAGCGGCTAAGCAATGTATGGAGGGTAACTTACGAGTACAAGAGTTAGATGAGAAACTACGCAAACATTCGCAAACTAGTAATGATCAATAGGTGATCCTGAACTACTTACGTTCAAACATAAGCCAACCGTGTTCTCTTCTCGAACTTCCCCGAAAAGAGACAGTCATGGTTACGCATGCGGTTGGTGTTTTTTAATTGAGTTTACTTCAAGTTCACTACAACCGGATATTAACAAATTCCCATCTGTCACATAATCGCGGGCATGGCTCTCAAAAGTTTAAACCCTGCAGGGGTGTCCCAACTTAGCCCATGACAAGCTCATGATCCGCGGAGACAATCCTCCATCGCGGAACCCTCCGATTAGACTCAGAATCCCGATGCACAAGACATTTCGACAATGGTAAAACAAAAACCAGCAAGACCTCCCGATGCACCGACCGAGCCTGATAGGAGTCGCACGTATCTCGTTCTAAGGGTACACTAGATGGGCAAGACGTCGGGTTGGCTGAGACCCTGGTTGCCCAGGGGGCGCCGGACATCGCCTAGTTTGGACCAACACTCATGAGGAGCATTGGCACGGGGGTTGACTAAGAGTCCTCGGGTGCTAGGCGGTCCCTATGCAAGTTTTAGTTGTTATTAGGCAAAAGGTAAAACCAATGTTGGGCCTTGCTGGAAGAGTTTTATTCAAAGCAAACTGTCAAGAGGGGGCCCATAAACCCTCATTGTGTTAGGGACGCAAAATCAAGGAACATAACACCGGTATCACGGAAACTAGGGCGGCAAGAGTGGAACAAAACACTTGGCAAAAGGACGAGCCTTCCACCCTTTACCAAGTATATAGATGAATTAATTAAATAAGAGATATTGTGATATCCCATGATATCCATATCCCAACATGGAACAACCTGCAACTGCACCTACAACTAGCAACGCTATAAGAGGAGCGGAGCAAAGTGGTACATAGCCAAACAACGGTTTGCTAGGAAGGGTGAAAAGGATAGAGGCTATCATGGTAATTTGGGAGGCTTGATAAACAAGTGGTAGGTAGTGCGACATAGCGATAGCATCGAGACAACAAGCCTAGCAAGGATAGTAGTGAGATCCAAGGTGACGGTCATCTTGCCCGAAATCCCGCTAGGAAGAA
Source organism: Aegilops tauschii subsp. strangulata (assembly GCF_002575655.3). NCBI lineage: Eukaryota > Viridiplantae > Streptophyta > Magnoliopsida > Poales > Poaceae > Aegilops > Aegilops tauschii. Next base: position 267,413,043 of record NC_053040.3, read on the forward strand.
GATCGAGCCCATGAAGAAGACGAACGGGCATAGTCGAACAAATCCTCATGACCGCAACGAAACAGGAACTATCGAGAAGGAGCACAGCCGGAAAGAAGCAAACAACATGGTAAACACGCAACACATAAACATGGCATGATGCTCATCCAAATATGATGCATGACAAGGCTATATGATGGTACTCATGGCAAGAGAGGATGCATACAAGAACAACACACCAAAGCAAGTTTAAATGAGGCCGGAAACAACATATAACAATTCCGGTAAGTCCTCATATGCAAATTTCGAAATTGGTCCAGATCTAAAAAGACATAAAGTTAAAGTTGTTAAACAGTAAGTTAAAGTGCACCAAGAAGGTCTACGCGGTTTCTAGTCAAGTTAAATATAATGTTCATTTAATTCGGAGCTACGACCTAGAAGATATGAGCAAAACAAGTTAAACATGGCATTGATGCAAATGCAAGCAAAACAACAACTCAAGCACTCCAAAACATGGAGGCAACAACATAACATGAAGCTACATGCAATTCTAAGCAAGTTTCATATAGAGCATGCGCAAAACGGAGCAACGGTTCAACACATACACACGAAACAAGTTTCAAACACAATATGCCCAAAACAGCAACTAAGCACTTTGCAACCAAGGAAACAACATGCTACATGAAACATATGGGCATAAAAATGATATACACTCAAAGTAAAGATTACATGGTTCAAATAACGTCAAGGTTCAAGTTCATAGGCGTTAGTATTAATCCAAAATGATCAAAGCAAAAAGCAACTTAATAACCCAGATTATGACAGTGAAAAATAGGGCATACATGTGAGCAGAAATAACATGTTGACATGTTGGAGGCATGAAAGAAACATGCTACAGTGCAAGTTCATGACAAACAAAATCATGGCCTTAAATTACAGGTTAAACATGGAAAGACATGATTACTAAGCATCCCCATATATCTTCTAGATCAATAGCATCCTTCAAGACATAACAGATTCTCAGACTTAGTGAAAAACAGATTCATGATGCATACTTTGGGACAACAAAAGTATATGATACAAGAAATTATCATGGCACCAAAGAGCATGGATAGCATGTACACGTCAAGAACTATAGAATATGAACACTGAGCTACTGCTAGAAACCACAAGAACATGCTCAAAACAACATCACAAGAATGCAAATGATAACAGATTCACAGACTAGGTTAACTCAACATGAAGCAGGCGTATTTGGGCACCTACTCATGGCAAGTGAATGTACCCAACAGCAAGCAGGCGTATTTGGGCACCTACTCATGGCAAGAACATGGTAATGTGATGCATAAAACACTAGCTATTCACATGGCAATAATGAACTGACTGTTAACAGACAGACAACAACATTATTTAGCAAATTTAGATCATGGCAATGATAAGCTACAGCAGGCCATAAATGCAAACAAGGACATGTATGGGTAGAAAATAACAAGATCTATAAAATCTCCTTACTGAGCATCTCCATATTGTGCACGGATTCAGTTGTAGCATCAAGTAAACATGGCAACAAAATGTAGCAGATTCAGACTTTGCAGAAATCAGTCACTGAAATCAGCAACAGCAAGTAGCTCACTTCACAAGCTTGATGCACTCACCACAAGGCACATAAAAATACATGAATTGCACCACTATAAAGACGACATGAATAGGATCCTAAAACATGTTGACATGGTGCACAAGAGGTAAACACACAAAATGCTATGAAAAAGACAAATCTGCAAGTTATGACAACTTTCAGCAGATTATAACATTTAGCACTTTTGCAACGAGGATTAAGGCACAAATATGAACACTAAGATACATGAAAACAACACCACCTTATAGAGCAGTCAGAGATGAACATTTCCATAGCAAGAACATATCATTCGGACACACATGCACAGAGTTATGAACATCCAAACATGCATACATGATGTGACAATACATGGACTTGATGAAAAAACAGACGAGCGGCGGATAGCTAAGAGTCGCCCAGGGCGAGAGATAAGGGCAGCGTCGGGGCCTCACCAGATGGGCTCGGCCCAGGTGGTCGACGCGGGCTGGCGAGGCCGGCGTGGGCTCGTGGCGAGGCCCATAGAGAGGAGCGGGACGGACAGAGGCGCAGTGGAGGCGCCGAGGTCGACGGCGTCACGAGGCGGGGCCGGGGCGCCACGATGACGAGCAGGTCATCGGCGAGCGGCGGAGAGCGACGGGGATGGCAGATCCGGCGAGCTCCCTGCTGGATCCAGCGGGGCGAGGTCGCAGAGGAGGCGGGGGACCCTGGCAGCGGAGACAGTTGGAGCTAGCCGGAGGCGGGGCGGCGTGGTCCGGCGGGTGAGGCGGCCGCGCGCGTAGGCGTTGGGGCAAGAGCAGGCGGCGGCGCGCGGGCGGCGGGGCTGGAGTAGGCGGCGGCAGCGTGCGGGGTCGGCTCCGGTGGCGCGGGTGGCGGACGGCGGGGCGATGCGGGCGGTGCTCGGGCCCTGGATGGGCTCGGGCGGGCCCCACGCGGGTCCCACGGGGGCCGCAGCGGCTGGGGGTGGGAGAGAGTGGGTTTGGCATGGATTTCAAAGCCAGGGGATTAGGGTTTCAAGATTTGGACGGGGAGGACGTTTATATAGATTCCGGGAGCTAGGAGAGGAGTTTTTCAGTGCGGTTTTCGCCCACACAATCGTGATCCAACGACGGAGAGCATGGAGGGGGTTAGATGGGCTAGTGGGCTGTTGTGGAGGGGTGTTGGGCTGCAAAGAGAAGGAGGGCTTCGATTAATCGTTAAGGCATCAAACGACCTCCAAATAGGATGAAATTTGACACGCGGTCTACCGGTGATGTACCAAGGCCACATGTCAACTCTGGGCCCATTCCAAGAACGTTTTTCTCCCACTCACGAAACAATATCTGAGAGGTGTGGCTGGTGCATGTGAGAGAGCCGGATTCCGAAACGGACAACGGAGAGAACTGGGAGACCGGGATGGATGCAAGTTTTAAAAGCATGAGTATGCAATGCACATGATGACATGGCAAAGTGCAACACGCAAACAAATGACATGGCAACGATGATGAATAACTGGAAACACCTAGTGCATCGGTCTAGGGCGTTACAGGCTCTCACCGGACCTCGAGCCGCTCACCTCCTGGCCTTGACCACGACATCGCGACCTGGCATACCAGCGACGACTGAAGCCTGCCTAGGGACTGGGTCCTGTCGGCGTAGAGCACTAAGCTACCGTGAGAACGAAAAGGAGCACCGTGCTGGAGCGAGACACGCAGCTGTAACACCGAACTAGGAAGGATAACATTAGGGCAAAAGCATTGAAGTTTCTTACATGCCCCCACGGGGCTCGTCACAATTCCGTGCACAGAACACAAATGGAGGACCTGGAAGGACCCGGCTGAGGGGCATCACCGACGATGCCGGACGGACGCCGATGCCGCGCTCCGAGCACGGTGAGAGCTTGGCTGCACGTAGCTGTTGTCGCTGGACTCCTGATAATTGCTTGGCTCAGGAGAGTCGCTGGATTCCAGGGAGTCCCCGCTGCTGCTGGAGGAGCTACCGACAAGGGCAAGGGAAAGTTCAGCGCCCGTGGCCGCGCTGCGTGGATTACCTCTTCCGGTGCAGCACTCCAAGCGCCGGCTCTCCACGTCGAAGACCTTGAAGAACAGCGTGGAGGCCCCGTCGTACTCGAAGTGGAAGGCGAGGGCCCCCTCCGGACAGCAGGCGCGGGCAACCTCGCCCCACCCTCGAGTCATGAAGACGTCGTCCGGGGGGACAACCTCGACCTCTGCCTCAGTAGCTTGGCTGCAGCACTCGGCGTGTTGCAGCCACAGCTCGAGTGGTCCCCTCAGCGGCATCTCCTCGGCAAAGAACCTCGGGGATCGGATCCACGTGCGCGGCGGCATTGCCGCCCACATCACGAAATCGCATGATGTGCCTTCAGCCTGAGTTCGCGGGCCGGCTGGCCGTGCAGCCTCGGCCTATCCTCCGCGACCCCGCACCGTGCGGCGCTGGGCACTACCACCCTGCCTAGGACTCTGCGCGTGGGCCTACATGGGGATCGGGAAGCAAGGCGGAGGATGCTCATAGCAAGGTCGCGTCACCTCCTGCTCCTCTCCGGCATGAGAGCAGCCGAGCCTTTTCTTCAGCGGTAGTGGCCCTGGCTCCTCCCGAGGGGTCTTTCCCTTCTCCGCCGTGGAAAACCTCCTGATCGGCGCCATGGATGCTACGACAAGACGGCGAGAAAATAAGAAGAAGGAGCAAGCAAGGAGAAGATGGAGATGAGCAAGGGGGTCTCTGCCCCTCCCCTCATTTCTAGCCGGAGGGAGGCCAACCGCCGGCCTCCACGATCCCTAGTAATGATGACTTTTCTGCATGCAGCATGCTCTTTTCAAGTCGAACGGTTGCCGAGGCAGCGTGGGGAAGCGGAGACGCCCACGTCCCATCAAGCGCCACACGTCGACTGAGGCCGCAGGCGGTTGGGGCCCGCGGCGCTTCGCCCTTGCCCCTTGGCTTCGTCTCGAAGCCAAGTCCGAGCGCACCTTGGGCCCACGGGAAAATGTCAGTGTTTTGGGAATGGGGGTACCGAGACTTTCCTGCCTACGTGTAACACCCCCATTGTAACTTTCCATAATTGTAACTCCAACTCTTGCCATTTTCGGCTATCTGTTATGATATTCCCTCCGTGGTCGGGTTTTGTTTGTCGTTTTGTATTTTGTTCATGTCATGCATTTCATATCATGTCATCATGTGCATTGCATTTGCATACGTGTTCGTCTCATGCATCCGAGCATTTTCCCCGTTGTCCGTTTTGCAATACGGCGCTCCCATCTCCTCCGGCGCACCCCTCTTGTTTTCTTTCGTGAGCAGGTGTCAAACGTTCTCGGAATGGACCGAGGCTTGTCAAGTGGCCTTGGTATACCACCGGTAGACCACCGATCAAGTTTCGTTCCATTTGGAGGTCGTTTGGTACTCCAACGGTTAACCGGGTAACCGCAGATGCCTTCTGTGTGTTGCAGAAAATCCCGCCTCAAAACCAGCCCAAAACCCCTCCAAGTCATCTCCATGCTGTAGGTCGTTCGATCACGATCGTGTGGGCGAAAACCGCACCTCATTTGGACTCTCCTAGCTCCCTCTACCTATAAATTAGAGTCTCTCCCGAAATCCTACCGCAGTCCAAACCCTAGCCGCCTCCCTCCGCGCGCCGGACACGTCCGCCCGGCGCCGGACGAAACCGGCGCCGCCGCCTCCAGCCAATCACGAGCTGCCACGTCAGCAGCCCGTACGCCGCCGCCGAAGCCCGCGGGCCCAGCGCCGGCCCCCGCGAGCCCGCGCGCCTCGCTCGCCGCCCGCGCCCTCCGCCTCCCGCGCCGCCGCAGCCCTCCGCCACGGTCGCCGCCGCCGGCCGCTGTGCCCCGCTCGTCGCCCGTGCCCGCGTCGCCGCCGCCGCCCGGGGCGCGCCTCCCAAGGAACCGCCGCCGTCACCGTCCTCCTTCCTCCCCTCCGCCGTCCGGGGCCGTCGCCCCTTCCTCTCCCATCGCCGGTGGCCCGAGCAGCCCTCGATCCCGATCCGGTCAAAGGTGCAGGTTGACTTTCCCGAGACCCCGATTTTCTCCAAGTCTTTGCAATTTTACAGCATGTGCACCTGTTCATCATGGCATAACTCTCTGTACATAGCTCCGTTTCGTGCGTGTAATATGTCAAATTGTTCGTGTCGTGATGCTCTACATTTTTCTCAATTGCACCATGTTCATTAGAGGTCATCTTGATGCCCAAATCTCTGGTGCAAAAGTGCTAGTTGCTGTTATCTACTGGTTCTTAGCAGAACTTGGAGATTTGTTATTTTTGTATCATTTATTCTGTGCATCTTATGAGCATGAGCTCTACATGTGTTTTGTTGTATGCCATGCCATCTTTCCAAGGGTGTATGCCATTTATTTTTGTGATCTCTGTGGTGACTAGCACAAGCATGCAAACTAGGCTCCGTAATGTTTCTGATTTCAGGGACACTGAGAAATAATTCTTCGTCTGCTGTTATTTTGTTGCCTTGTAAACTAGATGCTACAGAGAGATCCATGCATTTTTTGGAGATGTTCAGTAAGTATGTTTTCTAGATATTGTTGTAATCGATCCAGTCCTCCCCTTGTTTGCAATTATGGAGTGCCATAGCATGACCCAATCTTGCTCTACTTTTGCTATAAAATATTTCTGGCAGATTGTTTACGTATTATTCATTTTTGCCAAGCTTGTTGTAGTTGATTCATACATGCTATGCTTTTGTTCTTGCCATGGATACCTTCATAAACATGCCATCTTGCTGTAGGTATGCTTGTTTTGTCATGCATTGCTTTGTGGTGAGTGCATCAAGCTCACCAACTCTGAAACCTGTTAACGAAACTTGCTATGCTTACAAGGTTGCCATCATATCTTCTGGTCCTTTTTGGCTTATGGTCAGTAAGGGACTTTTGTCATATGCATTTAGTAGAATACTGCCATGCCTTGTTTTGCAATGTTAATTTCCTGCAGCAAATTGATTTTGTGCTCTGAACATTGCTACCTGATGCTGTTTTCTGCCATGTCCAGTATTTTGACCGAGCCTGTAAACCTGTTATCTTTTGCACTTTTGCCATGCTTGTTTGAGCTTGTTATGTTGGGATCTAGCCGTAGCTCAGTGTTCATCTTTTGTCAAACATCTCCTGTAGATTACTTTCATATGCTTTGTTGCCATGTTGGAGTGCCGTAGCATTGTTACTTGTTGCATTCTAAGTGGTATCTTGCTGTTAATCGCAGATTCGTGTCATTCTTGCCATTTGCAAACCGTGCATCCGTTTCCGGTGATCTTTATATCGATTTCGACCGAAATCATCTCATCTTTCCAGTGGCATGCTTAGTTTGCCAAGTGACTGCCTTGTTCATCATTTTCCTTCCGGAGAACGCATATGCATCACATATCATATCTTGCATATCATACATGTTTTGCATCATGTTGCTTGTGCATTTCTCGTGATTGATTGTGGTTCCATTGCTTGTGTTCTTGTCTTGGGTAGAGCCGGGAGATGAGTTCGTGAACGAGGAACCTGTTGAGTATGCTTACGAGGATCAAGCTTTCGACAACTCTGAGAACCTTGCGGGCAAGATGACCACTCCTCGAAATCACTTCTATCTTTGCTTTGCTAGTTGTTCGTTCTATTGCCATGCTGCGCTACCTACCACTTGCTATATCATGCCTCCCATATTGCCATGTCAGCCTCTAACCATCCTTTCCTAGCAAACCGTTGTTTGGCTAAGTTACCGCTCTCGCTCAGCCCTTCTTATAGCGTTGCTAGTTGCAGGTGAAGTTGAAGTTTGTTCCATGTCAGAACATGGATATGTTGGGATATCACAATTAATGCATCTATATATTTGGTAAAAGGTGGAAGGCTCGGCTTTATGCCTGGTGTTTTGTTCCACTCTTGCCGCCCTAGTTTCTGTCATACCGGTATTATGTTCCTTGAGTTTGCGTTCCTTACGCGGTCGGCTGATTTATGGGACCCCCTTGACAGTTCGCCTTGAATAAAACTCCTCCAGCAAGGCCCAACCTTGGTTTTACCATTTGCCACCTAAGCCTTTTCCCCCGGGTTTTCTAGAGCCCGAGGGTCATCTTTATTTTAAACCCCCGGGCTAGTGTTCCTCTGAGTGCTGGTCCAAACTAGAGCCCTTTGCAGCGCCACCTTGGGGAATCTCGAGGATTGGTTTTAGTTGTATGGACTGCTCATCCGGTGTGCCCTGAGAACGAGATATGTGCAGCTCCTATCGGGATTTGTCCGCACATTCGGGCGGCTATGCTGGTCTTGTTTTACCATTGTCGAAATGTCTTGTAAACCGGGATTCCGAGACTGATCGGGTCTTTCCGGGAGAAGGTTTATCCTTCGTTGACCGTGAGAGCTTATGATGGGCTAAGTTGGGACACCCCTGCAGGGTATTATCTTTCAAAAGCCGTGCCCGCGGTTATGAGGTAGATGGGAATTTGTTAATGTCCGGTTGTAGAGAACTTGTCACTTGACCTAATTAAAATACATCAACCGTGTGTGTAGCTGTGATGGTCTCTTCTCGGCGGAGTCCGGGATGTGAACACGGTTTGAGTTATGAATGAAGTAAGTAGGAGTTCAGGATCACTTCTTGGTCATTGCTAGATGACGATCGTTCCGTTGCTTCTCTTCTCGCTCTCTTTTGCGTATGTCAGCCATCATATATGCTTATTGCTGCTGCAGCTCCACCTCATTACACATTCCTTTCCTACAAGCTTAAATAGTCTTGATCTCGCGGTTGTGAGATTGCTGAGTCCTCGTGACTCACAGATTCTACCAAAACAGTTGCAGGTGCCGACGATGCCAGTGCAGATGATGGGATCGATCTCAAGTGGGAGTTCGATGAGGAACGTGGTCGTTACTATGTGTCTTTTCCTGATGATCGGTAGAGGAGCCCAGTTGGGACGATCGGGGATCTAGCATTTGGGGTTGTCTTATTTTCATTTGGATCTTGACCGTAGTCGGTCTATGTGTGTACTTTGGATGATGTATGGATTATATTTATGTATTGTGTGAAGTGGCGATTGTAAGCCAACTCTTTATCCCATTCTTGTTCATTACATGGGATTGTGTGAAGATGACCCTTCTTGTGACAAAACCACAATGCGGTTATGCCTCTAAGTCGTGCCTCGACATGTGGGAGATATTGCCGCATCGTGGGCGTTACAAGTTGGTAATCAGAGCCATCCCGCTTAGGACCCCCTGCTTGATCGAATCGCTGGTGTTGTTGAGTCTAGAACAAAAATGTTTTGAGCCTTAGGATTATATATATCGAGAGTAGGATTCTTTTTACTCCTCTGTCCCTTCGTCGCTCTGGTGAGGTCTCCTGACATAGAAGTTTTGACTCTTCTCTCCTCAAATTTCACAAAAAAAAAAAATTAGGATCATGCGGGTATCTTGGAATCGTTCCGATGGTTTTGTGACGAGAACATTGTTCTTGGTGCCTCCTGACATTTAGGGGTTGTGGCAGTGTCCCGGGGAGTTGAGCTCCGAGGTGTTGTCGTCACAATTTTATCGTTGCAGTTCTGGAATACCTGAGTTTCACCGACATCGAAATCTCTTTTATGCAGTTGTTGGTGAGATCACCTCGACGCCACCCAGTACTGGGGCGGGAGTTCAGGAGTATTGCCATAAGTCGTATAACGGATGCTTTTCGAAGGTTGAGGTAAACGATTTCCGAAGGTTTCTTGGTTATGTGTTGACGGATGGATACGGCTGGATCTAGGGATTGCTAGTTTGGGTGATATATTTTGTGTTCCCTATATCCCCAACACCAGATTGCATAACCAGAAAGTTTCGGGAGTTTATAAGTGGGAATTCAAGTAGCCTTAGGATATCTTTCCGACAGACGCATGATATGAGATTGGGGTTCGACGTCTAGTGGTCCGCCTATACATGGTTGGTTTTACAGTGGTCTCGTAGTGTCTTAAAGAGTCCTTGGCTATGCCGACTCGGGGACGCTTCGTATGTCATGTGCACAGCCTTGTACATGATGGTGCTCTACGATCGAGCCCGTGTGGGCCCCACCACGAAAACTTCGGACGAAACCTCTGTCATATGTTTGTTCCGGCTTATTCTGCAAGCCAATACTTTGTTTTGTTTTGTATTGTGGTATTCGAGTTGCTTCGAAGTCATATGTTGATTCCATATCTTTTTCTAAGTGGCTTCTCAACTTATGGAAGTGTGATGATTTACTATGGAATTCATTCGTTCATCCTCGTTCGAATGTTTATTGTGAAGACTATATGTTGCAATTTATATCCCTTGATTCTACTTATCTATTTGTCTATCAAGATGCTAACCGATGTCACCCTCTTCAGGATGGCTCCGCCAACGCGTCAGAATCCGGATCGCAATGAAGGGAGTCAAGCGAACCCTCCGCCACCACCTCCGCCTCCGGAGGCATGGCAAGCTATCATGGCAGCCACCAACGCCAATGCTCAGATGATTCTGCAACTCTTGCAAGAACGCACCCAAGGGCAAGGCAATGAAGGAAATCAAGGTCAAGGCAACAATCAGCCTCACTTCACTACCCTCAACCAGTTTCTCACAAATCAGCCCAAGTCTTTCAGCTACTGTACCGAGGCCACGGATGCTGATGATTGGCTCGTGGACATCAACAAGCATTTTGAATGTAGCAATGTCAGGCCTGAGGACTATGTCAAGTTCGCTTTCTTTTCAGCTCAAGGACCAAGCTGCTGATTGGTTTCAGCAATACAAAGATTCCAGAGGAGGTCGTGTGATCACTTGGACTGACTTCTGTCGGGACTTCAAAGCGCACCACATTCCACAAAGTGTTGTCGAGAGCAAGCGTGAGGAGTTCCGCAATCTCAAGCAAGGCAACATGTTAGTGTATCAATTCAACATTCAGTTTCAGAAACTTGCTCGCTTTGCTAAACAAGATGTTCCTAATGAAAAGAGCATGATCTATCACTTCAGAGGTGGCCTTAGAGAGGATCTGCAGTTAGCTCTCGTTCTTGTTGAGCCTACTCAGTTTGATCAATTCTACAATATGGCACTGAAGCAAGAGGCTGCTCAGCTCAGGTGTGAGGCTTCTAAGAAGAGAGTCAGGGACGCAGTTCAGTCTTCTTCTTCCTCACTTGTGGCAGCTAAGCAACAGAAGTTCTGGTTACCTCCTCCTCCTCCTCCGTTTCGTCAGCCTTACCAGCAGAAGAACAAAGGTGGCCATGGTTCTTCCAACTCTTCCAACTCTGGCTATCAGAACAAGTCTCAGAATCAAGCTCCAAAGTCCAATGCTCCTTATCACCGTCCACTCTCAGAGGTGACTTGCAACAAATGTCAGCAGAAAGGTCACTATGCTAACAAGTGCTTCAACCAAAGGCGCCTTCCGCCTCCTCCTCCTGTCAGATCTTCCAGCAATGCAGTGGTCAAGCATAATCCAAAGTCTGCTAAGGTGAACATGATGAATGCAGCTCAAGCGGAGGAATCTACTGATTTGATAATGGGTAATCTTCCTATTAATGATATTCCTGCAAAAGTTCTTTTTGATACGGGTGCATCACATTCTTTCATTTCTAGACCTTTTGTGGCTATGCATGATCTGGTTACTGAAGTATTGCCGAGTCCTCTGTCTATTGTTTCGCCGGCTCGACAACTGACTTCTCGAGCATTCATTCGGGATTCCGTAATCAAGATGGGCGACTATAAATTTCTGTCTTCTCCAGTTGTTCTTGGTGACTCGGATATTGATCTAATTCTCGGGATGGACTGGCTTTCTAAGCACAAGGCTCAACTTGATTGTGCTGCCAGGGAAATTCAATTGACACACTCTTCTGAGGATGTTATCGTTTATGCCACTCGTGATGAAACCATTCGGTTAATTTCTCTCAATCAGAAGGGCGAATTGAATGCCATCTCTCAAATTCCAGTCGTTTTTGAGTATCAAGATGTCTTTCCAGAAGAGCTTCCGGGTATGCCTCCTCACCGGCCAGTTGAGTTCGTTATCGATCTTGAGCCAGGCACTGAACCCGTTTGCAAGCGTCCATACAAGCTTGGACTTAACGAGCTGAAGGAATTGAAGAAACAGCTCGATGAACAAGAGCGTCTGGGTTTGATCAGACCGAGTTCATCTCCATGGGGTTGTGGTGTTCTTTTTGTAAAGAAGAAGGATGGCACGGACCGACTTTGTGTCGACTACCACCCATTGAACAAGAAGACAATCAAGAACAAGTATCCACTTCCCAACATCAATGAGTTATTCGAGCAACTCAAAGGTGCTAAAGTATTTTCCAAGCTTGACCTTCGTATGGGTTATCATCAGATTCGCATTCGTGAAGAAGATATTCCCAAGACAGCATTCAGAACAAGCTTTGGTTCTTATGAATATACTGTCATGTCTTTCGGCCTTGTCAATGCTCCTCCAGTATTCTCTCGGATGATGAATTTCATCTTCAACCCCTATACCAATGAATTCGTCCTGGTGTATCTCGATGATATATTGGTCTTCTCCAAGAATAAGAAGGATCATGCCAAACATTTGCGATTGGTGCTCGACAAGCTCAGAGAGTATCAATTCTATGCGAAGTTCTCAAAATGTGAGTTTTGGCTTGATGAAGTTCTTTTCCTTGGTCACATCATCTCTGCCAAGGGCATCGTTGTTAACATCGACAAGGTGTCCGCAATTGTGAATTGGGAACCTCCTCAGAATATCAAGCAGGTCCGCAGTTTTCTTGGTCTTGCAAGCTATTGCCGAAGATTCGTTGAGAATTTCTCTAAGATTGCAAAGCCTCTTTCCAACCTCCTCCAGAAGCATGTGAAGTATGTCTGGTCTCCTGAGTGTGACGTTGCTTTCAACACTCTCAAAGAGAAACTAGTCACAGCTCCTGTCTTAACTCCTCCTGACGAATCCAAGCCATTTGAAGTTTTCTGTGATGCTTCTCTCCAAGGTCTCGGTGCTGTGTTAATGCAAGAGAAGAAAGTTGTGGCCTATACCTCTCGTCAGTTGAAGCCCAATGAGAAGAACTACCCCACTCACGATCTTGAGTTGGCGGCAGTTGTCCATGCATTAATAACGTGGAGACATCTCTTGTTGGGAAGACAAGTGGACATTTTCACCGATCACAAGAGTCTCAAGTACATCTTCACTCAGCCCAACCTCAACCTCAGGCAGACTCGATGGGTCGAAATGATTCAAGAGTACAATCCGAGTATCGAATATACTCCAGGCAAGGCAAATGTCATTGCAGATGCTTTAAGCAGGAAGGCTTATTGCAACAGCTTAATTCTCAAGCCATTCCAACCGGATCTTTGTGAAGCTTTCCGCAAGCTGAATCTCCAAGTTGTTCCTCAAGGCTTTCTTGCCAACCTCATAGTCTCTCCTACCTTGGAACATCAAATTCGTGAGGCACAACTTCTTGATGCCATGGTGAAGAAGGTGAAACGTGGTATCGACAAGGGTCTTTCCAAATACAAGTGCTATCGCATTGATGACAGAGACAGTTTATTCTTCGAGGACCGGATTGTGGTTCCTAAAGGTGATCTAAGGAAAGTCATTATGAACGAGGCACACAATTATCTTCTTTCCATTCATCCTGGAAGTACGAAGATGTACCATGACCTCAAGCAGTCGTATTGGTGGACTCGAATGAAGCGAGAAATTGCTCAATTCGTGAATGAATGTGATGTCTGTCGAAGAGTGAAAGCAGAACACCAACAACCAGCTGGTCTCCTCCAACCTCTTGCTATCCCAGAGTGGAAGTTTGATCATATGGAAATGGACTTCGTGACTGGTTTTCCCAATTCCAAGCGCGGAAATGATGCTATCTTCGTTGTCATTGACAAGCTCTCTAAAGTGGCTCATTTCCTTCCAATCAAAGAATCCATCACAGCAGCTCAGTTGGCAGAGCTATACACCTCCAGAATTGTCTCCTTGCATGACATTCCACAATTGATTTCTTCAGATCGTGGAAGCATTTTCACCTCTAAGTTATGGGACTCCTTCCAGAAGGCCATGGACACAAACATTCACTTTAGCACAGCTTTCCATCCTCAAACTAGTGGCCAAGTCGAGCGAGTCAATCAAATTCTTGAAGATATGCTCAGGGCTTGTGTCATTTCCTTTGGCATGAAATGCGAAGATTGTCTTCCATATGCTGAATTCTCCTACAACAACAGCTTCCAAGCAAGTTCGGGCAAGGCCCCATTCGAGATTCTCTATGGCAGAAAGTGCCGTACTCCTCTCAATTGGTCAGAGACTGGTGAACGCCAATTTCTTGGCAATGACTTAATCACTGAAGCTGAAGAAATGTGTAAAGTCATCCGTGATAATCTCAAAGCCGCGCAATTGCGCCAGAAGAGTTACTATGATAGTAAGCATCGTGATGTGGCTTTCGAGATCGGAGACCATGTCTACCTCCGCGTCTCTCCAATGAAAGGCACTCGTCGCTTTGGTATCAAAGGGAAGCTTGCCCCTAGATACGTGGGTCCTTTCAAGATCATTGGCAAAAGAGGCGACCTCGCCTATCAACATGAGCTTCCTTCCTACTTTGTGAACGTGCACGATGTGTTCCACGTGTCACAGCTCCGCAAGTGCTTCAAGACTCCTGAGCGCACTATCAACTTCGAAGAGATTGACCTCCAAGAAGATTGTCTTATCATGAGCACCCCGTTGCTTAGAAGAAACTGAGCGCAAGACTCGCAACAAGTCAATCAAATTCCTGAAAGTGAAGTGGTCGCACCATTCCGACCAGGAAGCCACCTGGGAACGCGAGGACCATCTCCGTTCCGAATATCCAGAGTTCTTTTAGTCCTAGATCTCGGGACGAGATCCTCTCGTAGTGGTGGAGTGTTGTAACACCCCGCATGTAACTTTCCATAATTGTAACTCCAACTCTTGCCATTTTTGGCTATGTGTTATGATATTCCCTCCGTGGTCGGCTTTTGTTTGTCGTTTTGTATTTTGTTCATGTCATGCATTTCATATCATGTCATCATGTGCATTGCATTTGCATACGTGTTCGTCTCATGCATCCGAGCATTTTCCCCATTGTCCGTTTTGCAATCCGCCGCTCCCATCTCCTCCGGCGCACCCCTCTTGTTTTCTTTCGTGAGCAGGTGTCAAATGTTCTCGGAATGGACCGAGGCTTGTCAAGTGGCCTTGGTATACCACCGGTAGACCACCGATCAAGTTTCGTTCCATTTGGAGGTCGTTTGGTACTCCAACGGTTAACCGGGTAACCGCAGATGCCTTCTGTGTGTTGCAGAAAACCCCCCCACAAAACCAGTCCAAAACCCCTCCAAGTCATCTCCATGCTGTAGGTCGTTCGATCACGATCGTGTGGGCGAAAACCGCACCTCATTTGGACTCTCCTAGCTCCCTCTACCTATAAATTAGTGTCTCTCCCGAAATCCTACCGCAGTCCAAACCCTAGCCGCCTCCCTCCGCGCGCCGGACGAAACCCGCGCCGCCGCCTCCAGCCAATCACGAGCTGCCACGTCAGCAGCCCGTACGCCGCCGCCGCCGAAGCCCGCGGGCCCAGCGCCAGCCCCCGCGAGCCCGCGCGCCTCGCTTGCCGCCCGCGCCCTCCGCCTCCCGCGCCGCCGCCGCCCTCCGCCGCCGCCGGCCGCCGTGCCCCGCTCGTCGCCCGTGCCCGCCGTGCCCGCGTCGCCGCCGCCGTTCCCGCGCGCCACAGCCGCCCGGGGCGCGCCTCCCGAGGAACCGCCGCCGTCGCCGTCCTCCTACCTCCCCTCCGCCGTCCGGCGCTGTCACCCCTTCCTCTCCCGTCGCCGGCGACCCGAGCAGCCCTCGATCCCGATCTGGTCAAAGGCGCAGGTTGACTTTCCCGAGACCCCGATTTTCTCTGTCTTTGCAATTTTACAGCATGTGCACATGTTCATCATGGCATAACTCTCTATACATATCTCCGTTTTGTGTGTGTAATATGTCAAATTGTTCATCTCGTGATGCTCTACATTTTGTTCAATTGCACCATGTTCATTAGAGGTCATCTTGATGCCCAAATCTCTGGTGCAAGAGTGCTAGTTGCTATTTTCTACTGGTTCTTAGCAGAACTTGGAGATTTGTTATTTTTGTATAATTTATTCTGTGCATCTTATGAGCAGGAGCTCTACATGTGTTTTGTTGTATGCCATGCCATCTTTCCAAGGGTGTATGCCATGTATTTTTTGATCTCTGTGGTGACTAGCACAAGCATGCAAACTAGGCTCCGTAATGTTTCTGATTTCAGGGACTTGTCTTTGTCTGCTGTTATTTTGTTGCCATGTAAACTTGATGCTACAAAGAGATCCATGCATTTTTTGGAGATGTTCAGTAAGGATGTTTTGTAGATATTGTTGTAATCGATCAATTCCTGCCCTTGTTTGCAATTATGGAGTGACATAGCATGACTCAATCTTGCTCTACTTTTGCTATAAAATATTTCTGGCAGATTGTTTACGTATTATTCATTTTTGCCAAGCTTGTTGTAGTTGATCCATACATGCTATGCTTTTGTTCTTTACATGGATAGCTTCATAAACATGCCATATTGCTGTAGGTATTCTTTTTTTGTCATGCATTGCTTTGTGGTGAGTGCATCAAGCTCACCAAGATGCCCTCATATTATTGTTTCTGCCATGCTCTATTTTCTGCCAAGTCTGAAACCTGTTAACGAAACTTGCTATGTTTACAAGGTTGCCATCATATCTTCTGGTCCTTTTTGGCTTATGGTCAGTAAGGGATTTTTGTCTTATGCATTTAGTAGAATACTTCCATGCCTTGCTTTGCCATGTTAAGTTCCTGTAGCATGTCGATTTTGTGCTCTAAACATTGCTACCTGATGCTGTTTTCTGCCATGTCCAGTATTATCACCAAGTCTGTGAACCTGTTATCTTTTGCACTTTTGCCATGCTTGTTTGAGCTTGTTAGGTTGGGATCTAGCCGTAGCTCAGTGTTCATCTTTTGTCAAGAATCTCCTGTATATTACTGTCATATGCTTTGTTGCTATGTTGGAGTTCTGTAGCATTGTTATTTGTTGCATTCTAAGTGCTATCTTGCTGTTAATCGTAGATTCGTGTCATTCTTGTTTTGCTTGCCATTTGCAAACCGTGCATCCGTTTCCGGTGATCTTTATATCGATTTCGACCGAAATCATCTCATCTTTCCAGTGGCATGCTTGGTTTGCCAAGTTACCGCCTTGTTCATCATTTTCCTTCCGGAGCACGCATATGCATCGCATATCATATCTTGCATATCATACATGTTTTGCATCATGTTGCTTGTGCATTTCTCGTGATTGATTGTGGTTCCATTGCTTGTGTTCTTGTCTTGGGTAGAGCCGGGAGGCGAGCTCGTGAACGAGGAACCTGTTGAGTACGCTTACGAGGGTCAAGCTTTCGACAACTTTGAGAACCTTGCAGGCAAGATGACCACCCCTCGAAATCACTTCTATCTTTGCTTTGCTAGTTGTTCGTTCTATTGCCATGCTGCGCTACCTACCACTTGCTATATCATTCCTCCCATATTGCCATGTCAGCCTCGAACCATCCTTTCCTAGCAAACCGTTGTTTGGCTAAGTTACCGCTTTCGCTCAGCCCTTCTTATAGCGTTGCTAGTTGGAGGTGAAGTTGAAGTTTGTTCCATGTCGGAACATGGATATGTTGGGATATCACAATATCTATTTTTTAATTAATGCATCTATATATTTGGTAAAGGGTGGAAGGCTCGGCTTTATGCCTGGTGTTTTGTTCCACTCTTGCCGCCCTAGTTTCTGTCATACCGGTATTATGTTCCTTGAGTTTGCGTTCCTTACGCGGTCGGGTGATTTATGGGACCCCCTTGACAGTTCGCCTTGAATAAAACTCCTCCAGCAAGGCCCAACCTTGGTTTTACCATTTGCCACCTAAGCCTTTTCCCCCGGGTTTTCTAGAGCCCGAGGGTCATCTTTATTTTAAACCCCCGGGCCAGTGTTCCTCTGAGTGCTGGTCCAAACTAGAGCCCTTTGCAGCGCCACCTTGGGGAAACTCGAGGATTGGTTTTAGTTGTACGGACTGCTCATCCGGTGTGCCCTGAGAACGAGATATGTGCAGCTCCTATCGGGATTTGTCCGCACATTCGGGCGGATTTGCTGGTCTTGTTTTACCATTGTCGAAATGTCTTGTAAACCGGGATTCCGAGACTGATCGGGTCTTTCCAGGAGAAGGTTTATCCTTCGTTGACCGTGAGAGCTTAAGATGGGCTAAGTTGGGACACCCCTGCAGGGTATTATCTTTCGAAAGCCGTGCCCGCGGTTATGAGGCAGATGGGAATTTGTTAATGTCCGGTTGTAGAGAACTTGTCACTTGACCCAATTAAAATACATCAACCGTGTGTGTAGCCGTGATGGTCTCTTCTCGGCGGAGTCCGGGAAGTGAACACGGTTTGAGTTATGAATGACGTAAGTAGGAGTTCAGGATCACTTCTTGGTCATTGCTAGATGACGACCGTTCCGTTGCTTCTCTTCTCGCTCTCTTTTGCTTATGTCAGCCACCATATATGCTTATTGCTGCTACAGCTCCACCTCATTACACATTCCTTTCCTACAAGCTTAAATAGTCTTCATCTCGCAGTTGTGAGATTGCTGAGTCCTCGTGACTCACAGATTCTACCAAAACAGTTGCAGGTGCCGACGATGCCAGTGCAGATGATGGGATCGATCTCAAGTGGGAGTTCGATGAGGAACGTGGTCGTTACTATGTGTCTTTTCCTGATGATCAGTAGTGGAGCCCAGTTGGGACGATCGGGGATCTAGCATTTGGGGTTGTCTTATTTTCATTTGGATCTTGACCGTAGTCGGTCTATGTGTGTACTTTGGATGATGTATGGATTATATTTATGTATTGTGTGAAGTGGTGATTGTAAGCCAACTCTTTATCCCATTCTTGTTCATTACATGGGATTGTGTGAACATGACCCTTCTTGCGACAAAACCACAATGCGGTTATGCCTCTAAGTCGTGCCTCGACACGTGGGAGATATAGCCGCATCGTGGGTGTTACACTACGGCCCACGGCGTGGCCCCATTTACGGCTTGGTACCACCCACCTTCAGCACCAGCAACATGAGACCCTCGCGAGGCGGACGACGCCAAGACCTCCAGAAGGAGCGGCCTCCTCAGGCTGGCTCCTAAGGAGCGGAGATTTCTATGCAAGCCTCCACCTCGTGAGGTTTGGATGATGCAAGCCATGATGACCAAGGCTAGGAAGGCGCCAGCGAGCGCAATATAGCAGTTCCCTCTTTGGTGCTAAAGAGGCAAGCGCAGGCGCGCAGTCCCAAGGAATCAGCCAAAGGTTTACATTCCCATGCAACAAGACAAGGACCGCCAGGACGGCGATATGGAGGTCATTGCCGAGCCCACCACGGTGTCACGACCAGAAGCTTTGTAGGTGAAGACCACCTTTCGTCAGGATAAGATGTACTGGTTGTCTCCCTTCGAATTTGGCCGTTGTGAGATCCCTTCCCGCCTTCATTTTGGGGGAAGAGGACCAAGGCCACTATAAATATAACCTAGCCACCACCATAGTAGGGGATCGGATCATTGAGACCATCCTCTCCCTCACCAGCCTAAGGACACACCTCCTGAGGTTGTTCTACCACTATACTAGTTCATCCTTAGCCCACCTCGAGGCCAATCCACCACAAAGCAGGAGTAGGGTTTTACACCGCAAGGTGGCCCTAACCCGAGTAAACTGTTGAGTCCCATTTTCTTCCTGTTCATCGAGTTAGGCTATGAGATCAGCGAGTAGGCAGACCGGGGAGGTTGAGTTCTTTGCACTCACCCTAGAGTTCGAATCTAACCAGGGTCTCCGGAGCCCGGAATCCGACAATCGCCTCTCCTTATATCCCGTTCATCTGAAACTTCTGTCTTTCCGCAATTCACCCGTTCTCTTTCCGGCAGTGCCCCAGGCCGAAGAGCCAGAGCTGCTAGAAGAGGTGGCCAGCATAGGGAGAGCTGCTGTGGACGAGGTCGCCAAGATGACCACTGCGGAGGAACAACACCTCGTTGTCGGGCATGCCTTAATTCCTTGGCGGTGGTGGAGCATTCTTCGGAGAATACCCCAGAGGTGGGAGTAGTGGTCAAGGAGATGATCCCTCTCCAAACCATGAATCCCCTTCCCTCCTCCGGGCCCACGATGGAGACCTCACCACCCCCCTCGAGTCTGGCACTGGTCTTGAAGTAGCCTGACACTGGAGGCCCCGGCCCATCAATGGTGGCGGGCGTGGAGCATCAAGGGGTTGGAGAGGCGGGTGATTCAGTTGCCGTCGCAATGGACTTGTCCTTCCTGGAGTCCATGGTGACGGGTGTCAAGGAAATGCAGGCCCAGCATGACCAGAAGTGGCGGGGCTCAAGGAGCGGCGCGAGTCACCGGCAGGGTGGATCAGAAACTGAATGACAAGTGTTTGGAGCTGCACGAGTAGCACGTCAAGCAATTCAAAGGTGCTTATGAGGTAGCAAGAGCCGCTCCTGATGATGAGGGAAGATATCATGGCCCGTAAAGCGCGCCTGGCGGACCGCAAGGCGCGCTTGGATGCCAGAGAGCAAGAGATGTCCCTCCGGGAGGAGAAGCTTGGAGCTACCCTCCGCGCCAATGATGATGATCTGGAGGCCCTCGTACATCAACGCACCAAAGAGTTGGAAGACAAGCACAAATCTGCCTTGGATACCCTCACAACTAATTCTGCAACCCAATTGAAGAAACTCACTGATGACCTATCTGCCGCATCCACTGCCAAGACTGACATTGGCCAGCTTATGACTAGGCTGACAGAAGAGCTTGTCGGAAGCATCAAAGAGGCAGAGACCCTCAAGGAGGAAGTGTGGAGGACAGAGGCTCTCCTGACTGATATGCAGTCGTAGCTTTCCTCCAGGACCCAAATCCTTGAAACTGCCAATGGCACCATCACGGATCTCAAGGCCAGGATCGACACCATGGAAAGGGCGGCAGAATCTAATGAATCTGGCTAAGTGCAACTGTCCAGAGATCTGGACAATGCCCAACGTCTCCGGAAGGATGCAGAAGACCAGCTGCGAATCACTCTGAGCAAGTCAACCTCTGGATCAGGAGCCTGGTTGATATTGCTACGTCTCCAACATATCTATAATGTTTGATTGTTCCATGCTATTATATTATCTCTTTTGGATGTTTAATGGGCTTTATTATGCACTTTTATATTATTTTTGGGACTAAGCTATTAACCGAAGGCCCAGTGCAAATTGCTATTTTTTGTCTATTTCAGTATTTCGCATAAAAGGAATATCAAACGGAATCCAAACGGAATGGAACCTTCGCGAGGATCAATTTTGGAACAAACGCGATCCATGAGACTTGGAGTGGACGTCAAGGAAGCAACGAGGCGGCCACGAGGTAGGGAGGCGCTCCCAGGGGGATAGGCGCGCCCCCACCCTTGTGGGCCTATCGTGGCTCCATCGACCTACTTCTTTCGCCTATATATACTCATATACCCTGAAAACATCCAGGAGCACCACAAAACCCTATTTCCACCGCTGCAACCTTCTGTACCCGTGAGATCCCATCTTGGGGCCTTTTTCGGCGCTCCAACGGAGGGGGAATCGATCACGGAGGGCTTCTACATCAACACCATAGGATGTGTGAGTAGTTTACCACACACCTTCGGGTCCATAGTTATTAGCTAGATGGCTTCTTCTCTCTCTTGATCTCAATACAAAGTTCTCCCTGATCTTCTTGGAGACCTATTCGATGTAATTCTTTTTGCGGTCTATTTGTCGAGATCCGATGAATTGTGGGTTCATGATCAAGATTATCTATGACCAATATTAGATTCTTCTCTGAATTCTTATATGCAAGATTTAATATCTTTGCAAGTCTCTTCGAATTATTAGTTTGGTTTAGCCTACTAGATTGATCTTTCTTGGAATGGGAGAAGTGCTTAGCTTTGGGTTCAATCTTGTGGTGTCCTTTCCCAGTGACAGCAGGGGCAGCAAGGCATGTATTGTATTGTTGCCATCGAGGATAAAAATATGGGGTTTATATCATATTGCTTGAGTTTATCCCTCTACATCATGCCATCTTGCCTAATGCATTAGTCTGTTCTTATGAACTTAATACTCTAGATGCATGCTGGATAGCGGTCGACGTGTGGAGTAATAGTAGTAGATGCAGAATCGTTTCTGTCTACTTGTCACGGACGTGATGCCTATATACATGATCATGCCTAGATATTCACATAACTATGAGCTTTTCTATCAATTACTCGACAATAATTAGTTCACCCACCGTAGATTATGCTATCTTGAGAGAAGCCACTAGTGAAACCTATGGCCCCTGGGTCTATCTTCCATCATATTAATCTCCCGCCAACGAGCTATTTCTGTCGCCGCTTATTTTGCAATCTTTACTTTCCAATCTATACAACAAAAATACCAAAAATATTTATCTTATTATCTTTATCAGATCTCACTTTTGCAAGTGGCCATGAAGGGATTTACAACCCCTTTATCGCGTTGGTTGCAAGGTTCTTGATTGTTTGTGCAGGTACTAGGGACTTGCGTGTAGTGTCCTACTGGATTGATACCTTGGTTCTCAAAAACCGAGGGAAATACTTACGCTACTTTGCTGCATCACCCTTTCCTCTTCAAGGAAAACCAACGCATGCTCAAGAGGTAGCAAGAAGGATTTCTAGTGCCGTTGCCGGGGAGATCTACACACAAGGCAGGACATACCAAGTACCCATCACAAACTCTTCTCCCTCGCATTACATTATTTGCCATTTGCCTCTCGTTTTCCTCTCCCCCACTTCACCTTTGCCTTTTCTTCGCCTTCTTCCCGTATGTATCTTTGTTTGTGTTTCCATGTGCCTTCTATTTGCTTGCATCTTTGCTTGCTAAAAATCTATTGATATGGATCCACTTAAAGTGTTCTACTTGCATCATCCTCGATCCATATGCTCTCGTGCTGAAAGCCCAACTACCCTAGTTGATGGGAAATCTTTAAATGAGCATGCTCATTTTGTGCTTCACCGTTCGTCTGAAAAAGGGAGACTCTTATGGGATCAAATAAACAGATTGTTGTGTTATGCTTGGAATGTTTGTGAAATTTATGATTTTACTTGCTGCTCTAAGAACCCTAAAAACACCTCCCCTACCTATTTGAGTTTAATGATAATGAAATCTTATCTTCTGATGCAAAGGTGTTTATAGTTACTATAATATCAAACAAATTGAAGAATTTGTTGCTTTTAAGGGTGCTTATGAAGTTGCTTCTTTGATTGAAAAGTATGATATTACTTTGTACGAATCTGAAAATTTTGACATACTTAAATATTCCTATGAAAACTATGCTCATAATGTCTATGTCAAAGACATTATTGAAAGAATGACCGCTTTGGAAGAAAATAATAATATGCATGAGTCTATAGATAATTATGATTTCGATGATTTTATTTAAATATCCCTTGATGAACATGATGCTTGCTATTCTTATGGCCATGATGCCAATATTTATGAAGATGAATTTGCTATAGTTACTTATGTTAAACATGAGGTCGTTACTATTGCACCCATACTTGATAATTCCTTCGATGAAATGCATGATTGCAATGATTTTACTATAAATTCTCTTGATGTCAATTGTGCTAATAATATGCAAAACCCTAAGCTTGGGGATGCTAGTTTTGCTATGTCTACTACTTGTTGCAATGATCATGATTGGGGTGATTCTTCTTATGATCTTGAAAATTTATTTAAGCCCCATTATGAATACGAGATTGATAACAGTGTTTGCAATAATATTTAAAGTGGGTTTGGAAGAGTGTCAACTTTAGATCCCACATATTTGGAGAATGTTCAACCTTATGGTATTTTTGATAAAAGTGGGTTTGCAGAGGTCATGACTTTAGTTAATGAGAATCCCACTATTTTGGAAGAGTGTCAACTTAGCATGCATGTGGATCATGAGAATATGTTATGTGATAGCTATTTTTTTGAATTGGCCTATGATCCTACATGTAATTATTATGAGAGAGAAAAATATGGTTGTATAAATTTTTATCTTACTAAATTACTTATCGTCATGTTGAGATTGCTATCGTCTCTTTCTTCTTCCTTGCATATGCTAATTTTTGCTTGCTATGATAATTTGTTTGCTTATAAAATGCCTATGCATAGGAAGTATGTTAGACTTAGATGTGTTTATCACGTGTTTTATGATGCTCTCTTTGTGCTTTAATTCTTGTCTTTGATGTGAGCATCATTAAAATTATCAATGCCTAGCTAGGGTCGTTAAATGATAGCGCTTGTTGGGAGGCAACCCAATTTTATTTTTGTTCCTTGATTTTTGTTCCTGTTAAGTAATAAATAATTCATCTAGCTTCTGTTTAGATGTGTTTTTATGTTTTAATTAGTGTTTGTGCCAAGTAGAACCTTTGTGAAGACTTGTGTGAAGTCTTTGCGATCTTGCTGTAAAAAACAGAAAATTTAGCGCTCACGAGATTAGCTGCCATTTTTTACTGGAGAGTGCTTTTAGGTTGATTCTTTTTGCAGATGATTAATAGGAAAATTCCTCACGTCCACCAATTTATTTTCAGAATTTTTGGAGTTACATAAGTATACGTTTGATACAGATTACTACAGACGGTTCTGTTTTTGACAGATTCTGTTTTTCGTGTGTTGTTTGCTTATTTTGATGAATCTATGGCTAGTATCGGGGGGTATGAACCATAGAGAAGTTAGAATACAGTAGGTTTAACACCAATATAAATAAATAATGAGTTCATTATAGTACCTTAAAGTTGTGGTTTGTTTTTTTATACTAACAGAGCTCATGAGTTTTTCTGTTGAGTTTTGTGTTGTGAAGTTTTCAAGTTTTTGGGAAAGATTTGATGGATTTTGGAATAAGGAGTGGCAAGAGCCTAAGCTTGGGGATGCCCGAGGCACCCCAAGGTAAAATTCAAGGACAACCAAAAGCCTAATCTTGGGGATGCCCCGGAAGGCATCCCGTCTTTCGTCTTCGTCTATCGGTAACTTTACTTGAGGTTATATTTGTATTCACCACATGATATGTGTTTTGCTTGGAGTGTCTTGTATGATTTGAGTCTTTGCTTTCTAGTTTACCACAATCATCCTTGCTATACACACCTTTTGAGAGAGACACACATGAATTGGAATTTATTAGAATACTCTATGTGCTTCACTTATATCTTTTGAGCTAGATAATATTGCTCTAGTGCTTCACTTATATCTTTTAGAGCACGGTGGTGGTTTTATTTTATAGAAATTACTGAGCTCTCATGCTTCACTTCTATTATTTTTAGAGTCCTTTAGAACATCATGGTAATTTTCTTTGGCTATAAAATTAGTCCTAATATGATAGGCATCCAAGATGGGTATAATAAGAACTTTCATAAAAAGTGCATTGAATACTATGAGAAGTTTGATACTTGATGATTGTTTTGAGATATGAAGATGGTAATATTAAAGTTGTGCTAGTTGAGTAATTGTGAAATTGAGAAATACTTGTGCTAGAGTTTGCAAGTCCCGTAGCATGCACGTATGGTAAACGTTGTGTGACAAATTTGAAACATGAGGTGTTATTTGATTGTCATCCTTATGAGTGGCGGTCGGGGACGAGCGATGGTCTTTTCCTACCAATCTACCCCCTAGGAGCATGCGCGTAATGCTTGGTTTTTGATGACTTGTAGATTTTTGCAATAAGTATGTGAGTTCTTTATAACTAATGTTGAGTCCATGGATTATACGCACTCTCACCTTTCCATCATTGCTAGCCTCTTCGGTACCGTGCATTGCCCTTTCTCACCTTGAGAGTTGGTGCAAACTTCGCCGGTGCATCCAACCCCCGTGATATGATACGCTCTATCACACATAAACCTCCTTATATCTTCCTCAAAATGGCCACCATACCTACCTATTATGGCATTTCCATAGCCATTCCGAGATATATTGCCATGCAACTTTCCACCGTTTCATTTATTATGACACACTTCATCATTGTCATATTGCATGCATGATCATGTAGTTGACATTGTATTTGTGGCAAAGCCACCATGCATAATTTCATATATGTCACTCTTGATTCACTACCCATCCCGGTACACCGCCAGAGGCATTCATATAGAGTCATATTTTGTTCTAGTATCGAGTTGTAATCATTGAGTTGTAAATAAATAGAAGTGTGATGATCATCATTAATAGATCATTGTCCCAAAAAAAGAGAAAGGCCAAATAAAAAAAGGCCCTAAAAAAAGAAAAGAAATAAAAGGGACAATGCTACTATCCTTTTTTCCACACTTGTGCTTCAAAGTAGCACCATGATCTTTATGATAGAGTGTCTCTTATTTTGACACTTTCATATACTAGTGGGAATCTTTCATTATAGAACTTGACTTGTATATTCCAAAAATGGGCTTCCTCAAATGCCCTAGGTCTTCGTGAGCAAACAAGTTGGATGCACACCCACTTAGTTTCTTTTGTTGAGCTTTCATACATTTATAGCTCTAGTGCATCAGTTGCATGGCAATCCCTACTCCTTGCATTGACATCAATTGATGAGCATCTCCCTAGCCCGTTGATTAGCCATGTCAATGTGAGACTTTCTCCTTTTTTGTCTTCTCCACACTACCCGCATCATTATATTCTATTCCACCCATAGTGCTATGACCATGGGTCACACTCATGTATTGCGTGAAAGTTGAAAAAAGTTTGAGATTACTAAAGTATGAAATAATTGCTTGGCTTGTCATCGGGGTTGTGCATGATGAGAGCATTTTTGTGTGACGAAAATAAAGCATATTCAAACTATATGATTTTGTAGGGATAAGCTTTCTTTGGCCATGTTATTTTGAGAAGACATAATTGCTTAGTGAGTAGGCTTGAAGTATTATTATTTTTATGTCAATATTAAACCTTTATCTTGAATCTTTGGGATCTGAACATTCATGCCACAATAAAGAGAATTACTTTCAAAATTATGTTAGGTAGCATTCCACATAAAAAATTCTGTTTTTATCATTTACCTACTCGAGGACGAGCAGGAATTAAGCTTGGGGATGCTTGATACGTCTCCAACGTATCTATCATTTTTTATTGTTCCATGCTATTATATTATCTGTTTTGGATGTTTAATGGGCTTTATTATGAACCTTTATATTATTTTTGGGACTAACCTATTAACCGAAGGCCCAGTGCAAATTGCTGTTTTTTTTTGCCTATTTCAGTGTTTCGCAAAAAATGAATATCAAACGGAATCCAAACGGAATGAAACCTTCGCGAGGATCGTTTTTGGAACAAACGCAATCCAGGAGACTTGGAGTGGACGTCAAGGAAGCAATGAGGCGGCCACGAGGTAGGGAGGCGCGCCCAGGGGGTAGGCGCGCCCCCACCCTCGTGGCTCCACCGACCTACTTCTTTCGCCTATATATACTCATATACCCTGAAAACATCTAGGAGCACCACGAAACCCTATTTCTACTTCCGCAACCTTCTGTACCCGTGAGATCCCATCTGGGGCCGTTTCCGGCGCTCCGTCGGAGGGGGAATCGATCTCGAAGGGCTTCTACATCAACACCATAGCCTCTCCGATGATGTGTGAGTAGTTTACCACAGACCTTCGGGTCCATAGTTATTATCTAGATGGCTTCTTCTCTCTCTTTGGATCTCAATACAAAGTTCTCCTTAATCTTCTTGGATATCTATTCGATGTAATTCTTTTTGCGGCGTGTTTGTCAAGATCCGATTAGTTGTGGGTTTATGATCAAGATTATCTATGAACAATATTTGATTCTTCTCTGAATTCTTATATGCATGATTTAATATCTTTGCAAGTCTCTTCGAATTATCAGTTTGGTTTGGCCTACTAGATTGATCTTTCTTAGAATGGGAGAAGTGCTTAGCTTTGGGTTCAATCTTGCGGTGTCTGTCGGTTGGTAGGTGCGACATATGCCAACGGGTGGCTTATCATTGTGGGAGCCAGTAAGACGTCGCCGGTGCCTGGAAACGCGATGAGGCGAAGACATGCACGCCGGCGAATCTTATCCAGGTTCGGGGCTCTCCGTGGAGATAACACCCCTAGTCCTGCTCTGCAGGGTCTCTGCATGATCATTAGATCAATACAAATGGCTACAAGTGCTCCTCGAGCGGTCTGGCTAGAGGAAGAAGAAGGGCAAGGCTAGCTCTCCCTTTTCTCTCTAGGTGGTGTGTGTAACTCGATGAGATCAACCCTTTGCATGGGTGTCCCGGGGGGTTTATATAGGCCTACCCCCAGGGGTACAATGGTAATCCGACTGTGCGCGGGTCCCAGCCGTCAGTGTCTACGCTCGCTGGCTTCTCCGCCGGTCATTGGGGCCCACCGACTGGTGGGTCCCGCCAACTGCCGGCTTCTCGGCCGGCACGCCGGCCCCACCGCATGGGGGCTTTGTCGGTGGCTGGTTACTGTTGCCTCGCCTCAGATGACGAGGGCTTTGTCGAGGTAAGCATGGCTATAGTGTCGCCGCCTTGCGAGCTCTCACTGTAGCCTTACCTCGTCTTGTCTCCTTACTGGGGCGCATGCTTCGAGGGAGGGATGTAGCCGGCTATTGGGAGCCGGCCACATCCCTGGCCGACTAGAGGAGGCCGGGCCGTCTTCAGATGTCTCTCTGGCAAAAGGGGCCCGCCGCCCGCGGGCCGTTCTGGCACCTGTCGTGGGTGACATCGAGGCCAACATGGCTACAGTGGCGCGCCGGACGGGGGATGGCTGGCCCGTACGACGCCCTATAGCCACCCCTGCTCCGGGAATCGGGGGTAGTGGGCTGTACTGTGGCCACACCACATCGTACCGCCGCTATGAGTGTTCAATCTTGGTGGGTGCAATCTTGGCCGGCTTCCGGGAGCCGGCTTTCTTCGTAGCCGGGTTCCGAGAGTCGGTCTTCTAGGGGCCGGCTTCCCGGAGTCGGCCATCTCGTATCTTTCTTGGAGGAGGTTTCTGGGGCTGGGTCGCCTTCTGGGAGACGGCCCTGGGGGTAGCCGGCCGTGGGAAGGCGGCCCGAGGCTTTGTATGCTTGAAGGCCTGAACGGCCTGATAATTTTCAAAGAGCCAGGGGAGTCGGTTAGGCTACCTGCGGTCATTTACTCCGACAGTAGTCCCCGAAGTTGGTTGGGCTTCGAGGCTGAGTGGAGGTCGAGAAGCTCGGTCAGCTTCTTGTCTTGGCGAGCCAGCAGCTGGGAGCAGGCTTCGGTTGGGCGCGCCGTCTTGGCAAAAAAAATTTGAAGTCGGAAGGCGGGAATCTGTCGGCGCGTGCGCCGGGCTGCTGGCCGGCCGCTCGCCGCCTGTGAACCACGTGGCGTCCCCTGGCTGAAGGGAGCCTGCCAACCCACGCGTGCGACAAGACGTCGCCGCAGGCCAAGGCCCACCACTCCTACGCCTAGGCCCAGGCGCGGATTCTTTGCGGCCCAAAGCCGTCCGCACGTCTTCTGGCGACGGTTTCCGCACGCCGTTAGGGTGCAGTAATCGCGGGACGTGGGGGAGTGGGTGCAGTTAATCCCATGTTCCTCCCCACGCCTCGCCTCCTCGGCTTCGCCACACGAGGCTATAAGTAGGGGGAGGGGGAAGCGGCAGGCGCTCGCACGCTCCTCCCTTCTCCGCCATCTTCTTCCCCCGGCTTCCCCTCACAGTAGCACCTTGCCGCCGCGCCGTCCCACCATTCTTCACTCCAACCCGCAGCTCTGCCGCCGCAGGGCCGTGCTCTCTCCGCCGCCGCACCCCTCCTCGCTAGCTTCTCGCCGCTATGCAGTACGGCGGGGACTGGGACGGCTCCAACGTCCACATGGACCACATCGAGTTCCTTCGCAAGATGCGGCGGCTGCCCGGCGCGGACCAACTGCCGGTCCGCCTCGCGCCGGCGAGGGAGATCACGCCAGAGCCGGAGGAAGGCGAGCGGGTAGTCTTCCGCTCGCATTTCCTGCGCGGCATCGGCTTGCCGGCGAGCGCCTTCTTCCGCTCCTTCGTCGAATTCTATCAACTCCAGCCGCGACACCTCACTCCGAACACGGTGGTGCTGCTGTCCGCCTTCATCACCCAGTGCGAAGGCTTCCTTGGCGTTCTCCCCACCATCGAGCTCTGGGGGAGTTCTTCCAATCTAAGCTGGGCACCCACATGCAGGGCGTGCCGGCCCAGAGCGGCGCCTTCATCGCGATGCGGAGGCCGGCGGCCAACAACCCCTTCCCCGTCATCACGTTAATCCAGTCGGTGAAGCGCTGGCAGAAGTCCTATTTCTACGTGAAGAACGTCGCCCCTGCAGGGCGACTACATCAACTTGCCGGCTTACGTAGCCGGCCCGCCGGCTGGGAGGCGGCCCCACTGGTCCTATCGGGCCGCGTCGCTGACGCCGGCTGGAGCCGCGGCCGTCGTCCGACTGCGGGTGATGATCCAGTCGGAGGGCCTGACTGGGCCCGACTTGCTGGCCACCTTCGTCGTGCGCCGGGTGCTTCCGCTTCAGAGCCGCCCTCACCTAATCTGTCAGATGAGCTGCCAGCTCGATCCGAGCCGGATGTGCACCAAGGACATGCCGCATGACGAGGTGGCTCACATGGTGAATTACCTTGCGAACTGTAAGCTCTCCGCAGAGTGGCGGTTTGGCAAGGAGCCATATTCCCGTGCGCATCCTCCGCCCATGGTATGTTTTCTCTTTCCTTTTCTTTCCTTAGTTTTGTTGCCGAATTCCTTCTCGCCGTCTCTGACCAGTCGGGGTGCCTTGGCAGAGCTCTCTCCTTCCACCTGCAGCCGGGTCGGAGACGGAGCGCCGGTTCCTCCCCGACCGGGTGGAACATGACCTAGAGGACTACGACTTGGGGGCGGCGGGCATGGATGACAACACCGAGATGGGTGGCGGCGAAGCCGGTGGCAAAGCAGGCGGCTCCGGTCTTGGAGCTAGCTTCGACGACTGGCGCTGCTGCTGCCTCCGTCGTCGGATCGCCGGGAGGATCCGGGAGCACCCGCCGCGTGGACCCCCACGCCGAGCTTCAGGCGGCGATGGAGCAAAACGCGCGGGAGGCGCGGGAGGAGCGGGAGGCGGAGGAGTTGAGGGCGGCTGCCGCCAAGGCGGCCCAGGAGGAGGAGGCGGCGAAGGCGCACGCCGACGCAGCGGCCATGGCCCAGGCGGAGGCTGCGGCCACGGCGATGGCGGAGGGGGCCTTGCTCGTCACGCCTCTGCGCGTCGCGGAGCCTGAGGCCCCAGAGCCCCCGCTAGAGGAAGCCGGCGGTGACCAGCCATGATTGGAGAGGGAGGATGACGTCGTCGTCCTGGAGAGGGTGGCGGCGCCGGCCCGGCCGACTGGAGCGACCCAAGGCGGCCAGCCTAACTTGCCGCCTGCGCAATCGGCAGGGGGCGAGCCGGCCGCGAGGGCGGATCTGGTGGTCCAGTCGCCAACGCGCGGGGAAGGCTGCATCGGAGCCGCAGAAGGCCGCGGGCTCCAACTCGTCGGCCCAGGACATGGAGGCGGCCAGCGCCAGCTCGGGGTGGACGCCGGGTGGAGGGACGGCTGTGGTGAACGTAGCAGCGCAGGACATCAGGAACCGGCTTCAGGCTCAGGCTGCGGCGCTGAGGAAATACAATGACGAATTCCTTGCGACGCGGGCGGCCATTCGGGTTAGTCTTCTTGTCTTTGCTTTTTTGATCTTGGTTTCTTCCGTGGGGGCGCGTCAGCGCACCCACTGGGTGTAGTCCCCGAGTTCCGAGTCGGCTGCAGAGCAGGCGGCTTGGAACTTCATTGCGGGCCTTGTTTTGCTATCTTGTTCTCATTCGCTCCTCTGCCTGACTTGCAGGACTACCACAACCTCCACGCGGCTGCCTTCAACTCCCAGGCTCGGGAGCTGACCCAGAAGAATGCTGACCTATCTGAGAGAAGGGGTAAGTGCTTCGTATTTATCTCACATGGGGGCGCGTCAGCGCACCCACTGGGTGTAGTCCCCGAGATTCGGGCCGACAGCTGAGCAGTCGGGTCGGATCTTCCTTGACGACTTTTTCCTTATTGCTTCTTCCTTTTCTGCCATCCCTGCAGCGGCCAACGCCAGTATGAGGGAACAGCTGGGCGGGGTCAGGCCGCCCTCCACGTTAAGGAGGCCGAGTTTGCCGCCTTGGCATAGGAGCGTGACCGCCTGGCCAGGAGGTTGGCCGACCAGGAGAAGAGCCACGAGGCAGCCCTGAAGGCGCTGCAGGACAGCGAGGCCGCCCTCCAAGCCGAGTATCAGACAGAGGCGGCCGGCTGGGCCGAAGCGAAGCAGACGCTGATCAACGGCTATGGCCAGATCGAAGACTTGGTTGATGGTAGGTGTCACGACTGGATTTTTGGGATAATAATTTCCCAGAAAACGGCCTTTGTGCTCACCAGCCCCAGGATTACTGTTAGCTGATGAGACACCAACTTGATACAAGAATTCCAAGCAAGGAACAAAAATATGTAGTACAAGACCATTGTGGCCTAGGAGTACAACATTGGGTTTCTAGTGGTTGATGGCGGAAGCGGTTCGAGGTACATCTGCGTCTATGGGACTCCATTACCACAAGAACAGCTGACCAGGATAACTCCTATCTTCGCGAGGCTGCTATCGTCAATACGTAGGTTCTGAGGCTGTCACCGCGATGCTTATCTCCATGCGCGAAAATCTGGCCAAGACAATAGCCAGGGACAAGCCAGTGAGTACGTTTGAATGTACTCGCAAACATTAAGAACACGGGTATAATATAACAGGAGATAATCATACTTCGAAACATTTATGATGATAAGTCTGCCATGAAGTAAACAGAAATCTATGATGCACGCATGCAGAGAAAATATGGACGTGCAATACGGAAGTAAAAGAAATGCACTGAGCGAGTGTCTAAAATGACTCCTCGAAAGGTTGCAAATAAATTAATGATGCCGCAGTCGGGCGTCGGAGCGACACCACAGAAAGGGCTTATAAAAGATAATCAAACAACAAGCATGCCACAGTCGGGCGTCTGAGCGACACCACATAAAGGGCTTATAAATAAACAACAAGCATGCCGCAGTCGGGCGTCTGAGCGACACCACAGAAAGGACTTATAAAATAAAATCAAACAACAAGCATGCCGCAGTCGGGCGTCTGAGCGACACCACATAAAGGGCTTATAAATAAACAACAAGCATGCCGCAGTCGGGCGTCTTAGTGACACCACAGAAAGGGCTTATAAAGAATAATCACACTGACTATCCAGGAGGTAGAACCATCCCAGGGATACTCAATAAAATACATAATGTAAATGGTTAGTCCATATTAATAATAAAATTAAAACATGATCCTCAGATGTCACAGGTCATAAACAAAAATCTAGTATAGCCGTTTCTCCATCCGAAGACCGTCCTTAAGTTCTAGCTAATTCGTTCTCCATCCGAATACCATTACTATGATCCAGTTAGCCGTGTCTCCATCCGAAAACCGTCACTGAGTTTTAGTTAAATCGTTCTCCATCCGAATACCGTTACTAGATTTCACTCAGACTGTGGTCCTTACTCATGAACATGGCTATCCAAAAGATATGACCTCTGCAGAGGGTGTACTCTTCACCCACGAGTAACGGATTTATTTAGCCCATCAGGACTAATTCCGCCTACGGCCTTTTAATTGAAAACACGCCCGACCTGCACACACCAGCTTAACTCACCGGTGTCTGGAATCACCCATGACACCCGCCAAGCAAAACTCTAAGTGGGGAGGCTACAACCTCGACGTAGCATGGGATCAAATTTATATTCGCGCGCTCTAAGGGGTGCCCCCCCTCTCGGTCCCAACCGGAAACACCCATGCCGCCGGACCAAGTGGCATGCCTACCGGAGGCCTCCGGTATCTTCCACTATGGCCTCTCTGTACGGTGTGTGCTTTGGTAAGGGGTTGACAACTTACTGAACCATACCCCGTCTGCGACAGGGACAAGTGGTGGTACCAACAAATAGGGAAGCTACTGATCAGGACTCAACCTACGACCGACTCAGGTGGTCCAAGTGTCCTCCAACAATATTACCATTAAAGGAATAAATCACCACTCATCAAGCCTCACCATGCCATACCGAACATACTCGTCTCGACGAGGGACTAGGGACAAGCTCGTGTCTACCCAAGACCACGACTTTCCCGGCTTCCTTCCGGTATGCATGAGGAGCTCACGAGGATGATCCAAAACACTAGCGTATCCATTGCTGACCACAAAATATCTCCAAAAAGCACTCATGCACGAGACTTTATCGTTACATAAAGATAACGCATACTCCAAGTCAAATGGTGTTGTAATCGTATCAGAACACCACAACAAAATATTATGCCAGAGTCCAGAAATGCTTGCCTTCAAGAGTATGCAAGGGATGCACTTTTTGGAAGCTCTCCCTTTTCTCCAAAATCCTATTTTGAGAAATATTCAAACAACACATATTTCAAACACAGTACAAAAGGTTGTCTCAGATATTTTTGAAATAAATCTTAAAATAAACTAGGTGGAATTTGAGAGAGGTAGGAAAAAGAATCAACTCATTTGGAGTTTTATATTAAAAGTTATAGCTGGTCAAAGTCTGGTCAAAACTCTGTTTTTAATAAAACCAGAAAAAGGAAAACGCTTCGAGGGGAATACGCTTTCGGGGTAGGGGAGACGTACTCCGTGGGTATACGCTTTCACTTAAACAGAGGAGACGGCGCGCGGGTCACTGACTGTGGGTCCAGAGGGCCCACTGGTCAGGTTTGACCGTTCCTCCCTCTCCCTCCTCTTCTCTGCCCGACGGGAGCGGGACTCCGGCGATCGCCGGCGACGAACGGCGGCTCCTTGAGGGCATCTGAGGGCAGGGATGGACTGGCCAGACCGAGGCGGTCCCCTTGGTGGTCGCTGGGTCGTCGGAGGTGGAAGGAGTCGCCGGCGGCGAGCTCCGCGGCGGAGGGGGCTACGGTGGTGAAGTGGTTTTTGGGCTCCGGTGGTCTCCGATCGAGGTTGGGTTGCTGGGCAACTCCGCAAGGACAAGGGGAAACTACTGGTGGCGCTGGTTGGGCGAGAGAGTGGCTGGCTGCGAGTATTGCACCGGAGTTCGGCGGCAGCCGAACTGGCCGGAGTTGGTGAAGACGGTCTTCTCCGGTCAATCCACTGCCAGGGAAGCTCTACGGGGAGGGTCTGAGGTTGCCTGAGGTCTTGAACGAGTACGGGGACCCTTTAAATAGGCACTCGAGGTTGGACCGTGGCGGCTGGGGATAAGATCACCGGCGACAGCCGTGCCGTAGCCGCAGGGCGACGTGGCGGCGACGAGCGCGTGCCGCCGAGCTTCGGGATAAGACCGGGTTGTTCACAGGGGCAGCTAGCGCGCTGGGGTGGCTTGGGCGGCGCCGTCCATGTCAGAGGTTCGCTGCCGACGCCGGCGTGCCGCCAAATGCTCTGCCAGCGGCGCTGCAGGGCGCCAGAGATGGCATGGAGAGGGGGCGAGCTAGTGCGCGGTTCAGCGGTGGAGCAGGGGCCAGGGACAGGTCGCGTCAAGTGCGGCAGTGCGGCGCGGCGGCTCAGTGCGCGCGCGTGCAAAACGTGCGCTCCGGGCGCACCCAGAGCACGCACGGAACCTGCTCGACGAAATGCCAGGGCGGTCTAGAGCGCGAGGGTGGAGCTGGCAATGAACAGGACAGGGGTAGGGGTGGCTAGGAGCCCAGTGGACATGGTTGCTGGGTCAGTGGAACAAGATCAAAGTGCAAACAAAGAACTCATGCCAAAACAGACTGTGCACACCAACTGTTCGACAGAATGCCAAGTGCATTTAGGCAACTCTTGGAGTGGCCAAAATCTCCAGATCAGGGTCTCTTTAGGTGTGGATGATGAAGGCAAGATCATATGGGCAAAACCAGAAACTTGTTAGTGCAAGATTTGCAAAACTCCAGTTTTGGACAGAAAGAAAAAGGGTTTATTGCATGCACTTAAAAACCTCCAATGAGCCCACTCCCCTGGACTTAAGGGTTTTGAAGGGAGGGCTATAAGTAGGAAAAAGCTCAGGGTCACTAGAGCAAAATAAAATAAGGTTGCAGTACAAATCACCAAATTGGACCAGAATGCAAAAGAGGGTGATTCACTCAAATTTTTCAAAGAACATCACTGGGTTTTTGCATAGAGTTGAACTGTAGGCATCCACTGACATCTCCAAACACTTGGAAGAATTTTTAAAGAAATATTTAAATGGGTTGTAGTGCAAAAGTGCCTACTGGACCAGATTGGAAAAGTTGGTGCAGAGCTCAAAATCTCCAATGGCCAAAAGGTATTTTTGCATAAAAGTGATGTGGAAACATCACATGACATCCCCAAATTTTGGTGGAAATTTTAACGACATTTATCAAATGGTTGGAGTGCAAAACAGGCTCCAAATTCAAGAAATCATTTCTGAGAGAATAAAGCTCTGAGAAAAAAAATCTTGCAATTAAACCCACTGTTAAAGAATTGTTTTATAAAGAGGGCATATAAGTCCAACAATACTCTTTGAAGGTTTTTCCACTAGAGGTAAAAATCCAAAATAATCGATAATAATTCTCACGGAGGAAGTCAACGAGCTCGCCTTCCTATTTACTGTCCAGGTTTGCACCAATGACTGCAAACCTTTCCGGGTTCTCCGGGTCCAGAGGTATCTTCTTCGTCTCCTTGGCCGGCTGGAAGGAGCCCTGCGCATCATAATCGTTGGGGTTGGGGGACAAGGCCGGCTGCTTGCCGGCCATGGCCACAACTCGCTCCAGCATCTTCTTCTCTTCTGCCACTACGAGGGACTCGGCCAGCCGGCTGCTGGCTGCAGCGCAATCGATGGACTTCTTGTAGTCGCCGGCTACAGTGATGATCCCCTTCGAGCTCGGCATCTTCATCTTCAGGTAGGCGTGGTGGGGCACAGCCATGAACTTGGCCAGAGCAGGTCGGCCAAGCAAGGCGTGGTAAGGGCTTTCCAGATGCACTACCTCGAACCAGATTGCTTCTCGGCGAAAGTGATCCTTGTCTCCAAAGAGAACATCCATCTTGATCTTGCCGATCGGGGAACAGGACAGGCCGGGTACGATGCCATGGAACACCGTCCGGCTTGGCATGAGCTGCTTCGCCTTGAGGTTCAACTTCTCCATGGTATCGCGGTACAGTATGTTGATACTGCTTCCGCCATCAATTAGAACGCGGGAGAATTGGGCAGCTCGCCTCTCCGTTGCGAGGGTGACATCCAATACCAATGCATAGGAGCCAGGGGACGGCATCACCTCTGGGTGATCGGCCCGGCTCCAGTTGAGAGGCCTCTCGGACCAATGCATGAACTCGGGGTTGCTGGAGAACTGCGTTGACCTCTTGGTACTGTCGGCACCGGCTGCGCTTGTCTTCAACCTGGCTCGTGAAGACGACGTAGGCGGCGTGCTCTTCGGGGAACTCATCTTGAACGGCTCCGACTGCTGGTCGAGCAGCCGGCTGCTGGGGGGCTGGAGGCGGCGGGCCGGGAGGCGGAGGCGGCACCAGCCCCTCGCCCTTGGAGATCCGTGTGAGCCAGTGGCACTTTCGGGTCGTGTGGTTGGACGGCTTCGCGCCGCTGTGGAACTTGCAGGGGGCATCGAGAGTCTGACAGCGGTAGAGTAGTCGATGAGCCAATCTTCTGGCTTCATAGAGCCGTTGTACTTGGGCGTGTCTCTGGGGAGCGAGAACCCTTTGGGGAAGGGCTCGTCGCGGATGAGGGGGCCGAAGCATGGCAGGCCGACATCGTCTTCTTCTTCTAGCGCCAGGGATCGAGCTAGGCGGTCGATCCGGTGGCAGGCGTCGTTCTCGCCGATTCCTTCATGGTGGCCTAGTCGGCCACCAAGAGTCGGATGCGTGACAGGCGGCGGGGTGGGATATCTCTCCCCTCGAGGCGGGGGAGGAGGCGGATTTCCTTGGCGCTCCACTGCTCGAGGGCGGCCTTCCGCGTCGCGCTCGATGGTGATCCGAGTCCGGCTGCGGCTCACAGCCGGCTCCTTGTCTTTCCTTGCGCTGGCGCCCCTCGCAGTCGGCGACCGGGATGTCGCGGCATGCTCTCGGCGTGGGGGATTACTCTCAGCGCGGGCGCCGACTTCATGCCATTCTGCGGCCGCCTCGATCAGCTGCTGGATGCGCCTTGTCATGTAGGGGAGCTCATCAGCCCCCAGCCCATTTAGCTCTTCAGCGGCCGCCTGAGCGGCTCGCAGATTCTCGAGCGGTGTGGCGTAGACGGGGCGGTCCGCCCCCAGCATGCTGGCTATGGCCGCGCCGCGCTTCTTGACGTGGCCGGCTTGGCTCGGCCCGCCATGAGGCGGCGTACCGAAGGCGGCGCGGTCGACTTCGCGCTGGTGAGCCTCGGTGAGGCGTCTCATGGAGGCTATCTTGTGACCCTCCGCGATGAGGGCAAGGCGGCGTGCCTCCAGGGTCTCGGCGTCGGCGTCGGCCGAGATGGGGACAGACAAGTCATGCATCGCCGCTTGCAGGGCGTCGTGGGCGTTCTCGCCCGAGTCGGCGACGTGGCTGATGACCAGCACCTCAGTGACAGCGCTGCTGCCGCTGTCAGCTCGAGGGAGAGGGTCGTTGAATACTACCACATCGGAGGGGTAGGCCTCGAGCGACGCCGTGTCGGAGTCGACAAGCATCGGGTCGGTGGAGCCGACCGACTCCAGGTCTACAGCAAGCTCGCTGGAGACGTGAAGTTGGTCGAGGAGGCTGACGAGGCGACTCTCGGGGTAGTCCGTGCCGGCGTCGGACACGGGCTCGTCGGAGATGCGAGTTTCGCCAAGAAGATTGGCGAGGCAGCTCGCTGCGCAGGTGTCGTCAACGCCTTGCAGTGCATCGGGGCAAGCGCCATCGGGTGCAGCAGGCTGGCTGCGCTCGCGGGGGAGAAAAAGGGTTCCCGTCCAGAACAGGTCTTCGGACGACGGTGCACCTGGCCCGACGTTGGGCGCCAAATGTCGGGTGGTAGGTGCGACATATGCCAACGGGTGGCTTATCATTGTGGGAGCCAGTAAGACGTCGCCGGTGCCTGGAAACGGGATGAGGCGAAGACATGCATGCCGGCGAATCTTACCCAGGTTCGGGGCTCTCCGTGGAGATAACACCCCTAGTCCTGCTCTGCGGGGTCTCCGCATGATCACTAGATCAATACAAATGGTTACAAGTGCTCCTCGAGCGGTCTGGCTAGAGGAAGAAGAAGGGCAAGGCTAGCTCTCCCTTTCTCTCTAGGTGGTGTGTGTAACTCGATGAGATCAACCCTTTGCATGGGTGTCTCGGGGGGTTTATATAGGCCTACCCCCCAGGGCTACAATGGTAATCCGACTCGGCGCGGTCCCAGCCGTCAGTGTCTACGCTCACCGGCTTCTCCGCCGGTCATTGGGCCCGCCGACTGGTGGGTCCCGCCGGCTGCCGGCTTCTCGGCCGGCACGCCGGCCCCACCGCATGGGGGCTTTGTCGGCGGCTGGTTACTGTTGCCTCGCCTCTGATCACAAGAGCTTTGTCGAGGTAAGCGTGGCTACAGTGTCGCCGCCATGCGAGCTCTCACTATAGCCTTACCTCGTCTTGTCTCCTTAATGGGGCGCATGCTTCGAGGGAGGGAGGTAGCCGGCTATTGGGAGCCGGCCACATCCCTGGCCGACTAGAGGAGGCCGGGTCGTCTTCAGATGTCTCTCTGGCAAAGGGGCCCGCCGCCCGCGGGCTGTTCTGGCACCTGTCGTGGGTGACATCGAGGCCAACATGGCTACAGTGCCGCGCTGGACAGGGGATGGTTGGCCCGTACGGCGCCCTGTAGCCACGCCTGCTCCGGGAATCGGGGGTAGTGGGCTGTACTTTGGCCACACCCCATCGTACCGCCGCTATGAGGTTCAGTCTTGGTGGGTGCAATCTTGGCCGGCTTTCGGGAGCCGGCTTTCTTCGTATCCGGCTTCCGAGAGTCGGTCTTCTTGGGGCCGGCTTCCAGGAGTCGGCCATCTCGTATCTTTCTTGGAGGAGGTTTCTGGGGCTGGGTCGCCTTCTGGGAGTCGGCCCTGGGGGTAGCCAGCCGGGGGAAGGCGGCCCTAGGCTTTGTATGCTTGAAGGCCTGAACGGCCTGATAATTTTCAAAGAGCCAGGGGGAGTTGGTTAGGCTACCCGTGGTCATTTACTCCGACAGTGTCCTTTCCCAATGACAGCAGGGGCAGCAAGGCACGTATTGTATTGTTGCCATCGAGGATAAAAAGATGGGGTTTATATCATATTGCTTGAGTTTATCCCTCTACATCATGTCATCTTGCCTAATGTGTTACTCTGTTCTTATGAACTTAATACTCTAGATGCATGCTGGATAGCGGTCGATGTGTGAAGTAATAGTAGTAGATGCAGAATCGTTTCGGTCTACTTGTCACGGACGTGATGCCTATATACATGATCATGCCTAGATATTCTCATAACTATGCGCTTTTCTATCAATTGCTCGACAGTAATTTGTTCACCCACTGTAGATTATGCTATCTTGAGAGAAGCCACTGGTGAAACCTATGGCCCCCGGGTCTATCTTCCATCATATTAATCTCCCGCCAACGAGCTATTTCTGTTGCCGTTTATTTTGCAAACTTTACTTTCCAATCTATACAACAAAAATACCAAAAATATTTATCTTATTATCTTTATCAGATCTCGCTTTTGCAAGTGGCCATGAAGGGATTGACAACCCCTTTATCGCGTTGGTTTCAAGGTTCTTGATTGTTTGTGCAGGTACTAGGGACTTGCGTGTAGTCTCCTACTGGATTGATACCTTGGTTCTCAAAAACTGAGGGAAATACTTACGCTGCATTGCCGCATCACCCTTTCCTCTTCAAGGGAAAACCAACGCATGCTCAAGACGTAGCAGATATAAACTGTAGTGATGGGCATGGATGGGCCGGCTTTTTCAGTCGACAGGCATGAGGTCCCCAGCGTCAAGCTAGGAGTTTTCTTCAACGAGCTGATCGATAAGCTGAAGGTGCATGAAGAGGGGAGGGCCTAGCGCTTCGCGACCGAGTCCCGGAAGCTCCCTCACGACACCCTCCTCATGGTCTTGAGCAACATCGTCTGCCGCCACCTGGATCCCGACCTCGATGAAGGGTTCAGGAACCCACTGGTGGGCGCCGACGTTCCTGCTGCCTAGGAGAAAGCCGCCCCTCGGGCCGTGAAGGTCATGCGCGCCCGAACGGCTTCACATAGTCGTTAGACTAAGTGATGAGCCATTGTTGTTCTCGTGCTGCCCTGTAACAAGACATGATGCATGCTTTGTGTTTAGGCACCATACTGTTTTTATGCTCGCCCTGACCTGATGTCCTTTGTTTAATCTTAGACGCATGTTTATCCCTCTAAACTTATATGTTTGTGTTCGTACGACTGGTCCTTATGTATGTTCTAGTTGCTTGCTGGTATCATATTGCCGTGATTGTCGTAAGGGTCCGGCCCTTAACACTCATCTTGGCGTGGATGTGTCCCTGCAAGTTTTTCCTAGGTATCTCTCGATGC
This sequence comes from Aegilops tauschii subsp. strangulata, assembly GCF_002575655.3. NCBI lineage: Eukaryota > Viridiplantae > Streptophyta > Magnoliopsida > Poales > Poaceae > Aegilops > Aegilops tauschii. The sequence goes on from NC_053040.3 coordinate 267,454,084, forward strand.
AGCCGCTCATTCTGTGAGCGAGGCTCTGGACAGAACGAGGGTGTAGACAAAGAACTAGCCAAGGTACCATCACACGAAGGATTTCATAGTACGAACACTTACTAAAGCCAAAGGATAAACGGATGCAAAAATCTAAGATGTATCAATAAGAAGTGATTGCATGGAAAGATTTTGTTCTTGTTACTTCCCATCCATTTTGGTTGTGGGCATTTGGTGTGCGCGCGAAATCCAGGAAGACAGAAGTCAAGGGGATAACTTTCTGGTCCCCGGAATGGACCAACGCATGTCATGTGTGTCCGGCGGGCGGTGGAATATGGTGCCGGGCTCTTCCGGTCCCTCTTCCTCTCACCCACTTCTTTCGAGTAACCCGGCAACAGCTATCGCATGGATCACGCTAGTGCAGATGGTCTTGCCAGAGCGCACTTGCCGGGGCATTGACCAACGAATGCATGTTAGTGTTTTACTCAGGATTTCCCCAAGTAGGGTAAATGCTGAACCGGGTATCCTGCGATACTCATCAACATTGACGATGCAAGGGCTAGAGCAGCTAGATTGCCGAGGAAGGAGAAAGATGGAAAAGAGGAACCCCGTGCCCGTGCGCCTTGCCCCTTCTTCCTGACCGGAGCCCAAGCGACGGTCACTCCGCCTGGGCTGCCTGGGAAGGAGTATATCGTTGCCGGCACCAATCTTCACCGCAGCTGGGACCGTGGTGAGATGAGATGATGAACAAAGCAGGTGCGGGGATGGCCCCGCTCCCTCGCTCTGTCTTCTCATTTCCACAAGCACCTCTGAAGCCAAAAAGCTTTGGCTGGGCCGCAACGGATATGACGCGCTGCTCACGCCTTCAGGCTCGCGCCAGTGATCCCCCTACCTGGCGCGCCAAAGATGTTGTGGGAAACCACGGCCACCTATGGGACCAAGAGTCCCTTGCCGGTTCGGCAGGGGATGGCACGTTGCACAAAGAGCAGAGGGGCATCGAACAGCACGGTAGTGATCACACGGGCAATCTTTACCCAAGTTCGGGCCGCCGCGGGGCATAAAACCCTAATCCTACTTTGGTGGATTGATGGTGGAAAAATGGTGGTGAACACAACACGCTTGCCCGGCAGGGTTGCCTTGGGGCAAAATGGCTACGCGCGTATGAATGTGTGAGGGGGTGGATTCGCTAAGCCTTTCTATCATTTCCTTGGGCCTCCTTTTATAGACAAAGGGGTCACCAAAGTGGCAAATCAGTCATTATGCACTGGATAGCAAACAGAGCTATCATACCTAACTCTGCAGGGTGAAAGAGCGCATTAAATGTGCCGCTCAATGTCACATCATAGCGTGCCCAGCATGCCCTGCTGGGCTATTGTGCCAGCTTCGCACCTGCTCGCGTGACACGTCGCAGGACGGGTGTCACCTGTAGGTATTTCCTGTAGAAAGTGGCTGCCATGTGGCGAATAGCAGCCACTTAGTAACTTTGGAGCTTGAGACCGCACCGATCGATGACCTGCATTGTGGTGAGGTGGTTCTGCCTTCGTGAGCCCCGACAGGCCCTGCCGGGGCATCTTGGAGGCCTGCTTCCGGGGGTGACCCCGTCCTTGCCGGGCTTGTCTGCCTAGCAAGGGACGCTTTTCCCTTATCAATATCCTGCTCTCCTGGTTAGTCTTAGTCTTCTTGCGCCGCACGTTGTTCCTTTGAAGAACTGATCCCTTGTGCTCCACTCTGATCTTGGTGCTGCAATCTTGTTCTCGTGCGTGTGGGCTTCATCGTCCGTGCACGAGTCAGGGGAAAATATATACCCCTATTTATGTTCCCCGATAGAGTCCAATATACCTACCTATGGATTGAATAAGATCCTTCAAGTAATTTTCATTGGTGCATAAAGCAATAAAAGTTTTCACCAGAGCTTCCAATTCTTCATTCCATTTCTTTACTCCTTTCCAGAGCCCCTAGACACTAGTGGCCATGACTAGGGCGCCTAAAAATATACCAATGCCAGCCATTTGGGCGCTCTGGAGCGCGCTACAGTCCACCAAAGAACTGTAGCCGCCCCTGCCCAATGCGCCCAGCCACCTCGGCTCTTCCCTGCACTCCCAACGACGCGCCTCGACATCCGCAGCATGCTACGTGGTCGGTGCCCTCCTCTCTCCCTCCACTAGCCTCCCTCGCACGCGTGCCATGGCCGCCCGAGAGCTCCGATGAGCAAGCTCACACACGCGGCGCCCTGGCACTCCCCCGTTCTCTCTTTTCCTTCCCCTGGTCGTAGACCACCCCCACAAACACTCCTGACTCAGAACCGAGCCCTCCCATGGCCTCCTGTGACGGCTAGGACCTCACCGGCGCACGGGCTCACGGTGCACCGCGCCCCCTCTTATTTCAGGCCTCCCCGAGCCCTCCTCTCCTCACCACTAACTCCCTCTCACTCCAAATCGACCGCCTGCATAGCTCCCCCGTCTCTAGGATTGCTCGAGCTCAAGATCGAGCTCGAGCTCCGCCGCCTCGGGTCGCTAGCAATCTCCGGGTACCGGCCCGGTCCGACCGTTTTTCCTCCTGATCTGGAACCTCTCCACTGACCCTGTGCAAAAGCGAACCAAAAAGCAAAAACCGAACCGGACCAAAATCCTGGTTTTTCAGGTTCTGGTTATGGTTTTAGTTTGCAAAATAGCAAACCATATAAAATTCAGTTTTTCGGTTTAAAACAGAAATAATTCGGTTAAACCGAACAAAATCGAAGCCCAGCAGCATAGAAATTTCAGAGGCCCAGCCCAACCTCATGCATGGGCCTCTCCCTTTATTCCTCAACCTTAGTCCACCATGGTCTCACCCCTCATTCCCACACGGCCTCACCCACCCTCACGCGCGCACATGCAGAGCAGAGAGGACAAAGGGAGGCGGAGAATAGAGCATGGCGGCGGCGCCCTAGGTCAGACTTCTGCGTGCATCCATCTGCTCCGGCGCTCCCCACAGGCTTCCGACCTCCGTCGCTCACCTCCGACCTCTGGCCTCTACCCCTTCACTTCGTTGACCTCCGCCCTCCCTCGCGCCGTCGAGCGCACCGGCGCACGGCTCTGCGTAGCAAGATAGAAGCCGCCGCCGACGCACAAGGGTGAGCAGTACGCCAGTTCCTTCTTTCATCTTTGTTTCGATCTGGAGCTTTCTTGTTTGGTAGTTGGCTAGTTGCAAACAAACACTTCAGGGAAAAAGAATCAAACTGCTGAACATGTGAAACATTCGTCAGACTAATACAATACCATTCATTCGTCAGACTAACATCAACAAATCATAGGGAGTGGCAAGTAGCAAAAGGAACTAGATTGCATTCCATACAAACCATATCAAATAGGACTCAGGCATCCACAAAGCATGATGAATTGCTGTCATAGCAAAAGAAAAAACAACAAGGTCTCATTCAGATTACCATGGAAAAATCACATTTGTTTCCTATTTAGCTTTCCAGTAATTTCTACTGTTGGTTCTGCTGCTGGTCACTGATCTAAATGGAAATTACCTGACTTAATTTTTCAGGTATTCAAAAGTGCCAACCTTGGTGCTGGTTATGCTGCTGGTCAAGCCTACTTACCTGAAACAATTCCTGATGTTACTCCCGACCGTGTTAGCTAGAAAAAGAACGAAAGGTGGAAGGCATGGATACACTTCATAGTTCAGAATGATGATCCGAATCATGCTAACTGGACAAGTTTTTATGCCAGAATTTGTCTTGAGCAGTTCTGCTTGTGCTTGTACTAGACAAGTTTTTGTTCCAGAATTTCTTCATGTGGTTTGGCTGGACATGTACTAAATTAGTGCTTGTAGTTGACTTGTAGTCTTCTCCTAGATTGTTATACTGGAACATAAATTCTTCATGTTTCAGAATTTCTTCAAGTAGGTAACCAGGCTGTAGCTGTACTGGACAAGTACTAAATTTGTTTTTCCATGTGGCCAAACCATGTGTTGTTTAAAAATTTGCGTCAACTTTGGTTATTTTGGTTATTACCAAAACCAAACCGAAAGTAAATGATTATTACCTAAACCGAACCGTATCTATGTATAAAACTGTATAAACCGTAGTATAAAAACCGTATAAACCAAAAACCATATAAACCAAAAACTGTATAAACCGAACCGAATCAAACCGAAAAAACCGAATGCACAGGCTGACTCTCGACCTCCTTGACAAATTACCATCTGTTTCCCCTCCCTACCGCAGCCGGAATCGACTGGGGCAAACACCTCCCGAACCCCTGCACTCCGGCGACCAACTCCACCTCCACCCGAACGGCGACTCCGCCCTGCGCACGTATGTGCCCTCCGATCGTCTCACCATCAACCATAGCCTCGCCGGTGAGCTCGCCACCCTATCTGGCCAGAGATAGACAATGACGGCCGTGGGGCCCGTCTGTCAGCCTCACACCCTGACGGCTGGGTCCCACCCGTTAGGTTTAAAACGCACTCGCGCGCGCAGCGGTTCGCTGGGTCGGCTAGAGGCGTATTTCTAAAATACGCCTTCAACGTGGCAGCCTCACACGGGCTGAATCTCCTCTGGACCTGCTGCACTATGGCCTTTCTGGCCCAGCGGCATACTGCCATTTTCCTTTTTCTTTTCTGTCTGTTTTCTAAAAATTCCATAGGATAAAATATTTATCCAAATGCAATAATTCCAACTCCTATATTCCCCTAAAAACCCTCACTTACTTAATGGTATAAGTTTGAGGCAAATCCATCAAACTTTTCTTACTATTCAAATTTGAGCATTTATTATTTTGTAACTCCAAATCCAATACTAGGAATTTTTACATTCTTAGTTTTCATCCTAATATTTAACAAAAGTTAGTGAACATTTTTAAGAGCACTTTTATTTTTCTGTTTTCGCTATTGCCTTATTTTCCGTTATTCTTTTGCAACGATTAGATTCCGTGTCTGACGAAGTTATTAGAGTGGAGTTGGAGAAGGACTTGAAGACTTTGACGATCAAGGCAACCAAGGCAAGCAGCCCTTTGACCATGATACCCCTCTCTTGTTCATCGGTAACCTTCCATATCCATGATTATGATGTTGATAATGAGCTTGTTATGACAATTGCATTGATGCCTACCGGTTGATACTTGCATGTTCATAGCTCTACCTTGTGCTAGAAGTGCGATGAAAAGTACTTGACATTAACGCATAATGTTGCATCTATGCCATGATCATCTCTTGGTTATAATCATTTCAAAAACCCCACCGGGTGCCCCTAATGCCCATATATGATGTTGGACTAGGTCACCGCTTGATGAAGAAGTGGTGTACCGAAGCAGTTTTGTGTGTAAGAGATGGATTAGATTTAAGGTGTGTCAATCGTACAAACCAAACACGTACAACCACACTACCTCTTATGGGATGGGGTATTATGGATTACCTAGTTTGATACTAGCATGGTGCCCACATTACTAGTGACGGGGGTGACGGGAGTTCACCCTCAGGACAGGGTCGTGCTTCGACAGGTAGCCATGACTGTTTTTACAGGGCACCGGACACACCGTTGGTGTCGGTGTCAAAACCGGCGGATCTCGGGTAGGGGGTCCCGAACTGTGCGTCTGAGGTTGACGGTAACAGGAGACGGGGGACACAATGTTTACCCAGGTTTGGGCCCTCTCTATGGAGGTAATACCCTACTTCCTTCTTGATTGATCTTGATGAATATGACTATTACAAGAGTTGATCTACCATGAGATCGTAATGGCTAAAACCCAAGAAGTCTAGCCTGTCTGACTATGATTACGATTGTTCGCCTCTACAGACCTAGCCCTCTAGATTATATAGACACCGGAGGGAGCTAGGGTTACATAAAGTGGGTTACATAGAAAGGAATCTTCACATTTGGTCACCAAGCTTGCCTTCCACACCAAGGAGAGTCCCATCCGGACACGGGTAGAGTCTTCGGTCTTTGTATCTTCACAGCCCATCAGTCCGGCCCACGGTCAACAGGCCAGACGCCCGAGGACCCCTTAGTCCAGGACTCCCTCAGTAGCCCCTGAGCCAGGCTTCAATGGCGAGGTGTCCGGCGGGCAGATTGTGTTCGGCATTGCATGGCGGGTTCCTCTTCCCGTATACTCCAGGATAGTCTTCGGACGCAACGAATGTGTCCGGATCTGCAACACAAATACCACACACAACCGCAGAGAGTATAATATTTCACGAATCCAATCCGCTGACAACTTTTTTGTAATGTGACATCACGTCTGCCCGGTCATTATTTCGAACTGTTTTCGTCTGCCGTTCCATGTTTCGAGACATAGTTTTTATTGGCACGTCTTGTCAAAGCAGAGATCGTGTCCCCTTATTGCGTGATTCTCATCAATACGGGCGTGGGTAATCTAATCGTGTCGTTCGCACAGCCCTTGGGAATAGGCGAGTTTTAAGGCGAGTGGGGAGGCACTCTATATTCACTGCCTTTATAAGGGTATAAGGATTCCCTTCTTTCACCCACGCCTTCTCTCTTCCTCTGCCCTTCCATTCTTGAGCTCCAGCGCCCAAGTCCTCATCTTTTCCGCCTCAAGCAAGAACTCAACCATGTCCGGATCTGGAGGGCAAGGCCAGTGGATGGCCTCCTCCGTTAAGGACAAGGACTTCACCAAGCTTCGGGAGGCCAGATATCTGGCGAAAGAAACCGCTCACCGGCTTCCGGCCAAGGAGCAAGTCATCCCCACCCCGAAGCCCAACGAGAGTGTGGTGTTCATCCCCCATTTCGTCTGCGGGCTAGGGTTTCCTCTCCACACTTTCGTCAACGGACTTATGTTCTATTATGGGCTAGATTTCCATGATCTAGCCCCAAACTCCTTCCTCGACATCCCGACATTTATTGTGGTGTGCGAGGCCTTCCTCCACATTCCTCCCCACTTTGGACTATGGCTCAAGATCTTCAACGTCAAGCCGAAGGTGGTGGATGGCCAATAGGCGGAGTGTGGGGGTGCCATGGTGAGCAAGATGCCCAATGACACATGGCCCAAAGGCATGTTTGTTGAGACCGTCAGGGAGTGGCAGAAACTGTGGTTCTATATCACAGAGCCTCGCGACGCCACTTTGGCCGCGGCCCCCGAATTCAAGTCCGGAGCTCCAATGCGGCTCACCTCCTAGATAGAGAAGGGCCCAAATTGGTCTTCGTCGGACGAACTGATAGCGTTGCAAACGTGCATCCAAAGTATGGTGGATAAAAACATCAAGCTCGTCAACGTGATCCAGGTGATGCTAGTTCGCCGGATCCTTCCGTGCCAGAGCCGAGCCTGCCCCTTATGGGAATTCGATTCAGAGAAGCACCAGACCTTGAAAAGGCTCTTCGGAACCACTCACGACGATGTCTGGAAGTTGCTTTTTAAGGGCAATGAGACGCCGCCGGCCATAGACTCGGACCGCGGGCACGATCTTGCCCATCCTGCCAGTGCGGTAAGTCCTTCACATCAAGGTGCATCCTCTACTTGCTTCTTCAAGGAAGATATCTAAAACTTCACTATTTATTTTTCAGATATGGATAGAGAAAGCGGAGCGGATTCGGTGTCCGGCTCCGCTGCTCGAGGAACCAGTCATCCCGCTCCTGGCGAAGATGCTGGTTCCGGCGCCCTACAAGGCGCCGGAGAAGAAGGCCAAGGGGGCCAAAAGTGGCCCTCGCCGCATAGGAGTTTCGGACGCGTCGTCTGAAGACAAGACTCACTCCTCTGCCGCCGAAGGCGACGACGAGGATGAGGAAGAAAGAAACTCTCCCCTGATGGGGGAAGGAAGAAGAGGGCGGCCTCCACAAATCTGGAGGCAGAGGCACCCAAGAGGCGGAAGGGCCCCTCGCAGATAACTCAGCGTGGGACGTCGACAGCAGCCCAGAGCGACGCCCCCGAAGCAAGCCCCTGGCCGCATCGTAAGTACTAAAAACCCGTATATGTCCATGTATCCGGCCTCTCCTCTCCATGGTGCGAAAAAATTCTCTAAGGATTTGAAACCTCCGAAGAGCAGACCAGCTCTCGCCGCATCATGACAGTCAGTTTTCGGCTTTCTCTACTGAGGTGCTCATCCAGGTAAACCAGGGCACAATCGCAGTAGTTCTCCCTTTACTACCCTAGCTGATATAACAGAACGTAATGTAGCAAGCACAGGAGCCGGGCAACCCAACTATTGACCAAAGACATGATTCGGAGCCAATGCATATAGTGTTGAATTCGGGGTGCCGAACTATACTGTAAAAGGTGTTCGGACTTTGTTGTCGTACTATGGGGCGCTATGAAGCCCCTGGCAAATTAAAACGTACCAAAGTGTACGGGTGCTATTTGATAAAATTATCAAAAAAGGAAAGAAGAAAGAAGGGAGGGTAGTAAGCTAGAACCGCAGAATTTGGGCTGCAAACTTGTTCCATTATAATTTGATTAATACGTCGAAGCGCATTTGTACAAGTAGTGCAATGAGCAACATGGTATTTAACATGCCATAACCAAGGGAGAGCTGCGTGTGGGTCCTGCAAACAGGTAGAGTGATCGTTAAAGAGACCACCTAAAAAGTCCCCTATACCTCCATGCTTACTGCCGTCTTGGTGTATTTATCCTTCCAAAGGACCTGTGATTAGGCCATCAAGGAAGGCCTATGGAAAGGAAACCTGAAAAAGGAGAAAAAGAAAATAGTGAAAGTATCTGTGTCCGGGGGCGGTCGAGCCGTATTGTGGATCACAAGCTAGTTATGCCTCCGTCTATGCCCATGGTATTTTGAGTGCGTAGTTATGTACGCGCGGTACGAATGTCGCCACTTGATCGGGACTGGCACGGAGGCCGAATTGCTAGTCAAGCTCTTGACGAGCCCAGTTATCCTACTGCAGAATAGTCCGAACTCTCTTGACAGTGTCCGGGAGCTCGGCCACCGAATTAAGGTTCTGCTTGAACATGCCACTCTGTACTTCTGCTACTAAGGCAGCGGTGTGCTCCTCGGTGCGGAGGGAGCGTTCCGTGTTTCCATTAACTATTATGACGCCGCGTGGTCCGGGCATCTTGAGCTTGAGATAAGCATAGTGTGGCACCGCATTGAATCGAGCAAATGCGGTTCGTCCAAGCAGTGTGTGATAGCCGCTGCGAAATGGGATGATATCGAAGATTAACTCTTCGCTTCGGAAGTTGTCCGGAGATCCGAAGACAACCTCTAGTGTGATTGAGCCCTTACAGGGGGCCTCTACACCTGGTATGTCTCCTTTAAAGGTTGTCTTTGTGGGCTTGATCCGTGATGGATTAATGCCCATTTTCCGCACTGTATCCTGATAGAGCAGGTTGAGGCTGCTGCCGCCGTCCATTAGGACTCGCGTCAGGTGGAATCCATCAATTATTGTGTCAAGGACCAGTGTGGGTGAACGACCGTGACCGATATCGGGCGGATGATCCCGAGGATCGAAGGTGATCAGGCATGATGACCATGGATTAAATTCTGGGGCGACTGGCTCTATCTCATAGACGTCCCTCAGGCGCGCTTGCGCTCCCTCTTGGGGATGTGGGTAGCATATATCATGTTCCCTGTTTTGACCTGAAGGGGAAACTTCTTCTGTCCCCCTGTGTTCGGTGGTCGAGGCTCCTCGTCTTCGTCCTCGCTTTACGATCACCTCTCCTTGTTTTTGGCATTTAACTGTCCGGCCTGTTTAAAAACCCAACAATCCCTTTTGGAATGGTTGGCTGGTTTTTCTGGGGTGCCATGGATCTGGCACGGACGATCGAGTATGCGGTCCAAACTGGATTGTCTCGAGTTGTTTCTTTTATATGGCTTTTTCCGCTGACCGGACTTGGAGCCATTAAATCCGGCGTTGACTGTAGTGTCATCAGTGTTATCACCATTGCTTCGACATTTGTGCCTATTGCGTCGGAGCTTGCTGTTGCTGTTTTTGACCTCGGAGGTGCCCGCTTCGCTTGTCGTGTTTTTGCTATGGGCCAGCCAACTATCCTCACCCGCACAAAAACGGGTCATGAGTGCCTTGAGGGCTGCCATGGACTTCGGCTTTTCTTGGCCCAGGTGGCGGGCGAGCCATTCGTCACAGATGCTGTGTTTAAAGGCCGCTAGGGCTTCGGCATTCGGATAGACGATGATCTGGTTCTTTTTAGTTAGGAACCTAGTCCATAATTTCCTGGCTAACTCTCCAGGCTGTTGAACTATGTTACTTAAGTCATCGGCATCTAGTGGCCGGACATATGTACCTTGGAAGTTGTCGCGGAAGGCGTCTTCCAGATCCTCCCAGCTGCCAATAGAGCTTTCAGGCACACTGTTTAACCAGTGCCGAGCTGGCCCTTTGAGTTTTAACGAGAGGTACTTGATGGCGTGGAGGTCATCTCCACGAGCCATATGGATATTGAGAAGAAAATCCTCGATCCAGACCGCGGGATTAGTTGTTCCATCGTATGATTCAATGTTCACGGGTTTAAACCCTTCTGGGAATTCATGCTCCATTACTTCGTTAGTGAAGCAAAGAGGGTGTGTGGCGCCTCTATATCGGGCCACATCACGACGTAGCTCCGATGGAGTCCGTGTGCGGTTTTCGGCCCGGGCGTGACTAGGCTTGTCACGTCCCAATAGATAGCCATCGTCACGTATTGGGGCACATCCTCGCGATCCGTAGATCGATCTGGTATGTCATGCTCTATTGTCTAGTTCCTGCCTAGTATGTGTAACCACGAGCTGTTTTATCTCTGCCCTTACGATGAGGTGGGGCGGGCTGGTGTTCGGCTTGAGTTGCCGCTTTATCCTGACCGCGTGGTGGTCGGTCAGCCGCGTTGCACGATGATGGTACGGGCTCCGGCGCTTCGTCATCGAACTGAGGTAGCAATTTGCGTTTCGGGTAACTTTTGGCTGGGCGCTTGAGGCCGTATTCTTCGGCTGCTAGGACATCAGTCCATCTATCTTTGAGCAGATCTTGGTCAGCTTGAAGCTGCCGCTACTTCTTTTTCGGGCTCCTTGCAGTGGTTATTAGCCGGCGCTTAAAGCGCTCCTGCTCGAGAGGTTCCTCGGGCACGATGAAATCCTCGTTGCCTTGGCTTACCTCATCCTCGGAGAGTGGAAGGTAATTACTGTCCTCCGAGTCATCGTGTATGGCCTGCTCATCAGGGCTAACTTGCCCGTTTTCCTGTTCCTCCTGTTCGGAAGTTATCTCCACGGGGTCTTCATTATCTTCGGCATCGTCTGGAGTATTTTTTTCTCCCGTGCCAGTATTGTTGTCTTTTCCATGACGTGACTTAGAGGGCGCCGCTGATGCCGGCGTTTTGGCTGTATCACAGGAGGTTCATCCTCAACTGGATCTTCTTTGTCATCGTCGTTAGTTCTTTTAGCTCGATCCACCATGTACACGTCGTAAGAAGAGGTGGCCGTACAGCCCAGTAAACGGCGGGTTTTGGCCCTGCTCCTCATCGGCATCGTCGTCCACACCATCGGTTAAATCTTCGACAGTGGCTATTAAGTGGGCGGTGGGTGGGAAGCAAAGTTCTCCGTCATCAGCCTCCAGTTTGAACCGGATATAATTCGGCTGCGAGCCCCCCGGTAAGGATAGTGCTTTTAACTAGTTTAACATGTCGCCCAAAGGCGAGGGCCGAAAAATGTCCATGGAGCTGAATTCGACGATCATAGACTGATCGAGCTCGACGCACGTGGACGCACATGGTTCAGAACCTGTAGCCGGAAACGAGTCCGAGGCTCCGGCGACACAGATTCCACTCAAGGTTGGGTCTGTGTGCATCTCTAACGCCACTGGGACTGCGGCACCATTGCGGGGTTGAGCCTCCCGTCTTCGGATGGCGCGATCTGCTCCGGATCTAAGGCCAGAGAAGTTACAGGTGCTATTTCCTGGGTATGGTCCGATGACAGATTTAAGTCATGTTCATCACGGTGACGGGGAGCGACTACCGTGGTCTCGAATCCGTCGAAGATAAAGTCTCCACGGATATCCGCAACGTAGTTCAAGCTCCCGAATCTGACCTGACGACCAGGGGCATAGCTATCGATCTTCTCTAGATGGCCAAGCGAGTTGGCCCGCAGTGCGAAGCCGCCGAACACGAAGATCTGTTCGGGAAGGAAGACTTCTCCTTGGACAGCATTGTTGTAGATGATTGAAGGGGCCATCAAACCTTTTGAGGACGGTGTAGAGGAACTCTCAATGAAAGCACCAATGTCGGTGTCAAAACCGGCGGATCTCGGGTAGGGGGTCCCGAACTGTGCGTCTGAGGTTGATGGTAACAGGAGACGGGGGACACAATGTTTACCCAGGTTCCGGCCCTCTTTATGGAGGTAATACCATACTTCCTGCTTGATTGATCTTGATGAATATGAGTATTACAGGAGTTGATCTACCACGAGATCGTAATGGCTAAAACCCTAGAAGTCTAGCCTGTCTGACTATGATTAAGATTGTTTGCCTCTATAGACCTATCCCTCCGGTTTTTATAGACCTCGGAGGGAGCTAGGGTTACATAGAGTCGGTTATAGAGAAAGGGATCTTCATATTTGGTCGGCAAGCTTGCCTTCCACGCCAAGGAGAGTCCCATCCGGAGACGGGTAGAGTCTTCGGTCTTTGTATCTTCACAGCCCATCAGTCCGGCCCACGGTCAACAAGACGGACGCCCGAGGACCCCTTAGTCCAGGACTCCCTCAGTTTGCCCCTTCGTGTAGTTGTGAAAATGAAAAGGGTAAGTCCCAAGATCTTCATGATTATACACGAGGGTTGTGTACCAACGACTGGACTCTATCACTACTAGGGAAAATCTTATACACAGAATCTTAGTAGCAGTGCGGTACAGAAAGAGGCGCTACTGCTAATTATCAGTAGCGCGGGGACAAAACAAGCACTACTACTACTCAGTTAGCAGTAGCGCAGCCTGGTGGAACCACGCTGGCACTAAAAGCGACCGACAGTACCCGCCACCCTAGATTTAGCAGCAGCGCGCTCTTGCTAACCGCGCTACTGCTAAAGTAATAGTAGTAGCGCACCTTTTTTGTTGGTCGCTACTACTAATTTTGAAACTAGCCACATGGCGGGCCCCGCTTAGTAGTAGCGCGTGTGCTAGAAGCGCGCTGCTGCTAGATCATTAGCAGTAGCGCGGTTTACGACCAGCGCTACTACTAAGCCGCAGCATATACCACCTTTTTTCCTCCCCCTCCCCCATCCTCTCTTCCTCACTTTCCCCTAACTCCCACCTCCTCTCTTCCTCACTTTGCTTCTTCCTCACTACTTCTCCCCCCTTTACTCTCCCTCTTCTACCTACCTTTCTCTCTCTTTATTACTCCTAGCTAACTACACCACCTCCATTAATGCATCTCCTTTCTCTTTTTCCTTCCCCCTCCACTAGTTGAAGTTGTCTCCTCCCAAATTAGCTAGCTAGGTAGATGTAGCATTTAGAGAAGTGCCCTATGTACTCCATCTAGCATTGTCAAGAAGAGCTTTGTCCACTTTTGATCTCCATACTACACGCATCCATCTCCACCGCGTGTGCTTGATCTCAAGAGATAGGTAATTAAAAATTTCATGCTTTTGCAAGAATGGAAATATGTGTATGTGTGTGCGATATGACATAATCGGGCGATATGATGGAAATTGTGTGCGTGGCATGAGTTGACGCTGAATTGTGCTTGTGAGTTGCCTATGTTTCGCCGAAATGTCGATTTATTTCTGTTTCGTTGATGCCGAAATGTGCTTGTGGCATGAGTTGACGCCGAATTGTGCTCCGAAGGCTACATGAAGAGATCATTGTGAACTAAATGAGCTTGATATGTACTTCTGCCTGCGTTCTTTGACGTCATGGTGCATCTGTGTGTCCATATTGTGGATGACATAATAGACCTGGGGCCGTCATTCCTACACAACATGATGCTGTTTGAGAGGATGAATGAGATCATCAAAGGAATCATTCGTAACATGTCCCGTACGGATGGAAGCATCGTCCAGGGCTATCTGACACAAGAGTGCATCTCTTTCTGCAAGAATTTTCTACATGGCGCAGACCAGCTGCCTGGTGTTGGTGTTGGTTTGCCCGTTCACAAGCATGATGGGAGGCTCGAAGGAGAAGGTCACTCCAAGGTCGCAGGGAACTGCACGTGGCATTCTCAGATTGACGCAACGACTTTGATAGAGCAAACTTGGTAGTGCTACAACACCTAGACAGGTAGATCCTTTCGTGCCACTGCACAAAGAAATTCTCGCAAAGAAGTATTCTGACCGAGGGGTATGCAGGACGGACGCCAAAGTTACTAGAGAGCACAACTCCACTTTCCTGCATTGGTTCAAAGAGCTTGTTATTGCTAATCCCCCGGAAAAGGGCTCTAAGGACAGATTGCTCATATACGCCTTAGCACATGGCCCCTCGCCCAACCTCGTCACCTATCAGGAATATGATACCAACGGATACACGTTCTACATGGAGGCCAAAGATATGGACAGTGATGATCAGAAGTCAGGGGTGACGATTGAATGCATGACCGGCAGCGACAACAGCGCAACTGAGAGATTTTATGGAAGGGTCATGGAGATCTGGGAGTTTGACTACTCTGGACCGCACAACACGACGATGTTCCGTGTCAGATGGGCTAAGAATGTCAAAAGAGAAAACCGGTATATCACTACCATGACTATACCCGACGCCAAGAGCGCTACCGTGAACGCTATCTCAAAAAACGAGCCGTGGGTGCACGCTAAGCACGTGACACAATGCTTCTTCATAACCAACCCGCGCAATCCTGACCGCGTTGTCGTGAGGAGAGGCAAAAGGAACATCATTGGAATGGATGGAGTCGCCAACGAGGAAGACTACGACCAGTACGGCAACCCAATGAGGGAAGATGACGATGACGATGAAGTATACGTCAAAAGAAGAATCAATACTACATTACCTAAGAAAAATCATACTCCGTGGAAAAGGAAAAGTCACAATGAGGGGCTCAATTATTCTTCAACGAACAAGAAGAGAAAGACGATCACTCAAAAACGAAAACCTCAACGCTGAGGAACCGTATGTTATCGGTCAAATGATGTAATATATATGTTCCTATTTTGTGTACATACTTAGCCATTATGCATGGGTCAAATGATGTAATATATATGTTCCTATTTTGTATACATACTTAACCGTCAAACGATGCAATATATATCACCTTAGTTATATACATTGTATCACCTTCCCTTCGTTCACTGCTCTCGGAAAAAAGGAAAAGAAAAGTGAGAGAAAATAAAGGAAAAGAAAATAGAAGAAACAAACAGGAAAACTGCTATAGGTACTGGTTATAGCAGTAGCGCTTTTTTGAAAGAGCGCTACAACTAGTCAAGGTAGTAGTAGCGCTTTCCGTATAAAAACACTATAGCTACCTATAATAGCAGTAGCGCTGTCACGATAAAAGCGCTATAGCTAACTTAGATATAGCGCCTTTGTCCAAAACGCGCTACTGCTACGTCGACTTAACCCCCAAAATCCTCACTCTCTCTGCTTCTTCCCGCCTATGCTTTTCTCCCCAAATCCCCACTTTCTCTTACCCCGTGTCGTCGCCGCCGGAGCCTTGCCCTCGCCGCGCCCCTACACTCGCCCCCGTCCTCGGCGCTCGGCCTCGTCCCGAGGCTCGCCCCCGACCCCGGCGCTCGCCCCCGTCCCGACGCTCGGTCCCATCACGTCGCTCGCCCTGACCCCGGCCCCGACCCCGATGCGCCACGCCTCCCTCCTCTGCTTTCTCCCTTCAACCTCGGCCGTCGCCGGGCCCGCCTCCTCGCCCCTGCACCCTCTGTAAGCCCCCCACCGCTCCTCTCTCTGCTAGCTAGGGTTCTTCGGTTAATTTACTTAGGTTTTAGTTAGGGCAGTAGGTTAATTAGGTTATATATTTAGTTATGAACTTAGCTAGGTTTTATAGTGCTAGTTAGTTAATTAGAATTAGTTTAAGCAATTGTCCAAATCAACATCCCTTGTTAAAGCAAAAAATGTTAGTTTCAAATTTAGGTAGGCTGAATTTACTTTCAAATATTGTGAAGAAAAATGACTTCTTGCATTTTTCTTCAAGTTCTATATTTTTTTCCTTTTATATGCAAATTTGAAGTGGGCATGTGATATGTGGATATGTGATTTGGACATGTCATATTTGGATTTCGGACATGTCATTTGGACATGTGATGTTTTGGACATGTCATATTTGGAAAAATGAGGATTATGTGCAGGGTAAATGATCCGAGTGTCCTATGTTACGCCAGAATGTTGATTCATTTCCTTTCCGGTGAATTTCAGGCGCTCGATATGTCCACTTTTTAGAAAAGGTCATGCCGAAATTTTCCGTGAATTTTGGCTTGACTTGTGCTAGATACTAGGCAAATCGAGTGCCGGGAGTTGCTGGGAAACGACATTCTGGCAAACATAGATCTTTTCTTGTGACATTTCTCATTTTTCTTCATAGTTTCAGAATTAAACGTGGAGACTTAATCATAGGAAACATGCCGAATAACGAAGAAACCGGGCCTTCTGACCAAGATGCAGACGAGATGGATTATGAGGGCGAACAAGAGTACCATGACTTTTTGTCTGCTAAGCACAGTCAAGGTTTGCAGATCAGCCTCGATGATGGTACTAACGCCGACATCGACAGCGACGGTGCCGAGACCGGCGGGGAAGGTACCGGCGGAGAAGATACAGGCGGGGAAGGTACCGGTGCCGATGCCGCTACTGAAAAGAAGAAGCAGAAGAAGTAGAGGATACGAAAACCTAACTAACTCGGCATTGGACGACTGGTGATCACAAAGATGGCACCTGGCAAGTTTGAGCCATTTGAGCCGGAACAACCTCGCAAGTGCTATGGGAACCAAGTAGGATGCATCCTACAGGAATGCACGAGCATCAACGATGATGACTTAAGGAATCAAGAACATTTGAGGCAGTTGCTCCTGACGAAGTTGCACAAGAGATTCAAGTTCCCCGACAGGGATGATAACATAGAACAACCATGGGATGATCCGAAGATGAAAAAGATTAACAATCACGCCATGGGCATGTTCAGCAATGATTTGGCCTCCTGGAAAGAGAGGGTGAAACAAGCTATTGAGGCCGAGGAACCTCTGTCCAAGATTATGGAGGAAAATCTAAGACTTACGAAAGAGGAGTTCTAAAAGTTCATGGACACTTGCGGTACCGAGTCAGCCAAGGCTAAGGCTGCGAAATTCAAGAGCCTTCAGCAAAGGAACACGGGGAAGCATCGCCTCGGAATGTAACGCCCCGAGTCCGATGTGCCAGGTGTCTTCCAGTTATTCACCGTCGTTGCCATGTCATTCGCTTGCGTGTTGCATCTTGCCCTGTCATCATGTGCATTTCATCTGCATGTTTTTCAAAACATGCATTGTTCGGGTCTCCCAGTTCTCTCTGTTGCCCGTTTCAGCATCCGACTCTTTGACATGCACCCTTTGCACCTCTGAGATCTCGTTTCGTGAGCGGGAGAAAAATGTTCTCGGAATGGGCCGAGATTTGTCGAGTGGCCTTGGTATATGATACGTCTCCGCCGTATCTACTTTTCCAAACACTTTTGCCCTTGTTTTGGACTCTAACTTGCATGATTTGAATGGAACTAACCCGGACTAACGCTGTTTTCAGCAGAATTGCCATGGTGTTATTTTTGAGCAGAAATAAAAGTTCTCGGAATGACTTGAAACTTCACGGAGAATATTTTTGGAATTAATAAAAAATACTGGTGAAAGAATCAAGGCCAGGGGGCACACCCTGTCCACGAGGGTGGGGGGCGTGCCTACCCCACTGGGCATGCCCCCTGCCTCGTGGGCCCCCTAGAGCTCCACCGACCTCAACTCCAACTCTATATATTCACGTTCGGGGAGAAAAAAATCAGAGAGAAGGATTCATCGCGTTTTACGATACGGAGCGGCCGCCAAGCCCCAATCTCTCTTGGGAGGGCTGATTTGGAGTCTGTTCGGGGCTCCAGAGAGGGGAATCCGTCGCTATCGTCATCATCAACCATCCTCCATCACCAATTTCATGATGCTCACCGTTGTGCGTGAGTAATTCCATCGTAGGCTTGCTGGACGGTGATGGGTTGGATGAGATTTATCATGTAATTGAGTTAGTTTTGTTAGGGTTTGGTCCCTAGTATCCACTATGTTCTGAGATTGATGTTGCTATGACTTTGCTATGCTTAATGCTTGTCACTAGGGCCCGAGTGCCATGATTTCAGATCTGAACCTATTATGTTTTCATGAATATATGTGAGTTCTTGATCCTATCTTGCAAGTCTATAGTCACCTACTATGTGTTATGATCCGGCAACCCCGAAGTGACAATAATCGGGACCACTCCCGGTGATGACCGTAGTTTGAGGAGTTCATGTATTCACTATGTGTTAATGCTTTGGTCCGGTACTCTATTAAAAGGAGGCCTTAACATCCCTTAGTTTCCAATAGTACCCCGCTGCCACGGGAGGGTAGGACAAAAGATGTCATGCAAGTTCTTTTCCATGATGAATTGGAGCTAGTTCTGTGTCACCCTATATTATAACTGTTGCATGAATAATCGCATCCGGCATAATTATCCATCACCGATCCAGTGCCTATGTGTTTTTCACATATTGTACTTCTCTTATTTACATTCCCGTTGCTACTATTACTATCACTAGAAAACTATCACTGTCACTTTTGCCACTATTACTCTTACTTCCATACTACTTTGCTACTAAACACTTTGCTGCAGATATTAAGTTATCCAAGTGTGGTTGAATTGACAACTCAACTGCTAATACTTGAGAATATTCTTTGGCTCCCCTTGTGTCGAATCAATAAATTTGGGTTCAATACTCTACCCTCGAAAACTGTTGCGATCCCCTATACTTGTGGGTTATCAATATATCACCGGTAGACCGCCTGTCAAATTTCGTTCCATTTGGAGGTCGTTTGATGCCCCAACGGTTAACCGCGTTAACTGAAGCCCTCCTTCTCTTTGCAGCCCAGCACCCCTCGAAAAATGCCCACTAGCCCATCTAAACCCCCTTCATGCTTTCCTTCATTGGATCACGATCGTGTGGGCGAAAACCGCACCTCAATAGCCCTCTCCTAGCTCCCAGAATCTATATGAACACCCCCTCCCCCGAAATTTCGGGAAACCCTAGATTTCTTCCTCCTCCCGCCGCCGGACATGTCCATCCAGCGTCGGACAAGTCCGCCGCCGCCCCCTCGACCAATACCCTTGCACCACGTGTCGCCACCGGCCTCCTCCACCCGCATCAGCCGCCGCGGCCCGTCAGGCCCGCGCAAGGCCCGCCAGGGCCCCGATCTGGTCCCCCAGGCCCGGGCCACCCGCCGCCGGGCCACGCGCCACTGTTGTTCGCCTCACGCCGCTGGACGCCCGCCGCCGCCTCCCGCGCGCCGGTCACCGTCGCCTCGCCACACCGTCTCGCAACCGCTGCCGCCTGCGCCGCTCGTCTGCAGCCCACCTCGCCCGCTCCTCGCTGCTCCGCCTCCGTACCCGCCCGCAGCTTGCCGCCGTTCTCGGCCGCCCACCTTGCCACCGCACCTCGCCCGCCGCGCCACGCCACCCCTCACCGCCGCCCTTCCTCGAGCTTGCCCCGCGCCTCCCCGTCGTTTACGCCGCCTCGCCGGAATCCGCACCGGCCAGATCCATCCAGGTGGGACGAGATCCACCGGGATCCCAACCAAATGTGCCCCGCCCGTCCCGGGTCTCGTCGTCCCCGCACCTCCCCGTCCACTTTTCCCGAGAGGTTGATTTTGCCTAAGTCCCAGATCTGCAATTCCATGTGTGCATCTTTGTCATGCCATAACTCCGTGCATATTTCTCCAATTTGCATGCATGATATGTCAAATTGTTCATCTCTGAATGCTCTACATGATGGGGTAGATTGCAGGCATGTTACTGTACATTTTGATTCCTTAATCCTTGTTGCAAAACTGCTAAATGTTATAACCTGCTAAAAGTTGTCATAACTTGCTTATTTGTCTTTTTCATAGCATTTTTTGTCTGTTTATTGTTTGAGCATCATGTAAACATGTTTTAGGATCATCTTCATGCCATATTTACAGTGGTGCAATCCATGTATTTTTATGTGCCTTGTGGTGAGTGCATCAAGCTTGTGAAGTGAGCTACTTGCTGTTGCTGATTTCTGTGACTTGATGATTTCTGCAAAGTCTGTCAACCTGTTATCTTTTGCATAATTTCCATGATGTTTTGAGCATGTTCTAGGGGTTTCTAGTAGGGCTCAGTGTTCATGTTTTGTAGTTCTCTACATGTACATGCTTGCCATTCCCTTTGATGCCTCGTATATGTCCTGTAGCATATGTTTTCATTGCCATGAACGCCTAAATGATGTTCCAGTTGTCTGTTAATTTCATGATGCCATGTTGTGAGCTTGTTATTAATTAATCTAAGCCTCTTTGGAGATGATTGAATTACATTAATTGAAGTATGATATGATTAATTTGTCCACATGCTAAATTTGATAATTTTGGACTTGATATGAACTCTGTTCCAAGCTTGCAAACATGCTATGATGATGTTTCTGTCTACACTTGTTGAAACTGTTACAACATTCAAACTTGTCTTGATGGTTCCCACTAGTCCATGAGCCATATGTTTATGATGCCTTGATGTTATTTTCTCCTTGTTATGTGTAATTTGATGCCATGCCCTTGGTTTCCATATACTTGCTGTAGTCTGTCTCTTTCTTGCTCTCAAATTGCCATCATGCCAAATCTGTCAACATGTTAACAATATGTTCCTTTTTGTAAGAATCATAGTAATTACTCCATGCATCATATGAACTTGTGCCCATGTACTAAGTTGAGGTATATCATGTATACTACTTGCCCATGTCTTTTGCATAATTATTACAGTTACTATGCTTGCTGTTATATGCCTCCAAAGTCAGCATCATAATATTATTGTTTTGCATTCTCAGATCAGCTTATATCATTTTTGCATCTTGTCTTGATGATTCCCACGAACCTGTTGCTCATGTGGTTATGCCGTGTTGTGTGTTTTGAGCTTCATAATATGTACTAGGATTCCATGCTTTTTCTTGCCATGTTCTTGCAACGTATCTTAATTATTTCTTGCCTCCAATATGCCATCATATAGACTCTGCTCATGCATATGCTCTGTTTTTCACCAATTCGTAATATGTGTTAGCAAGTTGCTTTTTGCATTGATCATAATGGATTAATCCGGATGCCTATGAACTGGAACCTTGATGTTATTTGAAGCATGTAGTCTTTACTTGAAGTGCATATCATGTTTATGCCCATATGTTTCCTGTAGCATGTTGTTTCCTTGATTGCAAAGTGCTTAGTTGCTGTTTTGGGCAGATTGTGTTTGAAACTTGTATTGAGTGTATGTGTTGAACCATTGCTCCCTTTGGAGCATGCTCTATGTGAAACTTGCTTGGTTTTTCATGTAGTTTCATCATGCCTTGTTGCATCCTTGTTTCGGATTGTTTGTGATTGTGTTTTGCTTGCATTTGCATCAATGCCATGTTTCACTTGTTATTCTCATATCTTCTAGGCCATAGCTCCGAATTAAATGAACTTTATATGTAACTTGACTAGAAAGACGCATAGATCTACATGGTGCACTTTAACTTGATGTTTAACAACTTTAACATAATTTTTTGAGATCTGTACCAATTTCGAAATTTGCATACGGGGAGTTTCCGAAATTGTTATATGTTGTTTCCGGCCTCATTTAAACTTGCTTTGATGCGTTGTTCTTGTATGCATCACCTCTTGCCATGAGTAGCATCATGTAGCCTTGTCATGCATCATACTTGCTTGAGCATCATGCCATGTTATGTGTTGTATGTTTACCATGTTGTTTGCTTCTTTCCGGTTGTGTTTCTTCTCGATAGTTCCTGTTTCGCTGCGATCGTGAGGATTCGTTCGTCGACGCTTGGTTCGTCTACGTGGGATCATCTTCTTCATGGACCCGTTCTTCTTCCTAGCGGGATTTCAGGCAAGATGACCGTCACCTTGGATCTCACTATAATATTTGTTATGCTAGTTGTTTCGATGCTATCGCTATGTCGCGCTACCTACCACTTGTTTATCAAGCCTCCCAAATTGTCATGTTAGCCTCTAACCTTTTCACCCTTCCTAGCAAACCGTTGTTTGGCTATGTTACCGCTTTGCTCAGCCCCTCTTATAGCGTTGCTAGTTGCAGGTGCAGTTGTAGGTTGTTCCATGTTGGGACAAGGATATCATGGATATCATGGGATATCACAATATCTCATATTTAGTTAATGCATCTATATACTTGGTAATGGGTGGAAGGCTCGGCCTTATGCCTGGTGTTTTGTTCCACTCTTGCCACCTTGGTTTCCATGCAACCGGTGTTATGTTCCTTGATTTTGCGTCCCTAACACGATGAGGGTTTACGGGCCCCTCTTCACCGTTCGCTTTGAATAAAACTCTTCCAGCAAGGCCCAACATTGGTTTTAACATTTGCCATAATAATATTGAACTATATAATTAATTGGCATAGGGCATCATGAACCCGAGGTTTCTTTCTACATAAACAGGGGGCAGTGTCGATGGTGTTGGTCCCAAACTAGAGCCCCTTGCAGCACCGCCATGGGGAAACTCGAGGACTGGTTTTAGTTGTATGGACTACTCATCCAGACGTGGTCTGAGACGAGATATGCGCGACTAATATCAGGGTGTCAGCTTGCCGGGAGGTCTTGCTGGATTAGTTTTACCATTGTCGAAATGTCTTGTGCACCGGGATTCCGAGTCTGATCGGAGGGTCCTGCGATGGAGGATTGTCTCCGCGGATCATGAGCTTGTCATGGGCTGAGTTGGGACACCCCTGCAGGGTTTAAACTTTCGAGAGTCGTGCCCGTGGTTATGTGGCAGATGGGAATTTGTTAATATCCGGTTGTAGAGAACTTGACATCGGACCCGAAGTAAAATACACCAACCGCGTGTGTAACCGTGATTGTCTCTTTTCGGGGAAGTTCGAGAGGAGAACACGGTTGGGTTATGTTTTAATGTAAGTAGTTCAGGATCACTTATTGATCATTACTAGTTTGCGACCGTTTGCGTAGTTTCTCATCTAACTCTTGTACTCGTAAGTTAGCCACCATACAATGCTTAGTGCTGCTGCAACCTCACCACTCATCCATTCCATACCCTTTAAGCTTTGCTAGTCTTGATACCCATGGTAATGGGATTGCTAAGTCCTCGTGGCTCACAGATTACTACACCAACAGTTGCAGGTACAGGTAATGCGATGATCATGACGTGAGAGCGATGTTTGCTTGTTTTGGAGTTCTTCTTCTTCTTCGTCGATCTTGGGATAGGTTCCTGGTCGGCAGCCTGGGCTAGCAGGGTGGATGACGTTTGAGTTTCTGTTTGTGTTTCAACCGTAGTCGGATGTTGTTCTCATGTATGATGTTTGATGTATTCTTGTGGCATTTGTATGCCCTTTGTATGTATCCCCAACTATTATGTAATGGTACGATGTAATGATATCCACCTTGCAAAAGCGTGTCAATATGCAGTTCTATCCTTGGTGGGACCTACGAGTTCCTTTAGGATAGAGTCGCATATTGGGCGTGACACAAAAGCTGTGGCTACCTCCGTAAAAGGCCCATATGGGATAAGGAGGATGCGGAACGTGAAGCTGCCGGTCTCCCAGACCCCTTCAGGAAGTTCACCAACCGCTTGGAGCGTGAATTCATCAGGGCTCGCTACAAGTGGGACAAGGAAAATATGGTTTTTTACAAGGACCAGATCATGGGGAGATTGATTACAATACTGGTTATTATTCCTTTACCACCTTACATTTAGCGGAGGACGAAGTGATGAAGGGGGTCGAATAGTACTGGCTGATGTAATCAGTCCCGTAGAACAGAGAATGGATGATGAGATGGAGGACCCAATGGGTTTCCTCATACAGGCGCCTATGACGGTGACTTAGATATGATGAGTCAACCATATGACGAATCGGGCTATCAGCATGCTGATGAGGTTAGGGATTGCAAGAAGTCTCTCTTCATGAAATCCTCACAGGACACGCCTGAAGATGCCGCCTCAATGCAGGCTCAACTAGCTGGGGCTCGTATAGTGCTTAGCCCGGCAACACTGGGGCAGGGGTTAAGGAAGGGTCAGGAAGGTGTGCCCAAGAAAAAGGAGAGGAAGAGACCGGTGAAGATAGTTGCCTCCAAACAAGCCAGAGCACATAGCAGCCAGACAGTGGATTTTGAAGAGCGTGTACCCGTGAAAGGTGCGGCCATGTTCCATGTCACGGGCAACTCGATGCTACCGCCGAAACCGCCCGAGGCACTATCAGGGGATCTCAGGAGACTGCACGACCATGTGATGTCGATTGAGAAAAGCCTACTAGCCTCGCCGGATCCAGGATATCCGACATACGCGGGTCATGTGCCTGAGGGGAAGTGCTACGTCGACACACGGCACGCAGAGGTGTGCTTCCTGCGGTTTGACCATATCTTCAAGATGTTTCTGACAAGGCGGCTTGATTTTACAATTATCTCCCTTTTTGCACTACATATGAGCTCCGTCATGAAGAGAGAGGAATTCTCGCAGATTTGTACTACATGCACGAGTCCTTCTTGAGTCTCGGCGACTTTGAGCGTGAAAATGCTAGGGAGTACCTCCAAAACTTCAAGGTATAGAATAAGGACCAGGAAATTGTCCTCCTACCTTATCATCCAAAGTAAGTCAGTTCGGGACAACCCTTTCGTACATTTCAATTATTCCTTTTCGCTCATATGGAGAATAATTTGAGGGGTCTTTTTCCCCGTAGCAACGGGCGCACCGTCCTTATCGTTCTTTACCCGCGAGTCTCCCACACCGTGTATTTCGACCCTACCAGGGACTATGACAAGAAGGACTACACCCACATAATGAATATTCTAGATGATGCTCTTCAAGGCTTCAGCATTAGGGGTGGCCACCTGCAGATCAGGAAACAAAGGAACAAGAAGTTGAGTTTCTCGCATAAAACTAACTTTTGCTGCATCCATGTCCCAAAACCAACCAAGAAAGATGGATTCTACCTCCTCCATCTCATGATTGAGTTCAACACGGATCACCAAAAGTTTCGCATGACAACCAGAAACGATGATCATATCCGCAAGTGGGTGGAATCTCATGGAGAAGCGGATTATAAACTTAGAGATGACTTCTTTTGCATCCAAAGGGACATTGCGGCAATCAACATGAAAGAAGTCGTCGATGAGAAGGCGATGTTCCACCACGGCTCTATATCGTGACTTGACGTCCGAACTCGCATAGGCATGCAACGTCATGACCTCATGCTATTTAAGAAGCTAGGGTCCATCTAGTGATTTACGATGCCGATGATGATGATATGTGTCGGTTAAACTTGTATACTTTCTGTAGCGGTGAAACTTTGTGATGCCCATGGTCCCTGCCGAACTTGCGTAATGCTACTTTTTTAGTTTGGGATGATGACCTGCGTACCTCAAGTTAATTAGTTTGCGTACTATATGTTGCATCTAGTTGCTAATCCTTTCTTTTTCGTGTTGCTCTAGTATATTTTGTTGCATATGATTGTACATTCTCTCGATGATGGTGAAGGAGTGCTATGTCGTGTACAAAGGGAAGGTTCCAGTAGTGTACGACGAGTGGCCTGAGTGTTAGGTGCAAGTGGAGGGGGTCTCGGGCGCCAGCCATAAAGGCTTCAAAATCAGACAAGAAGCAGAAGCTAGTTACATGAGGTTCACACTAGCGCGAGAGAGGACTCATAACCGCCGCCTCATGTACTGCATAGTTCCACTATCACTCATAGTGATGGCTCTTCTCGCGTATATCATTGTTTAGATGGATGACGATGTAGTTGCCAGTATTCAAGACTCGTATCGCTATTTTCGAGATGATGACGAGAGACCACTTTGTGTTGGATGATGATTATGATGATGACATGATTTGATGAGACTATTTGTATGTATATGCTATGATTACATTTGTATGTGTATGATATGCTAGAGATTATTGTATAAAGCCCTAAACAAAATTCAGCAGCACAAAATATGGAGCAGAAAAAAAATCAAAAACTAATAACAGTAGCACGGGGTATGGCTTTACTAGCAGCGTGCTCTTAGAAGTAGCGCTCTTAGTTAAAGGGTGTTGCAGCTATTAGCAGCAGCACGTGTTGCATATAGAAGCTGCTGCTATACCTAGATAGCAGCAGCGCGGGTCAAACCGCGCTACTGATAAGCATTAACTGTAGCGTCGTATCAGTAGCGCGGCCTCCCGCGCTACTGATAAGCATTTAACCCACGCTACAGCTAGGCTTTTCCCTTGTAGTGTATGTTAGTGTCACCTTGGGAAAGATAGTGATCGGGAGCTTACCCTGGGTACTTGAGGTAGTGCGGGTCGCGGTTGACACAGAAGCTTCCTGGGTCTTGTGGGTAAAATGTACAACCTCTGTAGAGTGTCAAACTATTCGAATTGCCATGTCCACGGTCAAGGACAGTTGGGTGGTTCTACTTAAAATATGTCCAATATTTTACAAACTTGGTGTGTGAGTGTGTGTGTGGGTAAAAGCAATTTGAGATGAGTCAAATGACTTGACATGTTGATTAAGCAGGAGTTGTTCCAAACTCCGTTTATGTTGATATCTGTAGCCTGTTCACACGATGATCTGAATTCCTAAGATGCATACAAGCCGTTGAACATGTCATTGCACTCAAAACTAGCTTTCTGCATATTACCTATTTAGTACTATGTCATGCATTGTTACCTTGATCCAAAACACGGGTTGCTTGCGAGTACATTCAAAGTACTCATTGGCTTGCCAGTGGTTATTTAATTGGCCAGGCATGGAAGAGCAGGAGTTCGAAGAAGAATTCTTTGGAGACGAACATGCGAACTAGGACGCTTTCCCTGTCAGAATGCCTGTAGGGTTAAGGCAGATGGCATGGGTTCTACTTATCGACGAAGATTTCTGCTACTTGTGTTTTATCTGATGTTCAGCCCTTCAGGCCTTATCTATGTAAGACTTGACCATAATTGTCATAATTCGTGTAATACGGTATGTATGGATGTAAGACTCTTGTTATTTAGCTTCTGTGTGTTCAGTGAGCATTGATCTCTGGGATCACTGTACATGTGAATTCGGTGATCACGACTTATGAGTCAGGGTCCCCACTTATTTATAGTGTTTTTATTCAATAGAACACTTTGTAGAGTAATTCTAATGCCTTTTCTCTCATAATATGCAATGTTTTACACAAAGAGGGAGAATACTGGCAGCTAGAATTCTGGACGTGAAAAAGCTATGTCAGAGATAACTATTCTTCACATCTCCAAATGAGCTGAAAATTTACAGAGAATTATTTTGTAATATATATAAAATATTGGAGAAAATAAATACCAGAGGGGCCACCCAGGTGCCGACTAGGCACTAGGGCGCTCCTACCCCCTGGCGCGCCCTGGTGTGTAGTGGGCTCCCTGGCCAGCCTCTTGTGCCCTTCTTCTGGTATATAAGGTCTTTTGACCTAGAAATAAAGGAGACAACTTTCGGCATGGAGCACCACCGCCTCGAGGTGGAACTTGGGCAGGAACACTTTTGCTCTCTGGCGGAGCGATTCCGCCGGGGACACTTACCTCCGGGAGGGGGAAATTGAAGCCATCGTCATCACCAACAACCCTCTCACCTTGGGAGGATCAATCTTCATCAACATCTTCACCAGTACCATCTCATCTCAAAACCCTAGTTCATCTCTTGTGTTCAATCTTTGTATCAAAATCTCAGATTGGCACCTGTGGTGACTAGTAGTGTTGATTACATGTTGTAGTTGATGCTAGTTGGTTTATTTGGTGGAAGATTATATTTTCAGATCCATTATGCTATTTATTACTCCTCTGATCTTGAGCATGAATATGATTTGTGAGTAGTTGCTTTTGTTCTTGAGGACACGGGGAAGTCCTGTTACAAGTAATCATGTGAATTTGATATTCGTTCGATATTTTGATGATATGTATGTTGTGATTCCCTTAGTGGTGTTATGTGAATGTCGACTACATGACACTTCACCATCTTTGGGCCTAAGGGAATCCATTGTGGAGTAGTTATTAGCTGATGGATTGCTAGAGTGACAGAAGCTTAAACCCTAGTTTATGAGATATTCCGTAAGGGGTTGATTTCGATCCATATGTTTAGTGCCAGGGATGAATTCAGGGGGGCGAGACCCCCCCTAACGATCGTGTCGTACGTTGATGGGGATGAGTTAAGCGCTGATATTTTTGCTTCCGTAACTGTCTGGAACGTGCATCGCCCCCCCCTATGCCTTTCAGCCTTTGCAATTAACGTCAAGTCTCAACGGCTTAGCCCATGTACAGCCCAATTGTATTTCAGGCAAAACACAAAATCAAGTAAGAAAAATGCCGGCCCATTGCTGCAGTTACTTGGACTACCAAGTAGTCACACACATGGTATCTAAAAAATAGTCACGCACGTATCGCTAACCTCTACGCTGCTTCTATGATCTAAACCGACACCTGCAGCTGCAAGTGCTGGCTGCTAATCCTGATCGGATCTCTCCATCGCATCGCCATTGAGAAGGCCGGAAGAGAAGGGGCCGCCCGAGACATGTTACAAAAGCTGACGCCGATCCATGGAAGTGTTGCCACCTTGATGGCAGACCAGGCACACGGATGAACGGCAACAACACGAGATCTTTCTACCTGTACTCCACTTGAGTCTCCACCAATCGCCGCCAGGGCGAATTTGCTGCAGTTTCCAATTAGAAACCAAAAGAGGACTAAACGAGATCAACCACGGTTGCATAGGTGCACAATTAATCCTTACTCCTTTTGTTCATCTCATAATTTATTATCTGTTCAAATCTGTGCGGTTTGTGCCAGTAAAAACTACTACAAACAGTTGAAAGTAATTAGGAAAGACTTGATTATCCAAATGTGCGTGTGGAGATATGAAGGTGATTAGGAGCAGAGAACAATGGAAAACATTTGCGTGGGCACTTGAGTCTATTAGTCCAAGCATTGAGACCCTCAATCAATCATTTGTCGTTAACCAACATAGAGGGGATTAGGGAAAGCACGACACAATTTGTTCATGTACATGATGATGCATGCCGTCGTTTAGGCCTCTATGGTACGTTCAGTCTCATTATTAATTAATCTCGTCTAAAATCTCTAATTTTTGTTGTCTAACATGAATAACCGTATATTGATCGACATAAAAATTGGAGTTGGAATCAATTAGTTATAGCATGGTGTACAAAATTTTCCTATATAACTAATTTGGGAACTAATTTGTCTTGTCAAAGTGGAAAATTTGTATTGTCTTCTTGTGTACCAAACATTATCGAAAACATGAGTTCAAGTTTACCGTTGTTTCACACACTCTAAATGTTCAATTTTTAGCTCATTACTCTAGTAGAGCTCTATTGTGGAACTCGCCCCCCACTATACCAAATTTCTGGCTCCGTCCCTGTTTAGTGCTATGGTTAGATTTTATCTTAATTCTTCTTTCGTAGTTGCAGATGCTTGTGAGAGGGGTTAATCATAAGTGGGAGGCTTGTTCTAGTAAGAACATTACCCAAGCACCGCTCCACCCACATATCAAATTATCAAAGTAGTGAACGCGAATCAAACATACATGATGAAAGTGACTAGATGAAATTACCGTGTGTCCTCAAGAATGTTTTACTTATTATCAGAGATCGTTCCGGCCTGCCCCTTGCTACAAAAAGGATTGGTCTACCTTGCTGCACTTATTTTACTGTTACTATTACTTTCTCGTTACAAATTACCTTGCTATCAAACTACTCTCCTACTTACAATTTCAGCACTTGCAGACATTGCCTTGCTGAAAACCACTTGTCATTTCCTTCTGCTCCTTGTTGGGTTCGAGACTCTTACTTATTGAAAGGACTACGGTTGACCCCCTATACTTTTGGGTAATCGCTGGTCCATAACTAGTAGCTAGATGGCTTCTTCTCACTTTTTGATCTTCAATCCAATGTTCTCATCGATGCTCTTGGAGATCTATTTGATGCAACTCTTTTTTGTGGTGTGTTTGTTGGGATCCGATGAATTGTGAGTTTATGATCAGTTCTATCCATGAATATTATTTGAGTCTTTGCTGAACACTTATATGCATGATTGTTATAGCCTTGTATTTCTTCTCTGAAATTTTGGTTTGGTTTGGCCAACTATATTGATATTTCTTGCCATGGGAAGAGGTGCTTTGTGATGGGTTCGATCTTGTGGTGCTCAATCTTAGTGACTGAAAGAGACATGACACGCATGTATAGTTGTTATTAAGGGAAACAAGATGGGGTTTATTCATACGTGAGTTTATCTTGTCTACATCATGTCATCGTTCTTATTGCATTACTCCGTTTCTCCATGAAGTTAATACACTAGATGCATGCTGGATAGTGGTCGAAGTGTGGAGTAATAGTAATAGATGTAGGCAAGAGTCGGTCTACTAATCTTGGACATGATGCCTATACACATGATCATTTCCATGGATATCGTCATGATTATTTGCTTTTCTATTAATTTCCTAACAGTAATTTGTTTACCCAGCGTATGCTATTTTCTTGAGAGAAGCCTCTAGTGAAAACTACAGCCCGGGTCTATTTTCCTATCATATTAAACCAAAAATACCTTGCTGCAATTTCTCTTTCTATATTTTATTTTGTGTTTTTTCCATATCTATTCACCAAAACCTATACAATTTAATATATCTCGATACCATGGAAGCACTGGTGCGCGTCGGTGCTATACAAACGGTTTTTAACCCCTATCCGCGACGGCATTTGGAACCGTCGCCTAGTGAGTGTGGGCGATAGGGGGGTCCTTCCCACACGACCCAGAAACTGTCGGCGATATGCCCTCCTAGCACACACGCTTGGCAAAATGAGGTCATGTGCGACCGGTGAGCGCTCAAATACGGAAATACGTACAGTACAACTAAAAAATACAATTATACAGGCGAAATTGTTTCCGGTCGCAAGTACATCCCACACAGTCAGTCCCCGCTAAACGTTTCCGTTCATACGTACATCCCACAAAGTCGCTCCAAGGAAAACGTTTCCATTAACAGATACATCACACACAATTTTTCCCGTTAAATCGTTTGCGTTATTGAATGTATCACACACGGTTCGTAGAAGAAACTGTGTTACAAAGGCTGTCTAGAACGCACAGTATTTATGTGGTAAATGTTTGTGCAAGGTGGCCTAACGCAAACAATTTTCAAGAGAAAGTCGTGTGTGATTGTTCATTGATCCAACACAGTTTATTCCTAGAAACTGTGTGCGTTGCCTGAGCTCATCACCCACGGTAATTTTTCAATAACCGTTTGCAATAGCAAAACCCAATTAGCAGGCTAATTCGCCATTAGCAGGCTAATTGCCCTATTATTAATAATCCATTTATTAATCTAATTGACATTCATATTAAGCACATAATATATTTCATTTCCATATTAAGGAAGCATAATTTCATAACTAAAATACATCAGAGTACAACATGATATAGCTTCAGCACTCAGCTACCCCATTACACAACTGCACCAGCACCAAGTTTCACATGCAACATGTAGAACCTTTCGAAAGTAGCATCATAGATGGTATATAGATAGATGCATCTCATCTGGAAAACTACTGAAGCGGAAGGCGAATATTGAGCCTTCATTCATGTTGAAGGCCTTTGCAACTTTAGGCCAGTGCCTGTGGATGATTGACCGTCCGTCCTTTGTCCTCTTCAGGAACACTTGAATATTGAACCGTGGGTGTTGTATGAAAACCTTCCTCGCCTCCTGACCATAGAGGTGGTTTGAGAGGTAATCATCAGTGAACTGCTTTGGAAAGGCCTGACAAAAAGGATGTGCATAAATATCTTCTCTATATTGAATGGGGCAAAGGAATAAAAAAAGGCAAGGTATAATAGTTAGTACCATCTTGTAGTGAACTGATGTCTTCTTCATATTGCAGACAAAGATCTTGTTGTTTTTTGTCGTTAATTTCTTTATCCTAACAATCTTTCTGAGTTTCTTAATTTGATTGATATTCATGGACAACTCATTTCCCCCTATGCAAAAAGGGTAGAATAGTGGGTCAAACCTCTAACAGCAGGACCTACATGTGCAAGACCAAATTGTTAAAAACCAAAATATTAGAATGGTTCCTGCAATTGCACAATAATGTGCTATTAGACAAGGGACCATGCACGTGCTAACCTCGATTGTAAAACTCAGTGCTTCCCATTGTTTCCCTTCAACACATATAAGGTAGTTAGTCATCAGGTTAAGTAAGGGTTAGCATGCTATCAGTAAAATATGTTGATGAAAAATAAGCACATTGCAGATTCATCAGATTAATTCAAGCCACATGGAACACCCATTTATCCAAATCAAAAATGATTAAGAACTAGGAAATATAGCACTTGTATATGTTTCTCATGTATTAAGTGCAGCCAAATTCGATTTATTCCTCACATGCACAACAATACAAAATTCTACCCACGACAATTGGACATCGCATTGCAGAATTGAACAAAGCAGTTAACTAAACATCACAACAAATGAACCAAACATTAACTGAGCATCACATTGCACAATATAACATACTCCTAATAGAAGATCAGACAGTTAACCAAACAGTAAACTACATCCAATTGTAGCAATTGTATTTTTTTCTCATGTATTTACTACAGCCAAATTCAATTTATTCCTCACATGGTATACAATAACAGAATGCACCCACAACTATTGAACATCGCATTGCAGAATTGAACCAAACAGTTAACTAAACACCACAAGACAAATGAACCAAATGTTAACTGAGCACCACATTGCATAATGTGTAACCAAACCAAGCATGCTTGACAACTTGGAAATATAGCAATTGTATTCGTTTCTCATGTATTTTGTAAAGATAAATTCGATTTATTTCTCACAAGGAAGACAATACAAAATTACTGCCTGAAGAATTGAACATCACATTTGCAGAATTGAACCAAACAGTTAACTGAAGACGACAACTAATTAACGAAACAGTTAATAAGTGAGCACCACACTGCACGACATACAGAACATATACACTAGAGCAATAGATTGCATGGTAAAATTAGATAGTACAATTCACTAGAATTAGTGAAGGAAAGGTAGGAGCAGCACACGCAACGGGTAAACCGAGCATGCTTAACCGACATAGCTAGCAAATGGCAAGGTGCTCCTCCAAAATCTGGGGGTCAGCATGAATTGCAGCCATCCTAACCTCATCCGCGCGTGCGGCCGCGATTTGCTTCTCCGATGCCAAATGCTCCTTGAGATCCTGGCTATACTGCGTGCACCATGGCTTAGGGCGGCGCTTATTTGGTGGAGGGGTCATTGATTTGGGTGGAAGGTGTCACGCTCGCACTGGTGGTCGGGGCATGTGGGATGTGGAAGGAGGAGGAGGATGGGGGTCGGGTGTGGAATACCTGCCTGGATAGACGAGGCCGAGCAGCGTGAAGGAGGGTCGCCGACGAGGAGGCGGCGTTGCAAGCAAGGAGTGAAGGTTTCAATTTGGAAAGGAAGGCAGAAACAGGGGAAATGTGGCTTTTGGTAAGGGGGAGGGGGAGGTAGATATTTCCGCGGAAGCCGAAAAT
This sequence comes from Aegilops tauschii subsp. strangulata, assembly GCF_002575655.3. Classification (NCBI taxonomy): domain Eukaryota; kingdom Viridiplantae; phylum Streptophyta; class Magnoliopsida; order Poales; family Poaceae; genus Aegilops; species Aegilops tauschii. The sequence goes on from NC_053040.3 coordinate 267,487,679, forward strand.
TTGGAATCGCTTCAGCGAAAAAACTGGCGCACAAAGTGTCATCAGACACGGTCCCTTATTAGGAATTGTGTATGATACATGAACATCACAAACGATTCAGATAGCTTAACCCGTGTATGATGAGTTTGAACGTAAAAAAATTCGGTTCGAATTTCCATGGTTACAGTGGTCATCCATGTCATTGCATAATTTGGGCACACAAAGGAGACTACAGCACACCCACACTTCTTAATCGAGCAAGTTCAACAATTAAACAGAGCTAGCTGACCTAAACATTACTCTAACAAATTAAAGACCGGCGCTCTTAATTAAACAAAACAAAGAGTACTACTACGGCTGGTGCTCGTCGATCTCCGCCGCCGCCTCATGTCGAGCTTGCGCCCGACGGTCTCCTGGGGAACGTGCTCCATGGCATCCAGCACACCATACTCGGCAAGCATCTCGCCATCCGCGTCTGCCATCTCTTTGGAAAACGCCGCCATGAGCTAGGCGTGGGCGGACGCGATCTGGGCTTGGACGGGCTCCGTCGTCGCAAGGTATGCGGCGGAGGAACAAACGGCTGCTCGAACGCTCTCGGCAATTGCCAGCTCTTCGGCCGTGGGTTGCCGACCGTTGTCGGAGAAGCTTCATTCGATTTGGGGGGTGACCGCCAGGAGCTGGGCATGGGCGGCCTCGACATGGTCGTGGGCGTCCTCCATCAGGGTTAAAGCCGCCGCTGCGGAACGGACAGCTGCTGTCCCACTCTCGCCAGTTGCAATCCCCGAGGCAGATGTTGCTGCCGCCACCTGAGAAGTAACAGTGGCCGTTTGGGCTGCCTTTGCCGCCCGGTCGCAGATTGCGGCCACGCTCATGAACCTTGTTAGCACGCGCATGGCGGCTGCGGCCGCGCTCTCGCTGGAGTGTGCCACCGAAGTTTCCCTCATGACGCGGGTCCACGTGCCCATCTTTCACCGGTGACGATTAAACAGTGAAATGATATTTGGGGAGCGAGCTAGTGTGTTTGAGACACCGGCTGTGGACTGTAGCCGACGCACCTTCTCGTGTTAGCCATAGGCGTACTATACACCGACGGTGCTCTAGGATATTTTGCGCTGCAGCTCACACAGTTGGTGATAATAAACTATGTGTGATCTACTTGATTTTTCATCTTGATTTGAATTACATAATGGGGTCACAGCGGCAATGGAGGGTGTTTGAATTGCTAGACCTTTTATCTGGAGTGAACATGCAACTATATGTGTGTTGTAAAATAATTGGAATTATTCAGCGTTCGTTTGCACATTTTATACATTAAATTGGCTTTCTAGCCATTTCAAGTGCACAATTCAAAATTAAACTACATGCACATGCTCCGGTGCACAAACATGGGTTGTAAAATCATATATGTGTTGATGGGTTTATGCTTATCTACCATGCAAGAAATGGGGATGAAATACGAACACCACGACACCGTGGCTCTCCGGCAAACGTCGACGTACTTGCTTTTGTAATTCTAGTAAATCGAAAATTCGTCTGAAATTCATGAAACTTGGGATGCTATCATGGAGAGGCATCAACATGCCGTGGTATGTTTTTTGTCCCATTTGGGGCAGGTTTAGGTATAAGCTTCACATAAACCACAGCTTCTCACAACAAGCGTGATGGTTTTGGTAGGGAACGTTTCACCTTTCTGGACGAAACGATATCCGTTGCCTGTTCTCGATTTGAAATTTTTTCCCAGTGTCAACATAGAACAACAGTAGTGTTGTGATTCGGATTTTTCAGGGTTCGCTTGGAGATTTTTATACATTAACTGAGTTTTCTATGCATTCATGTGCATAATTCAAAATTGGACTACACACACATGCTCTAATGCATATAAATTAGTTGAAAATGAAAATATGTGTCCTTGGTTGCCTGCTTAGGTCCCATGCAAGAAATGGGAATGACTGTCAAACACCCTGCCACCGTCACTTGGCCACAAACATTGAGAAACCTGGTTTTTAAATTCTAGTAAATCCAAAACTCGTCTGAAATTAATGAAACTTGGCATGCTATCATGAAGCGGCATCAACATGCCGTGGTAAAATTTGTCCCATTTGGGGCAGGTTTGGGTATATGCTTCTCACAAACCAGAGCTTCTCACAACAAGCATGATGGTTTCTGTAGGGTACGTCCCACCTTTGGGGACGAAAGGATATCCATTGCCTCTTATTGCTTCCAAATTTCTTCTCGTGTCAACATATAACAACATGAGTGTTGTGTCAATTTTTGTGATTTTTCGAGGTACCTTTGGACATTTTTATGCATTAACTGAGTTTTCAATGCATTTATATGCATAATTCAAATTTTAACTACATGCACATGCTCCAGTGCAAATAAATTGGTTTAAAAATCAAGTATGTGTCCTTGGGTGCATGCTTAGGTCCCATGCAAGAAATGGGAATAAATTTCAAACACCACGGCACTGTTGATTGCCGGCAAAACATTGAAATACCTGGTTTTCTAAATTCTAGTAAATCCAAAACTCGTCTGAAATTCATGAAACTTGGCATGCTATCATGGAGCGGCATCAACATGCCATGGTAATTTTTTTGTCCCATTCGGGGCAGATTTGGGTATATGCTTCTCACAAACCAGAGCTTCTCACAACAAGCATCATGGTTTCGGTAGGGAACGTCCCACCTTTGGGGACGAAACGATATCCATTGCCTCTTATTGCTTTCAAATTTTTCTCGTGTCGACATAGAACAACAAGAGTGTCGTGTCAATTCTTGTGATTTTTCGGGGTTCGTTTGGACATTTTTATGCATTAACTGAGTTTTCAATGCATTTATGTGCATAATTCAAATTTGAACTACATGCACATGCTCCAGTGCATATATATTGCTTGAAAAATCAAATATGTGTCCTCGGGTTCATGCTTAGTTCCCATGCAATAAATAGGAATGAATTTCAAACACCAGGGCACCGTTGATTGCCGGCGAAACATTGAGACACTTTTTTTTTAAATTCTAGTAAATCCAAAACTCGTCTGAAATTCATGAAACTTGGCATTCTATCATGGAGCTGCATCAACATGTCGTGGTAAAATTTTTATCCCATGTGGGGCAGGTTTGGGTATATGCTTCTCACAAACCAGAGCTTCTCACAACAAGGATGATGGTTTCGGTAGGGAACGTCCCACCTTTGGGGACGAAACGATATCCATTGCCTGTTATTGCTTTCAATTTTTTTCTTGTGTCAACATAGAACAACAGGAGTGTTGTGTCTCTTATTGTGATTTTTCGGGGTTCGTTTGGACATTTTTATGCATCAATTGAGTTTTCAATGCATTTATGTGCATAATTCAAATTTGAACTACATGCACATGCTCCAGTGCATATAAATTTGTTGAAAAATCAAATCTATGTCCTTGGGTGCATGCTTAGGTCCCATGCAAGAAATGGGTATGAACATCAAACACCAGGGGACCATTAATTGCCCGCAAAACATTGAGGTACTTTATTTTTAAATTCTAGTAAATCCAAAACTCGTATGAAATTCATGAAACTTGGCATTCTATCATGGAGCGGCGTCAACATGCCGTGGTAAATTTTTCATCCCATTTGGTCCAGGTTTGGGTATATGCTACTCACAAACCAGAGCTTCTGACAACCATGATGATGGTTTCAGTAGGGAATGTCCCACCTTTGCGGACGAAACGATATCCATTGCCTGTTATTGCTTTAAATTTTTTCTTGTGTCAACATAGAACAACAGGAGTGTTGTGTGTATTATTGTGATTTTTCGTGGTTCGTTTGGACATTTTTATCCATCAATTGAGTTTTCAATGCATTTATGTGCATAATTCAAATTTGAACTACATGCACATGCTCCAGTGCATATAAATTGGTTTAAAAATCAAATATGTGTCCTTGGGTGCATGCTTAGGTCCCAAGCAAGAAATGGGAATAAATTTCAAACACCAGTGCACTGTTGATTGCCGGCAAAACATTGAGATGCCTGGTTTTTAAATTCTAGTAAATCGAAAACTCGTCTGAAATTCATGAAACTTGGCATGCTATCATGGAGCATCATCAACATGCTGTGGTAAAAAAATTGTCCGACCTTTGGGGCAGGTTTGGGTATATGCTTCTCACAAACCAGAGCTTCTCACAACAAGCATGACAGTTTCTGTAGGGAACGTCCCACCTTTGGGGACGAAACGAAATCCATTGCCTCTTATTGCTTACAATTTTTTTCTCGTGTCAACATAGAACAACAGGAATGTTATGTCAATTATTGTGATTTTTCGGGGTTCGTTTGGACATTGTTATGCATCAACTGAGTTTTCAATGCATTTATGTGCATAATTCAAATTTGAACTACATGCACATGCTCCAGTGCATATAAATTTGTTGAAAAATCAAATATGTGTCCTCGGGTGCATGCTTAGTTCCCATGCAATAAATTGGAATGAACTTCAAACACCAGGGCACCGTTCATTGCCGGCGAAACATTGAGATACTTTTTTTTAAATTCTAGTAAATCCAAAACTCGTCTGAAATTCATGAAACTTGGCATTCTATCATGGAGCTGCATCAACATGTCGTGGTAAATTTTTTATCCCATGTGGGGCAGGTTTGGGTATATGCTTCTCACAAACCAGAGCTTCTCACAACAAGCATGATGGTTTCGGTAGGGAACGTCCCACCTTTGGGGACGAAACGATATCCATTGCCTGTTATTGCTTTCAATTTTTTTCTTGTGTCAACATAGAACAACAGGAGTGTTGTGTCTATTATTGTGATTTTTCGGGGTTCGTTTGGACATTTTTATGCATCAATTGAGTTTTCAATGCATTTATGTGCATAATTCAAATTTGAACTACATGCACATGCTCTAGTGCATATAAATTTCTTGAAAAATCAAATCTATGTCCTTGGGTGCATGCTTAGGTCCCATGCAAGAAATGGGAATGAATTTCAAACACCAGGGAACCGTTAATTGCCGGCAAAACATTGAGATGCCTGGTTTTTACTTCTAGTAAATCCAAAACTCGTCTGAAATTAATGAAACTTGGCATGCTATCATGGAGCGGCATCAACATGCGGTGGTAATTTTTTTCCCATTTGGGGCAGGTTTGGGTATATGCTTCTCACAAACTAGAGCTTCTCACAACAAGCATGATGCTTTTGGTAGGGAACGTCCCACCTTTGGGGACGAAACAATATCCATTGCCTCTTATTACTTTCAATTTTTTTTCTCGTGTCAACATAGAACAACACGAGTGTTGTGTCAATTTTTGTGATTTTTCGGGGTTCGTTTTGACATTTTTATGCATTAACTGAATTTTCAATACAATTATGTGCATAATTCAAATTTGAACTACATGCACATGCTCTAGTGCATATAAATTGGTTGAAAAATCAAATATGTGTCCTTGGGTGCATGCTTAGGTCCCATGCAAGAAATGGGAATGAATTTCAAACACCAGGGCACCGTTGATTGCCGGCAAAACGTTGAGATACTTTTTTTTAAATTCTAGTAAATCCAAAACTCATCTGAAATTCATGAAACTTGGCATTCTATCATGGAATGGCACCCGACATGTTGTGTATTTTTCATGTCCATTTTAAGAGAAGGCGCAGTCGAATAATGACAGCCAACAAAGGCATTTTGAAAAAATAGCTGCCACTTTAATATTGAAACCGGGTGCGTTCTTTTAACCATTCATGTGACGCCACGTGTCTTGGTTTTAATGGCTGTAGGTAGTGTCGTGCGGATAGCTGCTCGACCTTGACTGAACAGGAGGCGTGCGAGCGCAGTCCGATGCGCAGGCTGACCGGGAGGCATGTAAGCTGTCCTCGAATGCAGGCTCACCGGGAAGCGTGTGAGTTGTATGCTGCGCAGGCTCACTGGGAAGCGAGCCCTTTGATTTCCATGGCCGCTCGCCTTCCACTCCATGCGCGTGCCCCCCTCAGCGGCATGGGACGCCGCCATAGAATGCTACCTCTCAGCGCCGCTAGCTGCCGTCCTTCCGCGCCCGGCCCGTCGACCCCGGGACGACATGATGCAAAGTGAGAGCAGGATTTGTGCATCTCTTCAATGGAAACGGTTCTATTGGATGACCCGTGTGCAACCACTTACAAACAATTTGGTGCGATTTGCATCTGTCATATTGGGTATGTTACCATTTGTCAAACTGGAAAGATTGACATTTGTTGATCTAGTAACATTGCCATTTGTCAACCTTATAAGACTGCGATTTGTCAAAATATGAAGCTAAAAATCACTAGCAGTATCTAATTTTTGCAACTAAAATTCAGTAATTAAGCATAGTTTTCATTCATAGATTAAGTAGTCATTCTTAATTTATCCATACAGTTCAACTCGACAGCTGAACCGACCAAACTTTTCCCCAATTGTTGCCATCCACGTACTGAAATAGCTAGTTCAACTAAATATACTAGCTAATTTTAAGTATGTTGTATAGTTCCACCACATCTATAGTCAGATGAACTGAACAAAATAGCCCCTAAACACTACTACTACTTCGGAGGGGCCTTGTACTACTTCCGGCTGCCTCTCCTCTGCCGAGCGTGCTCAGTAAGAGGCGGAGGAAGAGGAGCCTACCGACGAGCTTGGCAACCGCAATACGGTGCCTGCCGTTGTTGCAGCTTCAGCGACGCTCACCTCGAACGCCCTCTGCCGCTCCAGACAACCCCTCTCGAAGTGGTGGTTCTCCTCGTAGATCTCCTGATTCCTCGCCTCTGAGGCGGTGTGTGCCGCGGCCACGGTGGCAGTAAGGCTCTCTCCGTGCTCGATGAGGCGCTCCTCCTACCCCCACAGGAACTCGGTGAAGCGCGAAAGGTCGCTGACGCACGTGCGGGCATCCACCTCCGCCTCCCTCCTTCGGGTGGCGGTGGCGGAGTGGGTGATGACCCCAGCGGTCGACGGTGGGCTGCGGCCATGGCGGCCGATGACGAGGTGGCAGCCATGACCTCCACCTCCCGCCTTCGGGCCGCGGTGGCGGAGCGAGTGATGGCCACGGTGGCGGGCACTAGGGTGGCGGTCACGACGGCCACCTCCCGCCTTCGGGCCGTGGTGGCGGAGCGGACGATGGCCCTGGGTTTCGATGGTGGTGTGGTGGCAACGGCGGCCGGCAACAGCTGCCGACGGGCAGCGGCGGCGAAGCGTGTGGTGGGTGTTCCGCGCACACCCAACAGGGACGCCACGCGCAGTACACTACGCCGGGGACTGCGCCGCCGCCGCGCTGTAGCCTCCCAGCTGGAGCGGTCCTTTGACGACGGCGGAGTGGTTGAGCGATGACGACGGACCTGTGCCATTGGTGATTGTGGGAGAAGCAGACGAGATAAGTTACAGGGAGGGAGGGGAAAATGCGACGCAGGACTCGCCGGCCGTGAGGGTATTATAGCAGGCCGGTAAGCATTGAGATTTTGGGAGATTTCACTGAGTCGGGCGGGAACCTAGCGCAGGAACCTGTGAGGTTGCGCGGGAACGGGCTCACCGACGATTCATTGGTGCCATCATTTGGCCAAAAGAACACCCCCGCGCGCTACGCAAGCTTGCGCTGTAAGCCGTGTGCGGCAGCGGGGTGACAAGACGTGTGAGAGGAGGACGAAAGGCCACGTACACATACGGTTAAAAAAACGTTTGCGATTTAATTACCTACTATACCCCCATCCCGGTTTATAATTATGATTTAACTAATAAAATACGAATGCATGTCGCCAAAGATTATATAGTTGGATTCGTATTTGAACATAGTTTCCAATTATATATTTTTTATAACATGCATTAACATTTTGTTGGTTAAATTTGAGGGCAAAGTATGGCACAGAATATAAAGGGGACTATAGACTAGATGAGGTGGTAGCGCACGGCCGCTCTCTACGCAGGGACGCAACTGTCGGTCGCCTTGTAGGCAAGCATTTCCTGCGTGTTCAACTGCTCTATGTGTGTGGTTGCTTGCGATTCAGGTGGCCGCGGCGCGCTCTGCTCGCGTCCCGCCGCGCGCGCCCTACTCTCGCGTCCCTCCGGGTGCTCTGCCCTCGTCTCTGCATGTTCGTGTGCATGCGGATGCACCGGATGATGACCCACAAGTATAGGGGATCTATCGTAGTCCTTTCGATAAGTAAGAGTGTCGAACCCAACGAGGAGCAGAAGGAAATGATAAGCAGTTTTCAGCAAGGTATTCTCTGCAAGTACTAAAATAAGTAGTAAAAAATAGTTTAGTGATAGGATAATTTGTAACGAGCAACAAGTAACAAAAGTAAATAAAGTGCAGCAAGGTGGCCCAATCCTTTTTGTAGCAAAGGACAAGCCTGGACAAACTCTTATATAGAGAAAAGCGCTCCCGAGGACACATGGGAATTATCGTCAAGCTAGTTTTCATCATGTTCATATGATTCGCCTTCGGTACTTTGATAATTTGATATGTGGGTGGACCAGTGCTTGGGTGCTGTTCTTACTTGAACAAGCATCCCACTTATGATTAACCTCTATTGCAAGCATCTGCAACTACAACAAAAGTATTAAGGTAAACCTAACCATAGCATGAAACATATGGATCCAAATCAGCCCCTTACGAAGCAACACATAAACTAGGATTTAAGCTTCTGTCACTCTAGCAACCCATCATCTACTTATTACTTCCCAATGCCTTCCTCTAGGCCCAAATAATGGTGAAGTGTTATGTAGTTGATGTTCACATAACACCACTAGAGGATAGACAACATACATCTCATCAAAATATCGAACGAATGCCAAATTCACATGACTACTAATAGCAAGACTTCTCCCATGTCCTCGGGAACAAACGTAACTACTCACAAAGCATATTCATTTTCATAATCAGAGGGGTATTAATATGCATATAGGATCTGAAGATATGATCTTCCACCAAATAAACCAACTAGCATCAACTACAAGGAGTAATCAACACTACTAGCAACCTACTAGTACAAATCCCGGACATGGTGACAAGAATTGGATACAAGAGATGAACTAGGGTTTTGAGAGGAGATGGTGCTAGTGAAGATGTTGATGGAGATTGCCCTCTCCCGATGAGAGGAGCGTTGGTGATGACGATGGTGATGATTTCCCCCTCCCGGAGGGAAGTGTCCCCGGCAGAACAGCTCTGCCGGAGCCCTAGATTGGTTCCGCCAAGGTTCCGCCTCGTGCCGGCGGAGTCTCGTGCCGAAAGGTTGCTTATGATTTTTTTCCTCGACGAAAGACTTCATATAGTAGAAGATGGCCATCGGAGAGCCAATAGGGGGCCCATGAGGCAGGGGGCGCGCCCTGGGGGGTAGGGCGCGCCCCCACCCTCGTGGCCAGGTGGGGCCCCCTCTGACGTACTTCTTCCGCTCAATATTTTTTATTATTTCCAAAAATAATTTTCGTGGAATTTCAGGACTTTTGGAGTTGTGCAGAATAGGTCTCTAATATTTGCTCCTTTTCCAGCCCAGAATTCCAGCTGCCGGCATTCTCCCTCCTTATGTAAACCTTGTAAAATAAGAGAGAATAGGCATAAGTATTGTGACATAACATGTAATAACAGCCCATAATGCATAAATATCGATATAAAAGCATAATGCAAAATGGACGTATCAACTCCCCCAAGCTTAGACCTCGCTTGTCCTCAAGCGGAAGCCGATAACGATAAATATGTCCACATGTTTAGAGGTAGAGGTGTCGATAAAATAAAATACGGACATGAGGGCATCATGATTATTTTCATAACAGCAACATATATGGATATTGTCATATGATTTCTTATGCTCAAGTAATAATCTATTCACAATGCAAAAGTATGAATCAAAAGCTTTATTGAGAACTAACAAACTGTAATCTCAGTCATTGAAACAATTGCAATTTATCATAACATCAGAAAGTGTCTATGTTAGAGCTTTATAGCAAGTACACATACTCAACTATCATTTAGTCTTTCATAATTGCTAACACTCACGCAATATTTGTGGTTACGGAGTTTTAATCGGACACAGAGAAAGATAGGGGCTTATAGTTTCGCCTCCCAACCTTTTACCTCAAGGGTAATGTCAACAATAATAACTCATGCTGACTTACATCCAATTAGATATATCTACCAGGATCTTTCCAACACCCTGTGCTTGCCAATGGATAAAATATAAAAAGGGAAAGGTGAAGATCACCATGACTCTTGTATAAGGTAGAAGATAATAGTAACAGATAGGCCCTTCGAAGAGGGAAGTAGAGGTTGCCATCCGCTTTCAGGGTTGGATGCACAAAATCTTAATGCGAAAGAACGTCACTTTATATTACCCCTTGTGATATGAACCTTTATTATGCAGTCCATCGCTTTTATTTCTTCCACATCACAAGATCGTATAAAGCTTATTTCCTTCACACCAATCAGTCATACATATTTAGAGAGCAATTTTTATTGCTTGCACCGATGACAACTTACTTGAAGGATCTTACTCAATCCATAGGTAGATATGGTGGACTCTCATGGCAAAACTGGTTTAAGGGTTTTTGGAAGCACAAGTAGTATCTCTACTTGGTGCTAAGAATTTGGCTAGCATGAGGGGGAAAGGCAAGCTCAACATGTTGGATGATCCATGGCAACATACTTTATCTCAGATATAAGAAAACATAACTCATTACGTTGTCTTCCTTGTCCAACGTCAACTCTTTAGCATGTCATATTTTAATGAGTGCTCCCAATCATAAAATATGTCAAGATAGTATATTTATATGTGAAACCTCTCTTTCTTTATTACTTCCTATTAATTGCAATGATGACCAAAGCTATGTTTGTCAACTCTCAGCAATTTTTAATCATCATACTCTTTCTATGTGAAGTCATTACTCTCAATAAGATCAATATGATCTCTTTGTTTCTTTTTGTTCTTTTATCTTATTCACTCAAGTTCATAGCAAGATAATCAAGCCCTTGACTCAAAACTAATCTTTATTATATAGATCATGGACTCGATTACATAGGGAGATCATAAAGCAAAACTGAAAACTGGATCATGCCATAAACTTTATTCTAATAGATCAAGATACTACTAATAGGATCGAACTAAGAAAAAGGTAAAGATAGGAGTGTGATGGTGATACGATACCGGGGCATCTCCCCCAAGCTTGGCAGTTGCCAAGGGGAGTGCCCATACCCATGTGATTATGTCTCCTTTGCTGATGAAGAAGGTGGAGGTGATGGTTTAGTTGATGGCGTAGGCTTCTCCCTTAATTTGCGCTTGAGGAAAGAATTTTGATCCCTCAAGTCATCAATCTCCTGCTCCAGGGTTAATATCTGTTTGCATAGCTCCTGCTTATTTTCCTGCAGGAGACGAAAAGGGATAAACTCGATCTTTAGTTTCTTTGCCCTATCAGGGAGGCTTGACTTTATGAACTCCACATGCATGTCCCCAGGTTGAGGTAATGGGACTTCATCTTCATCTGAGCTCGTCTCCTCCTTTCGCTTGGGTTCATAGTCCTCTTCTTCCTCAGTAGTCCAACCACAATGCTGCACATCTCCATAGACCTTAGGATCTGCAAGGTAATCATCCACATAGCTTTCTCCTTCCGAATCCTGGGATGACATGTTGCTCTACTCTGCAGCAGGACAGCTCGAAGCAAGAATAGAGGATATTTGTGTGATACAGGAGTCAAAACCTTAGGGAGATTATATAATGAATTTTTACCGACCAAAATACGTATCGTGCAAGAAAACGGAGTCCGGAGAGCACACGAGGTGCCCACGAGGTAGGGGGCGCGCCCAGTAGGGTAGGGTGCGGCCTCCACCCTCGTGGAGCCCTCGTGTCCTTCCCGGACTGCTTCTTATTTTTCTATTTTTCTAAATATTCCAAAACGGAGAAATATTGCCTTAAAAACAGTTTTGGAGTCGGTTTACTTACCGTACCACATACCTATTCCTTTTCGGAGTCCGAGACATTCCGGAAAGTGTCCCTTATGTTTTCCTCCGGGGTTACGGTTTCAATAACATTGGTTTCAACATTTATGGGATTACCTGAGATATAGTGTTTAATTCTTTGACCGTTCACCACCTTCGGATTTGTGCCTTCGAAGTTGTTGATTTTTATGGCACAGGAATGATAGACCTCCTCGATAACGTAAGGGCCTTCCCATTTAGAGAGAAGTTTTCCTGCAAAAAATCTTAAATGAGAGTTGTATAGCAATACATAATCACCTACATTAAACTCACGCTTTTGTATCCGTTTGTCATGCCATCTTTTAACTTTTTCTTTGAACAACTTGGCATTTTCATAAGCTTGGGTCTCCATTCATCAAATGAGCTAATATCAAATAACCTCTTCTCACCGGCAAGTTTGAAATCATAATTGAGCTCTTTAATAGCCCAATAAGCCTTATGTTCTAGTTCGAGAGGTAAGTCACATGCTTTTCCATAAACCATTTTATACGGAGACATACCCATAGGATATTTATATCCAGTTCTGTAGGCCCGTAATGTATCATCAAGTTTCTTGGACCAATTCTTTCTTGACCTATTGACGGTCTTTTGCAAAATTAATTTGAGCTCTCTATTACTCAATTCTACTTGACCACTAGACTGTGGGTGATAAGGAGATGCAATTCTATGGTTAACATCGTATTTAGCAAGCATTTTACGGAAAGCACCATGAATAAAATGTGAACCACCATCAGTCATTAAATATCTAGGGACTCCAAACCTCAGAAAAATAACTTCTTTAAGCATCTTAATAGAGGTGTTATGATCATCACTACTAGTTGGAATAGCTTCTACCCACTTAGTAACGTAATCAACAGCAACTAAAATATGTGTATATCCATTAGAGGTAGGAAAAGGTCCCATATAATCAAAGCCCCAAACATCAAATGGTTCAATAAAAAGTGAATAGTTCATAGGTATTTCTTGACGTCTACTAATATTACCAATTCTTTGACATTCATCACAAGATAAGACAAACTTACGGGCATCCTTGAAGAGAGTAGGCCAATAAAAACCAGATTGCAATACCTTATGTGTAGTTCTATCTCCAGCGTGGTGTCCTCCATAAGCTTCGGAGTGACACTTGCGTAGGATCTGTTCCTGTTCATACTCAGGTACACAACGTCTAATAACACCATCTACTCCTTCTTTATAAAGATGTGGGTCATCCCAAAAGTAATGTCTCAAATCATAGAAAAACTTTTTCTTTTGCTGGTATGTGAAACTAGGTGGTATAAATTTAGCAACAATATAGTTAGCATAATCAGCATACCACGGAGTACTACGAGAGGCATTTATGACATTTAATTGCTCATCGGGAAAGCTATCATCAATAGGTAGTGGGTCATCAAGAACATTTTCTAACCTAGACAAGTTGTCTGCAACAGGGTTCTCAGCTCCCTTTCTATCAACAATATGCAAATCAAATTCTTGTAGCAAGATAACCCATCTAATAAGTCTAGGTTTAGCATCTTTCTTTTCCATAAGATATTTAATAGCAGCATGATTCGTGTGAATAGTTACTTTAGAATCGACAATATAAGGTCTGAACTTATCACAAGCAAATACAACTGCTAAGAATTCTTTTTCAGTAGTAGCATAATTTCTCTAAGCATTATCTAGAGTTTTACTAGCATAATGAATAACATTTAATTTCTTATCAACTCTTTTCCCTAGAACAGCACCTACAGCATAATCACTAGCTTCACACATAATTTCAAAGGGTAAATTCCAATCAGGTGGCTGAACAATAGGTGCAGAGATGAATGCTTTCTTAAGTATTTCAAATGCTTCTACACAATCATCATCAAAAACAAATGGTATATCTTTTTGTAATAAATTAGTCAGAGGCCGAGAAAATTTTGAGAAGTCCTTAATGAACCTCCTATAAAATCCGGCGTGACCAAGGAAACTCCTTATACCTTTGATGTCCTTGGGACATGGTATCTTGGTAATAGCATCAACTTTGGCCTTATCAACCTCAATACCTCTTTCAGAGACTTTATGCCCCAAGACAATACCTTCATTAACCATAAAGTGGCACTTTTCCCAATTCAAGACAAAATTAGTTTCTTCACATCTCTGCAAAACTCGATCAAGGTTGCTCAAGCAATCATCAAAAGAGGATCCATAGACGGAGAAATCGTCCATGAAAACCTCACAAATCTTTTCACAAAAGTCAGAGAATATAGCCATCACGCATCTTTGAAAGGTAGCAGGTGCATTACATAAACCAAAAGGCATACGTCTATAAGCAAAAGTACCAAAAGGGCAAGTAAAAGTAGTTTTTGATTGATCATTGGCTGACACAGGTATTTGAGAGAAACCAGAATAACCATCTAGAAAGCAAAAATGTGTATGTTTGGATAATCTTTCTAGCATTTGATCGATAAAAGGTAAGGGGTAATGATCCTTTTTAGTAGCCTTATTTAATTTGCGGAAATCAATTACCATCCTATAACCTGTAATAATTCTTTGCGGAATCAATTCGTCTTTATCATTAGGAACGACGGTAATACCTCCCTTCTTAGGGACACAATGGACATGACTTACCCACTGACTATCAGCAACGGGATAAATTATACCTGCCTCAAGGAGCTTTAGTATTTCCTTTCTTACCACTTCTTTCATCTTAGGATTCAGCCTTCGTTGATGATCACGAACTGGTTTGGCATCTTCTTCCAAATTTATTTTATGTTGACATAGAGTGGGACTAATGCCCTTAAGATCATCAAGAGTATATCCAATAGCAGCACAGTGCTTCTTCAGAGTTTTCAGTAATCTTTCTTCTTCATTCTCTGAAAGGTTAGCACTAATAATAACAGGATATATCTTTTTCTCATCAAGATAAGCATATTTAAGAGTATCAGGCAACGGTTTATGCTCAAACACGGGATCACCCTTGGGTGGAGGAGGATCCCCCAGGATTTCAACAGGCAAATTGTGTTTCAGGATGGGTTCCTGTTTAAAGAATACCTCATCTATTTCCCTTCTTTCATTCATAAACATATCATTTTCATAGTCTAGAAAATATTGTTCTAAAGGATCACTAGGAGGTACGGCAATAGAAGCAAGACCAATAATTTCATCCTTACTAGGTAATTCCTCTTCACGGTGTTGTCTACTAAATTTAGAGAAATTAAAATCATGAGACAAATCACCCAAGCCAATAGTGACAACATTCTTCTCGCAGTCTATCCTAGCATTAACTGTGTTCAAGAAGGGTCTACCAAAAATAATGGGACAAAAGCTATCTTGTGGGGAACCAAGAACAAGAAAATCAGCAGGATATTTAGTTTTCCCACACAAGACTTCAACATCTCTAACAATTCCAATGGGTGATATTGTATCTCTATTAGCAAGTTTGATGGTAACATCAATACCTTCTATCTCAGCAGGTGCAATTTCATGCATAATTTCTTTGTATAAGTCATGGGGTATAGCACTAGCACTAGCACCCATATCACATAAGCCATGATAACAATGATCTCCTATTTTAACAGAAATAACAGGCATGCCTACCACAGGTCTATGTTTATCTTTAGCACAAGGTTTGGCAATTCTAGCAGTTTCACCACAGAAATAAATAACATGCCCATAAATATTATCAGCCAAGAGATCTTTAACAATAAGAATATTAGGTTCAACTTTAATCTGCTCAGGACGTGTATAAGTTCTAATATTGCTTTTACGAACCACAGTTGAAGCTTTAGCATGATCCTTTATCCTAACAGGGAAAGGTGGTTTCTCAATATAAGCAGTAGGAACAACAGGATCATTATAAGTGATAGTATTTTCTTCAACTTTAGTAGCTGCAGCTACTTTTACTTCTATGGGAGGATGATATTTAAACCACTTCTCCTTGGGGAGATCAACATAAGTAGCAAAAGATTCACAGAAAAAAGCTACTATCTCAGAGTCAAGTCCATATTTAGTGCTAAATTTACGGAAAACATCGGTATCCATAAAAGACTTAACACAATCAAACTTAGGTGTCATACCTGACTCCTTACCTTCGTCGAGATCCCAATCTTCAGAGTTGCGTTTAATTCTATCCAATAAATTCCATTTGAATTCAATAGTCTTCATCATAAAAGAGCCAACACAAGAAGTATCGAGCTTGGTGCAATTGTTTTCAGAAAGCCGAGCATAAAAACTTTGAATAATTATTTCTCTTGGGAGATCATGATTGGGGCATGAATATAACATTGATTTAAGCCTCCCCCAAGCTTGGGCGATGCTTTCTCCTTCGCAAGGCCAAAAATTATATATATAATTGCGATCACGATGAACAAGATGCATAGGATAATATTTCTGATGAAATTCCAATTTCAATCGTTTATAGTTCCATGACCCCTTATCATCACATAGCCTATACCATGTCGATGCATCTCCCTTCAAAGATAAAGGGAAGACCTTCTTCTTAACAACATCATCGGGTATACCTGCAAGCTTAAATAATCCACAAACTTCATCCACATATATTAGGTGCTCATCAGGATGCTTTGTTCCATCTCCTGCAAAAGGATTAGCTAGCAGTTTTTCTAACATACCCGAAGGAACTTCAAAGGGAACATTTTCATTTTCAGTAGGCTAAGTACATTGAGGAGCAACTCTTTGCTCTACTGGTCGGGGTGAAGATACACCGAACAAGCCCCTCAGAGGATTACTTTCCATAGTAACAAGTGACAGTAAATTCCAGCACACTGTATAAATTTTTCCTTACCAAATTCCACCTACCAAAGGCGCTTCACTCCCCGGCAACGGCGCCAGAAAAGAGTCTTGATGACCCACAAGTATAGGGGATCTATCGTAGTCCTTTCGATAATTCAGAGTGTCGAACCCAATGACGAGCAGAAGGAAATGATAAGCGGTTGTCAGCAAGGTATTCTCTGCAAGTACTGAAATAAGTAGTAACAAATAGTTTTGTGATAGGATAATTTGTAACGAGCAACAAGTAACAAAAGTAAATAAATTGCAGCATGGTGGCCCAATCCTTTTTGTAGCAAAGGACAAGCCTGGACAAACTCTTATATAGAGAAAAGCGCTCCCGAGGACACATGGGAATTATCGTCAAGCTAGTTTTCATCACGTTCATATGATTCGCGTTCGGTACTTTGATAATTTGATATGTGGGTGGACCGGTGCTTGGGTGCTGTTCTTACTTGAACAAGCATCCCACTTATGATTAACCTCTATTGCAAGCATCCGCAACTACAACAAAAGTATTAAGGTAAACCTAACCATAGCATGAAACATATGGATCCAAATGAGCCCCTTAAGAAGCAACGCATAAACTTGGGTTTAAGCTTCTGTCACTCTAGCAACCCATCATCTACTTATTACTTCCCAATGGCTTCCTCTAGGCCCAAATAATGGTGAAGTGTTATGTAGTCGATGTTCACATAACACCACTAGAGGATAGACAACATACATCTCATCAAAATATCGAACGAATACCAAATTCACATGACTACTAATAGCAAGACTTCTCCCATCTCGTCAGGAACAAACGTAACTACTCACAAAGCATATTCATGTTCATAATCAGAGGGGTATTAATATGCATATAGTATCTGAACATATGATCTTCCACCAAATAAACCAACTAGCATCAACTACAAGGAGTAATCAACACTACTAGCAACCTACTAGTACCAATCCCAGACTTGGAGACAAGGATTGGATACAAGAGATGAACTAGGGTTTTGAGAGGAGATGGTGCTGGTGAAGATGTTGATGGAGATTGCCCTCTCCCGATGAGAGGAGCGTTGGTGATGACGATGGCGATGATTTCCCCCTCCCGGAGGGAAGTGTCCCCGGCAGAACAGCTCTACCGGAGCCCTAGATTGGTTCCGCCAAGGTTCCGCCTCGTGCCGGCGGAGTCTCGTCCCGAAAGGTTGCTTATGTTTTTTTTCCTCGACGAAAGACTTCATATAGCAGAAGATGGCCACCGGAGAGCCAACAGGGGGCCCACGAGGCAGGGGGGCGCGCCCTGGGGGGTAGGGCGCGGCCCCCACCCTCGTGGCCAGGTGGGGCCCCCTCTGGCGTACTTCTTGCGCTCAATATTTTTTTATTATTTCCAAAAATAACTTTCGTGGAGTTTCAGGACTTTTGGAGTTGTGCAGAATAGGTCTCTAATATTTGCTCCTTTTACATCCCAGAATTCCAGCTGCCGGCATTCTCCCTCCTTATGTAAACCTTGTAAAATAAGAGAGAATAGGCATAAGTATTGTGACATAACGTGTAATAACAGCCCATAATGCAATAAATATCGATATAAAAGCATGATGCAAAATGGACGTATCCCCGGGCGCGGCGCGACGATGCAGTTACCCACTGCAAAAACTGCCATGCAGACGTGCCGAGAATCCACGCCGCCCGGCCCCCTTTTATTCCTACGGTCATTTACCTTCATCTCGCGTCTCACACGACACAATAAGCACACCCACGAGGACAAATACAGAGAGGATATCCAGCGGTTCCAATGGCGCTCCCAGCGGCCGCCGACGACAACGGCGGGCAGTTCACCACACAACACGTCGTGGACACCCACGTGAGGGGGAAGGCTCTCTTGATGGTGTACACGAACGATCCGATCTCAGTGGAGAGCTCCATCCAAACTATGGAGCAGTTCCTTGCCGAGGACAAGTACCAAGTGGTCGGCATCGACCTCGAGTACACCATGGGTCATGCCAGGCACGATCAGAAGGTTGTCGTCACCCAGTTGTGCGTGCGACATGACGTCCTCGTCTACCACTACCACCTGGCCACAATGCCTTGCGAGCGTTTCTCCAGGTTTATCAACAGCTCTGACTACTGTTTCGCTGCGGTGGACACCACCAACAATCTAAAAGCGCTCAAGGTTTCAGGCTTGAAATGCCCGAATCTTGTCAACATCCAGTGCCACTACAAGGTCTGGGGCAGCGACAATAACAAACTGAACTCCCTGGTTGTCCTCGCCTCGGCCATCATCGACCCCTACTACATGAAGATGAAGAATGAGAGAAATAAGGACAAGAACGCCTGGCACAGTGTGTGGCATGAGAGACTGGATGAACAACATGTCAAGTACGCGGCCATGGACGTGTACACAAGCCACGAGATGTACAGGCGGATCGTTGACATGAGGAACTGTCTTCTTCCTGACACAGACGAGGGATCGAGCCACATAGCAGTGGTGGGAGCGTCACAAGAAGTAGATGACTAGACGATCATTTCTCCTACTTTAGAATGCATGCAATTGTTTATTGAGGTGTGTGCGAATGATCTGTATAGTCACTTATGTAATTGGATGTTTATTTCAGTTATATAGATACATGTTATTCTACTGTAGACAGAGTAAATCACACGGCTTATTAGCAGCAATCGTCTATGTTATTATTGGTCTTCGCACACATTTCTGATTACGGACCTGTTTGCCGCATATCACACACATCTTTTTCAGTTGAACCGTTTCTATTGTGTTGCTTAATCACACACAGTTCATCCTAGCGAATCGTATGTTGTATATCGCACATGCCTTCATATGGCTGCCTGTTTCTTTTGTTCCTCCTCATCCCAAACAGTTAATTTAGTTGAACCGTATGCCCTGCATCGCACACGCAACTAAAATCTGAACCGTGTTTGATGCATCCATCATTGCAAACGTTTTGCACCTTTTTTGACGGTTTTTTACACCACCGTTTGAGATTAGGGCATCGCACACAGTTTCCTCGAAGGGTCTCTGATCGTAGTGTCGCGTTTGGACCATCCTACAGTAGTGAGGGATTGACAACCTGTCTTATGCGCTGGGTTGCAAGTTTTTGTTGTTTGTGTGCAGGTGTTGTTTACATAGTGTTGCTTGGTTCTCCTACTGGATAGATAACCTTGGTTTCATAACTGAGGGAAATACTTACTTGTGTTGTGCTGCATCATCCTGTCTTCTTCGGGGAAATACCAACACAGATACAAGCAATCACACCCACAAATCAAATTATCAAAGTAACAAACGCGAGTCAAATGAACATGATGAAAGTGACTAGATGAATTCTCATGTGTCCGCAAGAATGCTTTGCTTGCTATAAGAGAAAGTTCTAGCCTGTCCTTTGCTATAAAAAGGATTGAGATACCTTGCTGCACCTTTGTTACAATTGCTACTTGTTGCTCGTTACCAATTACCTTGCTATCAAACTACTTGTTACCGATAATTTCAGTGCTTGCAGAAAATACCTTGATGAAAACTGCTTGTCATTTGCTTCTGCTCCTCGTTTATCGAAAGGACTATGATTGATCCCCTATACTTGTGGGTCATCAAGACTCTTTTCTAGCACCGTTGCCGGGGAGTGAAGCGCCTTTGGTAAGTGGAAATTGGTAAGGAAACATTTATATTACATGCTGAAATTCACTATCACTTGTCACTATGGAAAACTATCCTTTGAGGGGTTTGTTTGGCGTATCCTTACCTTGACCGGAATCACAAAAGGTGCCCTCAACCAACTTCACCTATTGAAAATATTTATTATGATATTCCTTCGGGTATGTTAGAGACACTGCTAGCTAATCCTTATGCAGGAGACGGAATGGTACATCCTGATATGCACTTAATCTATGTGGATGAAATTTGTGGATTGTTTAAGCTTGCAGGTTTATCCGAAGATGGAGTTAAGAAGAAGGTATTCCCTTTATCTTTGGAGGAAAGTGATTGACATGGTATATGCTATGTGATGATATTGAAGCGTGGGATTGGAACCAATTGAAATTTGAATTTCATGAGAAGTTTTATCCTATTCATCTGGTTCATGGTGATCGGAATTATATATATATATATATATATATATATAAAATTTTTGGCCTCGTGAAGATAAAGTATCGCTCAAGCTTGGGGGAGGCTTAAGTACATGATGCACACATGCCGAATCATGAGCTCTCAAGAAAATTTTTTATTCGGAATTTTATGCTCGGCTTTCTCATAATGACCGATCCATGCCAGATTCTTCTTCTACTAGCCCTTTTATGAAGGAAACTATTGAATTCTAGTGGAATCTTTTGGAAAGAATTAAACACAACTCTGAAGATGGGAGTTCAACAAAGGTAAAGAGTCAGGTATAAATTTTTAGCTCGATTGTGTTAAATCTTTTATGGAAACGGATACTTTTCATAAGTTTAGTGCTAAATATGGACTTGACTCTGAGATAGTAGCTATATTTTGTGAATCTTTTGCTACTCATGTTGATCTCCCTAAGCAGAAGTGGTTTAAATATCACCCCCTATTATAGAACAACTTGTAAGTGCATCTAGTTCCACCCTTAGTTGGTTTTGGAGTATTGACGACAAACTTGGTTGAGGAACTAATGTGTTTGTGAGATTCACGGGGGAACATAGGTAGAAGTCCCTTTTGATTCGGTTTACCCATCGAAGATGACCGCTAAAAATATATGAAGACATTGAAGATATTGGTTGTTCGCGAAGATAGTCGTGTCGAAGATAATGAAGTGTGAAGACATTCTCTTGAAGTCAATGGAGTGCGAAGACATAGTTTCTTAAGTAGTTTCATTTTCTTCTTTCTTGAGTCATAGGAACCACCGAACTATCAAGTGGGATCCAAGTGACCAAAGTCACAAAACATCCATGATGCCGAAGCCAAATCCTATGTCTTTGAGCGAAGACAAATGAGAGAAAATCTAATCCTGAGTTGGACGAGTTAGCTTTGCTTGTAGCCCAAGCCAAGGTGTCGCATGTGTTTGAAATCCGACCGTTCGACGCGTGTCAGTTGTCCATTGACCCAGGGTGATTTCAGAAATATCATGTCCGGTTGGCCCTGGCTATAAATAGCCACACCCTTCAACCATAAATTGGTGGCTGCTTAGAGTTAGTACATGACTTTTGTTGTCTGAGAGAAACCCACCTCCGAAGCCTTTGAGAAAGAATCCTTGCGAGGACAAAACCCAAAGCACCCAAAGCCCAAAGAGTGTTTGGCATCACTAAAGTGTTTTTGTTTCGCGTGATCTGAAGACATAGTACACTTGAAGACTGTGATGTTCCAGTCGGTTAGGCGTCGCGTTTTGAGCATTCAAGAGTCATCGTGAATTACCGTTGAATGAAGTCTGTGAAGGTTTAGAAGTTTACCTTGAGGACTTACCTAAGTGATTGGGCGAGGACTAAGTGACCTTAGCTCAAGGGGAATAAGATGAAGACGTGGTCTTCTAAGTTCAATCTCAGCCTCAATAACCAGACGTACAGTGTGACACCCAAAATTTCATTTGGATTTTTCAAAATTTTTATTTGACTTGAGGGAGGTGATTTAAATTTTTCCTTCAAAAGAACCCTCCCTTTCAAAATATTTTTATGGAAAGAGTTTTATTTGGTTTCACCCAAGACTTGATTCTTGGTCTTGGAGATTCTTTCTTTTATATGGACTCAAACCAAAATACTTCTCTCTTGGGAAATATGCCTTTTGGAAATTTCTCCAAATTTTGGGATCACTTACAACAAGCTCTCGGCACGCAACTAGCTTTCAGTACAGCGTACCACCCTCAGAATGATGGACAAACAGAACGTGTGAACCAAATCCTACAGGACATGCTGAGAGCCTGTGTGCTCACCTATGGATCCAGTTGGGAGGAGAGTTTGCCGTATGCCGAGTTTGCTTACAAAACAGTTACCAAGCCAGCTTGCAAATGGCACCCTTTGAAGCATTGTACGGACGGAGGTGTCGTACCCCACTAAATTGGTCAGAAACAGGAGACAGTCGTATCTTCGGCCCAGACATGCTCAAGGAGGCCGAGGAGAAAGTTAAACAGATCAGGGACAGACTCAAGACAGCACAGAGCCGACAAAAGAGCTACTACGATCAAAAACATCGTGAGGTCAGCTTTGAACCCGGTGATTCTGTATACCTACGAGTGTCCCCTATGAGGGGCCTGCAACGGTTCAAAATTAAGGGGAAGCTAGCCCCGAGATTTATTGGACCATTCTGTACAATTGCACGAAGAGGCACGGTAGCCTACCAACTAGACCTACCCAAGGAGCTGTCAGACGTCCATGACGTGTTCCACGTATCACAATTGAGAAAATGTGTAAGTAACCCGGAGAAGCATGTATCTCATGAGAGCATCCATGTGCAACCAGACCTCACCTACAGAGAGAGGCCAGTAAAGATATTGGAGGAGTCTGAACGGAGGACCCGACAGAAAACAACAAAAAATTTCAAAGTTCAGTGGAGCAACCACACTGAGAATGAAGCGACATGGGAAAGGGAAGATTTTCTCCAGGCAGAGTATCCATATCTATTTGAGGATCAGCTGAAATCTCGAGGACGAGATTTTTCCTAAGGGGGTAGGTGTTGTGACACCCAAAATTTCATTTGGATTTTTCAAAAAATTTATTTGACTTGAGGGAGGTGATTTAAAATTTTCCTTCAAAAGAACCCTCCCTTTCAAAATATTTTTATGGCAAGCGTTTTATTTGGTTTCACCCAAGACTTGATTCTTGGTCTTGGAGATTCTTTCTTTTATTTGGACTCAACCAAAATACTTCTCTCTTGGGAAATATGCCTTTTGGAAATTTCTTTGAAAATGCCCTAGGGCTTTTGGAATGGTGTCTTGCTCCTTTCAACAATTCTCTCTTGCCATGGCCTTAGTGCAAATCCACTCTCCTAAACCTTCCCTCATCTTTGGATCATGTTTTGCATCAAATCCAGCAAGTTGAACCTCCCCATATGATTATTTTTCCATTTAAATCTTATCAAAACAATTTCTGTTTTCTATTCTAGCCCTTGGAGATTTACAAAGGAACTACCATCTCTGTTTTGATTTTTTGCCCCCAAACCAATTTCCCCTCCTAGTCCTTTGAACCCTCAACCAAGATCCATGAAGATCCACTGGTCTCCAGTTCAAACTTTTCAAACTATACTTGCTGCAAGTTTGGACCAGATTTGCCAAATTTGATGAAATTCATTCAAATCCTCCTCCAAAAATTCTGAGTAAAATCAGGCAGCCCCTGGGTGCATTGAGAGGTCACCTCACCAAGTCCCAGCTCCAGGAAAAAATTTCTTCACACCAAATCATTCTGTTGAACACCTGCAGAGCATTGTCAAAATCAGGTTCAGTCAAAATTCAGAGAACAGTTTCAGTGTACGGTCGTTTTCTTGAGTGTTCGATCTCAATCTCGCCAGTGCCCCGGTGTCGCCTTGCTCCCCGTCCCCTCCCCCTTGTCCTCTGCAGCGCACGAGCGTCTGGATGCTTGCGGGCGTCGGCGACGAGCTGGAGGAGGTGCGCCGCCCCGTGACCGACGCCAGCGGCAGCTTTGTGGCCGCGAGAGAGAGGTGTAGCGCCGACGGCGCCACTCAGCGCCGCCCAAGCCACCGGAGGCCGCCGCGTGGTCTTCCACTCCCCAGTGCGCGCTGCCACCCTCGTCGTGAACCGCTGGGCGCGGAGCGCGCTCTCTGCCGCCGTCGTGCCTGTGCGGCCACCCCACCGTGGACCGGCACCATTACGCCATGCCCGACCGAGTTTAGCAGTGGAACAGGACCAGTAACTCCCACTGATGCTGCCCGGCCACCTAAACCCCCTACCAATCCACTACCTCGCCGTAATTGCTCGCCGGAGATTCTCCGTTCACGGCCACCCCCTCGATCCGCCTATAAATAGAGGCCCCGAGCTTCAACTCGAACCCACACCACCTCTGCACTCCACCTAGAGCATGCCTAGCCACTGGTAGAGCCACGGGAGAGCTTTCTTCCCCAACTCCGGCCGCCGCGACCCGCCACGGGATCCAGCTTGATTCACTCCCGTGCGTGCACCTCTGCCTCCCATCTCTTGCCAGTAGCTCTCTAGTGCATCCCTCCTTCTGACCCGCGCTTCAATTCGAAGTTTGCAGCACCCACCGGAGTTCTCCACCATCACCCGAGCCGCCGTCCGCCGGAGAAAGTGTCGCCGTCGACGTGGTGCTCTCCGTCGGTCGAGTCCACCACCCACCGACGCGGAAGGACACGCTGAAGCTCTTGGTACACTACGATCTCCCTGTCTCGCCGTGGTTCGACGCCAGCGACCACCGCAGTCTTCGGGCGCCAGCGAACTTTTTAAACCTGACATGTGGGACCCCCATGTCAGCCTCTCTTCTTTCTCTCCCTCGAAACGTTTTCTGTTGGCGCCTTCGGGCAAAATACGTTTTCCCTTTTGAGCTGGCGCGTTTCTTTCCGAAGCGTTTTCTGTTTTCTCAGTTTAGCCCCTGGAACTTTCTGTTCATTACAGATGAGTCCCTGGACAGAAACCTTTATAACTTTTTAATAAAAAGTGATTTTTGAGTGATTCTTTTTCTGACAGTCTTATAATTTTGTCTAGTTTTTTATGGGATTTATTTGGAAAATTTTTGGAACAACTTTTATGCATGCATTGGTTTTCACGTTAGTATGCTTTTTCGCTATGCCGTAGGTTCCGGGAGAGGTGACGGAGCCGCGAACTTCGCCGAGCTAGACTCCGACTTCTCCGAACCAGCCAAGCATGTTTGAACCTTTGATATGACGGGTGTTTTGCATGTTTGCTTGAATGGTTTGTGCATGGCATATGAGCATCGGTGAGCATCTCGTTGCATGTAAGGCGACTATCCGTGTGCTCCAAAGTTACTATGATCTCTGATGAGAGATGGCCTAGTCATGTGGTGACATGAAAGGCAGTAAGGTGGTATTCTTGTAGCATGCCAGCCTTACGATATCCGATAAACTCTGACGTTAACGTGAACTGAGTCACGTTATCGTTCTTCGCCTTTCCGTGCCGCCACATGTTTTCTGCCAGGATGCGGTTTAGTAAGTTGGTAACCTCTTTTCATGTACACACCAAACAGAGGGGCCGGGATGATGGTTCCATGGCCCTGGATTAAAGCCAGTCATCCGGTCAGGGGGCATGGGTGTTTCCGGTTGGGACCGAGAGGGGGGCACCCCTTAGAGCGCGCGTATATAAATTTGATCCCATGCTACGCGAGGTTGTAGCCTCCCCGTCTCAAGGTTTTTCTTGAACGTTGCCGAGGGTGATTCCTGGCTTCGGAATGTTGAATGGGTGTGTACTGGTTAGACGTGTTTCTTCCAAAACACCGTAAACGGAACTAGTCCCCGTGACTACTGAAATCCGTTGGCTGTGGTTAAAGTACAAACTCTGCAGAGTCAAATCCTTCCGAGTCATCGTATCCATGGTCAAGTATCGTGATCAGTATATCCTTATCTATGTCAATCCTCGGGGTAAATCCCCGGTGAACAAGCTTGAGTGGTAAACCCAGTTCAATTGTTATTCCTGTGGATGGACTAACCTTTATTTACCTTGTACTTGTAATGATTTATATTCTTGTGTTACTGAATTATTGAGTTAAGATATAAGCCCTTTATGTGATGTCGCTCAGACGTCCGACTGTGGCACGCACTGTCTTTTATTTTCTGTTATAAGCCCTTTATGTGGTGTCGCCCCGACGCCCGACTGCGGCATTATTATTCTTGCAGCTTCCTCTCGAGGAGTCATTCAGACCCTCGTTTGGCACCAGCATTATTATTCTTGCAGCTTCCTCTCGAGCAGTCATTCAGACCCTCGTTTGGCACCGACATTATTATTCTTGCAGCTTCCTCTCGAGGAGTCATTCAGACCCTCATTTGGCACCGGTATTATTATTCCTGCAGTTTCCTCTCGAGGAGTCATTCAGACCCTCGTTTGGCACCCAGTATTTATCTTGGGATTTCGGGAGGACTACCGCCCGACTTCTCTATTATTTCCCCATGCATTATTGTCTCTATGTCTGAACGCACTTGTTATTCTGTTCTTATGCTTCATGTTTGCATGCGTTATATCTTATGTCCGAACTGTCTTGCGAGTACTTTCATAGTACTCACCTGGCTTGTTGATTTGGCCAGATGTTGACGAAGGCGATCTCATGGATGAAGAGTTTGATAGTGAGTCCGACGCCTAGAGGAATCCCAGTCAGTCCCGTGCGATCCTGGATATTGGTCACTTGTATCATATACGCTTCCGCCACCCGCAATAAGTCTCCTCCAGCCTCACTCCGACGCTCAAAGAGCTGTTAGTTTTTCAGGAGTCATATCACCCACTTCGTTGTGATATATCCACCACCGTTGTTATCATGAGTTAGTAGTTATGCCACCTTATCCGCCGTTATGTTTTATCGGCGTTCATGTAATAAATTGTTGAGCAATCTCCGCTCAACCTTGTATTATATTCAGTACTCCTAGTAATTTTCTTCTGTGACCAAGATGTTGTCTACCAGTGAGAAGGAATTCTTCCTCACTGGTCCGTAAAAGGGATTGGTCTCTCAATAAATATTTTATTGAAAAACCGGTCGTGACTAGCTTGGTATCAGAGCCAGGCTGACTGTAGGAAGCCACTAGGTGCGATCGCTAATCGGTTATTAGCGTCTTTTGTGCTTATCAGCATTTTGCAATTGTAGCTATTTTCTGTTGGTCATCATAAATTTATGACATGACTACTCAGAATTTTTGCCAACTTTTGTAGATGGCTGGCAGCAACTGCGAGACTCGGGTGTTCACAAACATGCCCGAGGGGTTTGTCAAACTCCTCGTCTCCATCACCAAGCTCGCGATCGGGCTAGCGACTCGTCCGGAGTTCACGCTTTATCAGCACAAACTCAGCGACGACGTGTCTATGCACCAGGCCGTGGTGCAATTCAAGGGAGGACGTTCTGCATCTCGCCACTTCCGTTTTGTGGGAAGGGCCATGCCTACGGAGAGGCATGCCATGCAGATGGCCGCCCGTGAGGCGATAGCTCGCCTTCGGGATATTCTTCCTATGATGAAGACTCGTCGCTACCGCTACCTCCCATGCCATGTGCCATACACTTGTCACTATGCATTCGCCTGCCATCAGGGAAAGCGAGATGAAGCCATCGAGATGGTCGTGGAGTACCTCAAGGATCTGGAAGAATCCTTTGACAACCTCGTGGATGATCTTGTGGCTGCCCGCATGGACTTAGTCCGGGGCGGTCCTGCCTGCAGGAAGGAGCTTCTCCACACGGCACCGCCTCTGACATTCGTCTCGTCTTCAACCTCTTATGCACCGGCCATTTTGGCTACTGCTCGCCGTCTGCCTACCACTGAGGAGTTCGACCGAGTCATCGCTCCTACTCCAGTCAGAGCGGCACTGCCTGCCACTCCCGCACTACCGCCTGTCGCTCCCACGCCATCACCTCAGCGCAGTGTTACGCGCCAGGAACCAGCTAGAGAGGAGGTGGAGGTTGAATCTCCTGCACCGCTGAGCCTTGCCCTCGGCAAGGGAAAGGACATCGTCACCATCTCCGACTGAGAGCGCCGAGTAGCCGCGCATTATGTCTGCTTGTATGATGTGTTTTATCTGTACGCTAGTTTGTATTAGTGTGATCGCTGCTTTCCGGAGTAGTATGCTAGTCTTAATAACATGTCAGGATTGTGTACGCACATCCTGAGTGCTGTATCGTGTGTTTGCTTTTCGCGTGTAAAATTTGTGTTTAAGCAGTCATTTCCCCGAGCAAAATCGTTTATGTTCTCTTGAAAAATCTTGAGGTCCTTTAAATTTTTGCCTTTGCAAGATTTTCCTTGTGCCACACAGTTCTTCTCATGAGTTTTGGAAAATAATACCCCAGACTGGAAAAATGTCTCGTCCGTGGACTCGTTCCAGGCCCAATCAGCCAGAAGAAGTTTATGGGACACAGACTAGCAACAACTTCACTCAGGGACAGTCCAGTCAGCAGGACAGCGAAGCAGCCTTGTCTCAAGTATGCCGTCTCTTCGAACAAAGCCAACAACAGCACCAAGAGATGATGAATCACGTCATCAATATGGGAAACCACCATGAACCCTATCAACCACATTCCAAATTGTCTGAATTACAGAAGACTCGCCCTCCAACTTTTGCTCATACCGATAGGCCACTTGAAGCCGATGATTGGCTTCGTGATATCGAAAGGAAGCTAATTATTGCGTAGTGTTCAGATCATGAGAAGGTGCTTTATGCACCCCACTACCTTACTGGAGCAGCTGCAGCATGGTGGGAAAACTTTCTACACATGCATCCCAGTGAACACAACATCACCTGGGAAGAATTCAAGGAAGGCTTTCGTGGGGCACACATCCCCAGGAGCATCATAAAAATCAAGAAGAGGGAATTTGACGATCTCAAGCAAAGAGGCATGTCAGTGACAGAATACAACGGTCAGTTTACCCAGCTATCTCGTTATGCCTAAGACGAGCATATGACTGAGAACAAGAGGATGGAGAAATTCTTGGACAGCCTGGCACCGGCGTTAAGATGCCAACTAGTCGTGCACACTTTCCCGCCTTTTAAAACTCTGGTTGACAAGTCCATTACCTTGGAGAATGAGCGCCGCAGCCTGGAGGATATCCGTAAGAGAAAGAGGGACAAGATGACTCTTGCTCGCAACAACCGAAGCAGAACTGAGGTCCCGAGGACTGAAGCAAGGAAATCCACAACTACTGATCTCAGGCCAGTCAGACAGTTCCATTCAAGGGACAAGGACTTCATGTACCGTCCAGGGGTCACATGCTATGCTTGTGGAGAAGAACGGCACTATGCTAAACAGTGCCCAAAACCGAGGAACTCGGCCCCCAAGCCGAACAATGGTGGAAACAATCCAGCCCCAAAGCGCAACAATTTCAATCCCAACAACAACCACAGGAAGGGTCACCTGAACCATGTGACCAGGGAAGAAGCGCAGAATGCCCCAGACATCGTGCTCGGTACGTTCCCTGTCAACACAGTACCTGCCACGGTTTTGTTTGATTCTGGAGTTCCCATTCGTTCGTTTCGAAGAGTTTTGTTTTACAACATGGTTTTCCAATACTTCCCTTGGAAAAATCTATGATCATCAAGTCCCGCGGAAATAAGCAAATCGCTCAGAGTTACTGCCAAGGAGTGATCATTGAATTCGAAGGACTACAGTTCCAAGCAAATCTCATCGTGTTGGAAAATAAAGGACTGGATGTCATTTTAGGGATGGACTGGTTGACCACCAACAAAGAATTCATTGACTGTTTCAATTGGACCGTGATTCTCACTCACCATCACGGCAAGACAATAAAGGTCACAGCTCAAGAAAGACCACGGTCACGGCAACCAAAGCTGAACAAAGTGGACATGTCAGAACTGAGAAAAGTTCCAGCGGTATGTGAGTTTCCTGACGTATTTCCTGAAGAACTTCCAGGCATGCCACCAGACCGAGAGATAGAGTTCAGCATTGAACTAGCACCTGGCACCGCTCCCATCTATAAGAAACCTTATAGAATGGCACCCTCAGAATTGTTAGAGTTGAAGAAGCAGATAAAGGAATTATTGGACAAAGGCTTTATTCGAGCCAGCTCCTCACCATGGGGTTCGCCAGTTTTATTCGCCAAGAAAAAGGATGGGACACTGAGACTGTGTATAGACTATCGAGCTCTCAACATGGTCACCATCAAAAACAAATATCCGATGCCACGGATAAATGATTTGTTTGACCAGCTCGCACAAGCCAAGGTGTTCTCAAAAATTGATTTGAGATCGGGATATCACCAATTGAAAGTACGGACACAAGATATCCCCAAGACAGCATTCACTTCCAGATATGGGTTATATGAGTTCACAGTGATGCCTTTTGGTCTAACGAACGCACCCGCATATTTCGTCCACCTCATGAACAAAGTGTTTATGAAATTTATGGACAAATTTTTTGTGGTGTTCATTGACGATATTCTGGTATATTCAAGGACACCATAAGAGCATGCTGAGCATCTCAGAATTGTTTTGGGAGAATTAAGGAAACATCAGTTGTACGCCAAATTTAGCAAGTGTGAATTTTGGCTAAGACAAGTTGGTTTCCTAGGCCATATATTGAACCTAGAAGGCGTGGCCGTAGACCCAGATAAAGTCAAGGCCATACTTGACTGGAAGCCACCCGCCAACGTGACAGATGTGCGGAGTTTCCTCGGAATGGCCGGATATTACAGAAGATTTATTGAAGGATTCTCCACTGTGGCAAAACCAATAACACAGTTGCTCAAGAAAGACAAGAAGTTTGTATGGACGGAAGCATGCGAGAAAAGCTTCCAAGAACTCAAGAAGAGACTGACAACGGCACCGGTCTTAACTGTGCCAGACATACACAAGAGTTTTGAAGTGTATTGTGACGCGTCCCGAAAAGGCCTCGGATGTGTGCTAATGGAGGATGGCAAAGTTGTCGCGTATGCTTCCAGGCAGCTACGGAAGCATGAGGAAAATTACCCAACACATGACTTGGACCTAGCAGCAGTCATACATGCACTCAAGGAGTGGAGGCACTTTCTGTTGGGAAATCGCTGTGAAATATATACGGACCATAAGAGCCTTAAATATATTTTCACACAACCAGAGCTAAATTTACGGCAACGACGCTGGTTGGAATTGGTCAAGGAGTATGATGTCGGTATTCACTACCATCCAGGGAAAGCAAATGTAGTGGCCGATGCCCTTAGTCGAAACCCCAGCCCAGACAATGACAGTCCGCAAAACTTGAGGCCTGAGTTCCAGCAGGAGTTCGCAAGACTCAACATGGTGTTGGTCACTGAAGGCACCGTATCGAATCTGGAAATACAACCCACC
Organism: Aegilops tauschii subsp. strangulata; assembly: GCF_002575655.3. NCBI lineage: Eukaryota > Viridiplantae > Streptophyta > Magnoliopsida > Poales > Poaceae > Aegilops > Aegilops tauschii. The sequence continues at coordinate 267,519,242 of NC_053040.3, forward strand.
CTAATGGAGCAAATTAAGAAGGCACAGCAAGGGCACCCCAGCATCGAAGGAATAAAGAGAAAAATGAGCCTTGGCAAGGCTTCAGAGTTCATCACAGACAGTGAAGGAATATTATGGTACGGGGACAGACTTTGCATCCCGAACATTGAGGAACTCAAGCAACAAATCCTAACCGAGAGCCACACTGCTCCATACTCGATCCACCCTGGAGGAACCAAAATGTACAAGGACATTCAGGAAAGATTTTGGTGGCACGGTATGAAAAGGGATATAGCCACATGTATTGCTTGTTGCGATTCATGTTAGCGCATCAAGGCTGAGCATCAAAAGCCAGCAGGGCTGCTACAACCAAATAGGATACCGTAGTGGAAATGGGATGAAATAGGAATGGACTTCATCGTCGGACTACCTCGATCGCAACGTGGAAATGATGCCATATGGGTCATCACAGATAGGCTAACCAAGGTAGCCCATTTCATTCCCGTAAAGACGACCTACTCCACACAAAGGCTAGCCAAGCTTTATCTCTCTCGTATAGTCTGTCTGCATGGAGTCCCAAAAACTATAATATCCGACCGAGGTACTCAATTTGTCTCCAAATTTTGGGATCACTTACAACAAGCTCTCGGCACGCAACTAGCTTTCAGTACAGCGTACCACCCTCAGAATGATGGACAAACAGAACGTGTGAACCAAATCCTACAGGACATGCTGAGAGCCTGTGTGCTCACCTATGGATCCAGTTGGGAGGAGAGTTTGCCGTATGCCGAGTTTGCTTACAAAACAGTTACCAAGCCAGCTTGCAAATGGCACCCTTTGAAGCATTGTACGGACGGAGGTGTCGTACCCCACTAAATTGGTCAGAAACAGGAGACAGTCGTATCTTCGGCCCAGACATGCTCAAGGAGGCCGAGGAGAAAGTTAAACAGATCAGGGACAGACTCAAGACAGCACAGAGCCGACAAAAGAGCTACTACGATCAAAAACATCGTGAGGTCAGCTTTGAACCCGGTGATTCTGTATACCTACGAGTGTCCCCTATGAGGGGCCTGCAACGGTTCAAAATTAAGGGGAAGCTAGCCCCGAGATTTATTGGACCATTCTGTACAATTGCACGAAGAGGCACGGTAGCCTACCAACTAGACCTACCCAAGGAGCTGTCAGACGTCCATGACGTGTTCCACGTATCACAATTGAGAAAATGTGTAAGTAACCCGGAGAAGCATGTATCTCATGAGAGCATCCATGTGCAACCAGACCTCACCTACAGAGAGAGGCCAGTAAAGATATTGGAGGAGTCTGAACGGAGGACCCGACAGAAAACAACAAAAAATTTCAAAGTTCAGTGGAGCAACCACACTGAGAATGAAGCGACATGGGAAAGGGAAGATTTTCTCCAGGCAGAGTATCCATATCTATTTGAGGATCAGCTGAAATCTCGAGGACGAGATTTTTCCTAAGGGGGTAGGTGTTGTGACACCCAAAATTTCATTTGGATTTTTCAAAAAATTTATTTGACTTGAGGGAGGTGATTTAAAATTTTCCTTCAAAAGAACCCTCCCTTTCAAAATATTTTTATGGCAAGCGTTTTATTTGGTTTCACCCAAGACTTGATTCTTGGTCTTGGAGATTCTTTCTTTTATTTGGACTCAACCAAAATACTTCTCTCTTGGGAAATATGCCTTTTGGAAATTTCTTTGAAAATGCCCTAGGGCTTTTGGAATGGTGTCTTGCTCCTTTCAACAATTCTCTCTTGCCATGGCCTTAGTGCAAATCCACTCTCCTAAACCTTCCCTCATCTTTGGATCATGTTTTGCATCAAATCCAGCAAGTTGAACCTCCCCATATGATTATTTTTCCATTTAAATCTTATCAAAACAATTTCTGTTTTCTATTCTAGCCCTTGGAGATTTACAAAGGAACTACCATCTCTGTTTTGATTTTTTGCCCCCAAACCAATTTCCCCTCCTAGTCCTTTGAACCCTCAACCAAGATCCATGAAGATCCACTGGTCTCCAGTTCAAACTTTTCAAACTATACTTGCTGCAAGTTTGGACCAGATTTGCCAAATTTGATGAAATTCATTCAAATCCTCCTCCAAAAATTCTGAGTAAAATCAGGCAGCCCCTGGGTGCATTGAGAGGTCACCTCACCAAGTCCCAGCTCCAGGAAAAAATTTCTTCACACCAAATCATTCTGTTGAACACCTGCAGAGCATTGTCAAAATCAGGTTCAGTCAAAATTCAGAGAACAGTTTCAGTGTACGGTCGTTTTCTTGAGTGTTCGATCTCAATCTCGCCAGTGCCCCGGTGTCGCCTTGCTCCCCGTCCCCTCCCCCTTGTCCTCTGCAGCGCACGAGCGTCTGGATGCTTGCGGGCGTCGGCGACGAGCTGGAGGAGGTGCGCCGCCCCGTGACCGACGCCAGCGGCAGCTTTGTGGCCGCGAGAGAGAGGTGTAGCGCCGACGGCGCCACTCAGCGCCGCCCAAGCCACCGGAGGCCGCCGCGTGGTCTTCCACTCCCCAGTGCGCGCTGCCACCCTCGTCGTGAACCGCTGGGCGCGGAGCGCGCTCTCTGCCGCCGTCGTGCCTGTGCGGCCACCCCACCGTGGACCGGCACCATTACGCCATGCCCGACCGAGTTTAGCAGTGGAACAGGACCAGTAACTCCCACTGATGCTGCCCGGCCACCTAAACCCCCTACCAATCCACTACCTCGCCGTAATTGCTCGCCGGAGATTCTCCGTTCACGGCCACCCCCTCGATCCGCCTATAAATAGAGGCCCCGAGCTTCAACTCGAACCCACACCACCTCTGCACTCCACCTAGAGCATGCCTAGCCACTGGTAGAGCCACGGGAGAGCTTTCTTCCCCAACTCCGGCCGCCGCGACCCGCCACGGGATCCAGCTTGATTCACTCCCGTGCGTGCACCTCTGCCTCCCATCTCTTGCCAGTAGCTCTCTAGTGCATCCCTCCTTCTGACCCGCGCTTCAATTCGAAGTTTGCAGCACCCACCGGAGTTCTCCACCATCACCCGAGCCGCCGTCCGCCGGAGAAAGTGTCGCCGTCGACGTGGTGCTCTCCGTCGGTCGAGTCCACCACCCACCGACGCGGAAGGACACGCTGAAGCTCTTGGTACACTCCGATCTCCCTGTCTCACCGTGGTTCGACGCCGGCGACCACCGCAGTCTTCGGGCGCCGGCGAACTTTTTAAACCTGACATGTGGGACCCCCATGTCAGCCTCTCTTCTTTCTCTCCCTCGAAACGTTTTCTGTTGGCGCCTTCGGGCAAAATACGTTTTCCCTTTTGAGCTGGCGCGTTTCTTTCCGAAGCGTTTTCTGTTTTCTCGGTTTAGCCCCTGGAACTTTTCTGTTTCATTACAGATGAGTCCCTGGACAGAAACCTTTATAACTTTTTAATAAAAAGTGATTTTTGAGTGATTCTTTTTCTGACAGTCTTATAATTTTGTCTAGTTTTTTATGGGTTTGATTTGGAAAATTTTTGGAAAAATTTTATGCACGCGTTGGTTTTCACGTTAGTATGCTTTTTCGCTATGCCGTAGGTTCCGGGAGAGGTGACGGAGCCGCAAACTTCGCCGAGCTAGACTCCGACTTCTCCGAACCAGGCAAGCATGTTTGAATCTTTGATATGACGGGTGTTTTGCATGTTTGCTTGAATGGTTTGTGCATGGCATATGAGCATCGGTGAGCATCTCGTTGCATGTAAGGCAACTATCCGTGTGCTCCAAAGTTACTATGATCTCTGATGAGAGATGGCCTAGTCATGTGGTGACATGAAAGGCAGTAAGGCGGTATTATTGTAGCATGCCAGCCTTACGATATCCGATAAACTCCGACGTTAACGTGAACTGAGTCACGTTATCGTTCTTCCCCTTTCCGTGCCGCCACATGTTTTCTGCCAGGATGGGGTTTAGTAAGTTGGTAACCTCTTTCCGTGTACACACCAAACAGAGGGGCCGGGATGATGGTTCCATGGCCCTGGATTAAAGCCAGTCATCAGGTCAGGGGGCATGGGTGTTTCCGGTTGGGACCGAGAGGGGGGCACCCCTTAGAGCGTGCGTATATAAATTTGATCCCATGCTACGCGAGGTTGTAGCCTCCCCGTCTCAAGGTTTTTCTTGAACGTTTCCGAGGGTGATTCCTGGCTTCGGAATGTTGAATGGGTGTGTACTGGTTAGACGTGTTTCTTCCAAAACACCGTAAACGGAACTAGTCCCCGTGACTACTGAAATCCGTTGGCTGTGGTTAAAGTACAAACTCTGCAGAGTCAAATCCTTCCGAGTCATCGTATCCATGGTCAAGTATCGTGATCAGTATATCCTTATCTATGTCAATCCTCGGGATAAATCCCCGGTGAACAAGCTTGAGTGGTAAACCTAGTTCAATTGTTATTCCTGTGGATGGACTAACCTTTATTTACCTTGTACTTGTAATGATTTATATTCTTGTGTTACTGAATTATTGAGTTAAGATATAAGCCCTTTATGTGATGTCGCTCAGACGTCCGACTGTGGCACGCACTGTCTTTTATTTTCTGTTATAAGCCCTTTATGTGGTGTCGCCCCGACGCCCGACTGCGGCATTATTATTCTTGCAGCTTCCTCTCGAGGAGTCATTCAGACCCTCGTTTGGCACCGGCATTATTATTCTTGCAGCTTCCTCTCGGGGAGTCATTCAGACCCTCGTTTGGCACCGGCATTATTATTCTTGCAGCTTCCTCTCGAGGAGTCATTCAGACCCTCGTTTGGCACCGGTATTATTATTCCTGTAGTTTCCTCTTGAGGAGTCATTCAGACCCTCGTTTGGCACCCAGTATTTATCTTGGGATTTCGGGAGGACTACCGCCCGACTTCTCTATTATTTCCCCATGCATTATTGTCTCTATGTCTGAACGCACTTGTTATTCTGTTCTTATGCTTCATGTTTGCATTCGTTATATCTTATGTCCGAACTGTCTTGCGAGTACTTTCATAGTACTCACCTGGCTTGTTGATTTGGCCAGATGTTGACGAAGGCGATCTCATGGATGAAGAGTTTGATAGTGAGTCCGACGCCTAGATGAATCCCAGTCAGTCCCGTGCGATCCTGGATATTGGTCACTTGTATCATATACGCTTCCGCCACCCGCAATAAGTCTCCTCCAGCCTCACTCCAATCAGGAGTCATATCACCCACTTCGTTGTGATATATCCACCACCGTTGTTATCATGAGTTAGTAGTTATGACACCCTATCCGCCGTTATGTTTTATCGGCATTCATGTAATAAATTGTTGAGCAGTCTCTGCTCAACCTTGTATTATATTCAGTACTCCTGGTAATTTTCTTCTGTGACCAAGATGTTGTCTACCAGTGAGAAGGAATTCTTCCTCACTGGTCCGTAAAAGGGATTGGTCTCTCAATAAATATTTTATTGAAAAACCGGTCGTGACATACAGTTGTCACAACAATTGGGACTAGTCTACCAAATCCTTGTCTCCACCAAGCAACTGGTTCTATCACTTGACCCCTCTCTTACGGCTTAGTGATACGTCTCCAACATATCTATAATTTATGAAGTACTCATGCTGTTATATTATCATTTTGGATGTTTTACAATCATTTTTTAGCAACTTTATATCACTTTTGGGACTAACCTATTGACCCAGTGCCCAGTGCCAGTTGTTGTTTTTTGCTTGTTTTTTACATCGCAGGAAACCAATATCAAACGGGGTCCAAACACCACGAAACTTTTTCTGGATTTTTTATGGACCAGAAGACATCCAATGGGCCAGAGTTGCACCTAGGGGGTGCCCCGAGGGGGGCACAACCCACCAAGGCGCGCCTGGGCCCCCAGGCGCACCCTAGTGGGTTGTGCCCACCTCGGTGAACTCCCGCACCCCCTCTTCCCCCTATAAATTGCCAAATATTCCAAAACCCTCAGGGGTAACCCTATATGAGAAGTTCCACCGCCACAAGCCTCTGTAGCCACGAAAAACCAATCTAGACCCTGTTTCAGCACTATGCCGGAGGGGCAAATCATTACCGGTGGCCATCTTCATCATCCCGGCGGCCACCATGATGAGGAGGGAGTAGTCCACCCTCGGGGCTGAGGGTTTGTACCAGCAGCTATGTGTTTAATCTCTCTCTCTCTCGTGTTCTTGAGATGTCACGATCTTGATGTATCACGGCTTTGTTAATATAGTCGGATCATATGGTGTTTTCCCCTCTCTATCTTGTTGTGATGAATTGAGTTTTCCCTTTGAGATTTTATTTTATCGGATTGAATACTTTTACGGATTTGAGAGCACTTCATATATGTCTTGCATGTATTTCAAATTTGAGGCATGTGCATGTAGTTCAAATTTGAATTATGCACATAAAATGCATTGAAAACTCAGTTAATGCATAAAAATGTCCAAACGAACCCTGAAAATGACAAAAATTAACACAACACCCCTATTGTTCTATGTTGACACGACAAAAAAAATTGAAAGGAATAAGAGGCAATGGATATTGTTTCATCCCCAAAGGTAGGACGTTCCCTACCGAAAACCGTCATGCTTGTTGTGAGAAGCTCCGGTTTGTGAGAAGCATATACCCGAACCTGCCCCAAATGGGACAAAATTTGTACCACGGCATGTTGATGCCACTCCATGATAGCATGCCAAGTTTCATGAATTTCAGACGAGTTTTGGATTTGCTAGACTTTAAAAACAAGGCATCTCAATGTTTTGCCGGCAATCAACGGTGCCCTGGTGTTTGAAATTCATTCCCATTTCTTGCATGGGACCTAATCATGCACCCAAGGACACTGATTTGATTTTTCAACCAATTTATATGAACTAGAGCATGTGCATGTTGTTCAAATTTGAATTATGCACATAAAATGCATTGAAAACTCAGTTAATGCATAAAAATTTCCAAACGAACCCCGAAAAATCACAAAAATTCACACAACACTCCTGTTGTTCTATGTTGACACGAGAAAAAAATTTGAAAGCAATAAGAGGCAATGGATATCGTTTCGTCCCCAAAGATGGGACGTTCCCTACCGAAAACCATCATGCTTGTTGTCAGAAGCTCCGGTTTGTGAGAAGCATATACCCGAACCTGCTCCAAATTGGACAAAATTTCTACCTGGCATGTTGATGCCGCTCCATGATAGCATGCCACGTTTCGTGAATTTCAGACGAGTTTTGGATTTACTAGAATTTAAAACCAGGCATCTCAATGTTTTGCCGGCAATCAACGGTGCCCCGGTGTTTTAAATTCATTCCCATTTCTTGCATGGGACCTAAGCATGCACCCAAGGACATAGATTTGATTTTTCAACCAATTTATATGCAATGGAGCATGTGCATGTATTTTGAATTTGAATTATGCACATAAAATGCATTGAAAACTCAGTTAATGCATAAAAATGTCCAAACGAACCCCGAAAAGTCACAAAAATGCACACAACACTCCTGTTGTTCTATGTTGACACGAGGAAATTTTTTGAAAGCAATAAGACGCAATGAATATCGTTTTGTCTTCAAAGGTGGGACATTCCCTACCGAAAGCCATCATGCTTTTTGTGAGAAGCTCCTGTTTGTGAGAAGCATATACCCAAACCTGCCCCAAATGGGGCGAAATTTGTACCACGGCATGTTGATGCCGCTCCATGATAGCATGCCAAGTTTCATGAATTTCAGACGAGTTTTGTATTTACTAGAATTTAAAAACCAGGCATCTCAATGTTTTGCCGGCAATCAACGGTGCCCTGGTGTTTGAAATTCATTCCCATTTCTTGCATGGGACCTAAGCATTCACCCAAGGACACAAATTAGATTTTTCAACCAATTTATATGCACTGGAGCATGTGCATGGAGTTCAAATTTGAATTGTTGACCTGAAATGGCTAGAAAACCAATTTAATGTATAAAATATTCAAACGAACCCTGTAAAATTCCAATTCTTTTACGACACACATATAGTTGCATGTTCACTCGAGATAAAAGGTCTAGCAATTCAAACACCGTCCATTGCCGCTGTGACCCGATTATGTAATTCATATCAAGATGAAAAATCAAGTAGATCGCACACAGTTTATTATCAGCAACCGTGTGAGATGTAGTACAAAATATCTTGGAGCACGGTCGGTGTATAGTACGCCTATGGCTTACGCGAGAATGTGCGTCGGCTACAGTCCACAGCCAGCGTCTCAAGCACACTAGTTCGCTCCCCAAATATCATTTCACTGTTCAATCGTCGCCGGTGAAAGATGGGCACGTGGACCCGCGTCGTGAGGGCAACTTCGGTGGCCCACTCCGGCGAGAGCGCGGCTGCAGCCGCCATGCCCTTGCTAACAAGGTGCATGAGCGCGACTGCAATTTGCGACCGGCCGGCAAAGGCAGCCCAAACAGCCGCTATTGCTTCTCAGGTGGCGGCAGCAACATCTGCCTCCACTAAAAAAAAGGCACATCCGTGACATTTTGGGCCGAACGAATTTTTCTTTCATACTTATGACACTTCTATGATGATAATTGTGACAAAACCCGGTATCATCATAGATGTGGTGGGGTCCTACTTCTGTGACAAAAAATCATGACAGAAAATAGCCTTTTCGTCCTGGGCGGGCTGGAGATGCAGCTGCATGACATTCTTTGCGCCGTCCATGATGGAAAAAACCGTGGTAGAAGCGAGGGCGAGAAAAAAATCGGTGAGTTCCCGGTTACGATGGCTGGTCGGGTCCCAGCGATGCGCGTTTCTCTCGTACGTACGCGCGTGTGTGCGAGGCATTGGGCTCTAACTGAACCCGAGCGAGGCGTTGTGCTCTAACTGGACCTTACCGACTGCACTGCAGGCTAGGCGTTACTGAACCCGAGCGATCGATCGATCCCTTGCTGTTAACTGAACCCGATCAAGCGATTCCTTCGCTACTGCTGCTAACTGAAGCCGATCGATGCTTCCTCTGGATGAACAGTGAGCGTTGTTGGGGGGTTTGGATAAACAGTTCCGTTGCCTCTCGATGAACATGATGCATTCCGTTGCCTCCCCATGAACACGACGACGACGTAGTTTCTCTGTTCCGACCCAGCCACAGCCATGTACACCAGCCCTGGCCGTACGTATGCGCGAGTAGGCGTTCGAGACCCCGCCCGTATGTACGTACGTGGTCGCATTTACTTTCTTGCACCCTGGCCGCTGTACGTATGTGTACATGCTACGTGCACGCCTCTACTACCACACGTGCGTGCCTCTGCTACCACACAGGCCCTTCCTTACATGGCCACGGTTCATCGCTGCAGCCTGCAGACAGACCGATTGACTAGTATGTACGTATACGTTCGCGACCAGAATGACAACGCTACGTACGTTTCGACCGGGTGGGTCCCGACTGTCAGGCACTTCCTTGCGTGCGAAGATGTAGCTAGTGGGTCCCAGCAGTCAGCGGGCAAATCATTTTTTTGCCCGTAATATGGACGCACTTCCTTGCGTGCGAAGATGTAGCTGGTGGGTCATGTCTACTACGCAACCTTCTTCTTGTAGATGTTGTTGGGCCTCCAAGTGCAGAGGTTTGTAGGACAGTAGAAAATTTCCCTCAAGTGGATGACCTAAGGTTAATCAATCTGTGGGAGGCGTAGGTTGAAGATGGTCTCTCTCAAGCAACCCTGCAACCAAATAACAAAGAGTCTCTTGTGTCCCCAACACACCCAATACAATGGTAAATTGTATAGGTGCACTAGTTCGGCGAAGCGATGGTGATACAAGTGCAATATGGACGGTAGATATAGGTTTTTGTAATCTAAAATTATAAAAACAGCAAGGTAACAAGCGATAAAAGTGAGCAACTTTGTCCTCATCATAATCAATTGGAACCTCTTCCGAAATAGTGGATACATCACTAAATAAAGTCATGACCTCCCCAAATCCACTTTCATAAATATTATAAGATTCAACATCCTCCAAAATAATGGGATCATTACTTCCTAAAGTTGACACTCTTCCAAACCCAGTTTCATCACTATAATCATCATAGGTAGAAGGCATGCTATCATCATAACAACTTTGCATATCAAAACTTGGGAGGCTCAAAATATCATCTTCATTGAATGTAGCATCCCCAAGCTTGGGACAAACATTAATTTTAGAAAATATATTCTCAAATATGTCATCCTCATCAAACATAGCTTCCCCAAGCTTGGGCCTTTTCATATCATAAGCATAATCACTCTCATCATTAATAGTATGGATAGCACCAATAGTATAGCAATTATCATATTCTTCCAAGCAAGTGCCAAAAAGATTTTCAAGATCATAAGAAGTATCATTATCTTCCCAATCATAATCATCACAACAAGCAATAGGCATAACGAGATCATCATCAAGTGCATCATCTTCCACAATTATTTTTGATTCATTTTCACGGGGCACAACAATAATAGGAGCAACATTATTTGGGAGGGATACCTTTTTACCTCTCTTTCTTTTTATTTTCTTCTTCTTCACCTCCTGTGTGGGTTCAATCCTCTTTTTGGAGCTCCTTATTAATGAGATTGGTTGAATAGAAGGCTCCTCCTTGTCACCTGATTCATCATAAGAAACAATAGGAGAATATTGGGAAGTCTCTTTCCTTTCGTTAGTATTCTATTCATCTTATATTTGTTTTCTTTTCTTTATGTAATTGGCAATATAAGGATTTTCAATGCAATTCACCGCACAATACATATAAATCTTCTCTAGATGAAAACCAAGAAGTTTATATCGGGGAAATTCTGGAAGATGCTTAGTTATACGTTTCATTTCTTCGTAGCCCATAAGCAAACTAAGTTCATTATAATGTGCAAGGGAAATCAAGTCATCACAATTTTTGGACACGATACGATCATGAACCAATTTGCATTGGGTACTAAAATGATCATGTTCATTGCAAAGTTCACAAGTACGGCTAAGAAAATTTAAATTTTTAGCACAAACATCTAGCCTTTCTTGCAACCATTTAGTTTCTAAATGCTTATGCCTCTTGCAATATCTATCTTCCCTATTTGGTGTGTACATGCAAACCCAATGCACTCCACAAAAATTGACATGTTTATAGGAGACATTTTCATCATGACTAGTGCAATCATCGTTAGTACCATGGATATTCAATGAGTTCGTACTAACAACATTGCAATCATGCTCATCATTCAAAGATTTAGTGCCAAACATTTTAATGCATTCTTATTCTAACACTTTGGCACAATTTTCCTTTCCATCATACTCACGAAAGATATTAAAAAGATGAAGCGTATGAGGCAAACTCAATTCCATTTTTTATAATTTTCTTTTATAAACTAAACTAGTGCTAAAACAAGAAACAAAAATATTCGATTGCAAGATCTAAAGATATACCTTCAAGCACTCACCTCGCCGGCAACGGCGCCAGAAAAGAGCTTGATGTCTACTACGCAACCTTCTCCTTGTAGACGTTGTTGGGCCTCCAAGTGCAGAGGTTTGTAGGACAGTAGCTAATTTCCCTCAAGTGGATGACCTAAGGTTTATCAATCCGTGGGAGGCGTAGGTTGAAGATGGTCTCTCTCAAACAACCCTGCAACCAAATAACAAAGAGTCTCTTGTGTCCCCAACACACCTAATACAATGGTAAATTGTATAGGTGCACTAGTTCGGTGAAGAGATGGTGATACAAGTGCAATATGGATGATAGATATAGGTTTTTGTAATCTGAAAATATAAAAACAGAAAGGTAACAAGTAATAAAAGTGAGCGTAAACGTTTTTGCAATGGTAGGAAACAAGGCCTAGGGTTCATACTTTCACTAGTGCAAGTTCTCTCAACAATAATAACATAATTGGATCATATAACTATCCCTCAACATGCAACAAAGAGTCACTCCAAAGTCACTAATAGTGAAGAACAAACGAAGAGATTATGGTAGGGTACGAAACCCACCTCAAAGTTATTCTTTCCAATCAATCCGTTGGGCTATTCCTATAATTGTCACAAATAGCCGTAGAGTGCGTACTAGAATAACACCTTCAGACACAAATCAACCAAAACCCTCATGTCACCTAGATACTCTAATGTCACCTCAAGTATCCGTGGGTATGATTATACGATATGCATCACACAATCTCAGATTCATCTATTCAACCAACACATAGAACCTCAAAGAGTGCCCCAAAGTTTCTACCGGAGAATCAAGACGAAAACGTGTGCCAACCCCTATGCATAGGTTCATGGGCAGAACCCGCAAGTTGATCACCAAAACATACATCAAGTGAATCACGTGATATCCCATTGTCACCACAGATACCCACGGCAAGACATACATCAAGTGTTCTCAAATCATTAAAGACTCAATCCGATAAGATTACTTTAAAGGGAAAACTCAATCCATTACAAGAGAGTAGAGGGGGAGAAGAAACATAAGATCCAACTATAATAGCAAAGCTCGAGATACATCAAGATCGTGCCAAATCAAGAACACGAGAGAGAGAGAGAGAGATCAAACACATAGCTACTGGTACATACCCTCAGCCCCGAGGGTGAACTATTGCCTCCTCATCATTGGGAGCGCCGGGATGATGAAGATGGCCACCGGTGAGGGATTCCCCCCTCCGGCAGGGTGCCGGAAAAGGGTCCCGATTGGTTTTTGGTGCCTACAGAGGCTTGCGGCGGCGGAACTCCCGATCTATTCTGTTCCCTAATCGTTTTAGGGTATATGGGTATATATAGGAGGAAGAAGTACGTCGGGGGAGCCACGAGGGGCCCACGAGGTTGGAGGGTGCGCCCTAGGGGGGTGGGCGCGCCCTCTACCTCGTGCCTCCCTCGTTTCTTTCCTGACGTGCACTCCAAGTCTATCTGGTTGCTTTCCTTCAAAAAATAACTTCTCCAGAAGGTTTCATTCCGGTTTGACTCTGTTTGATATTCCTTTTCTTTGAAACACTGAAACAAGGGAAAAAACAGGAACTGGCACTGGGCTCTGGGTCAATAGGTTAGTCCCAAAAATAATATAAAAGTGTTTAATAAAGCCCATAAACATCCAAAACAGATAATATAATAGCATGGAACAATCAAAAATTATAGATACGTTGGAGACGTATCATGGCGTCTCACAAGTGGTGGGAGAGGCCTGCTAGACAAACGGAGGGTACGCGTGCAATATCAATAAGAGAGGGCGGGGACGTCTGTTTGTTTATGCACGTGCGTGTGAGAGACGGGTCGGGAAGTATGCAAGGATTATGAGGGGAGACGATATGGTTGTGGCAAGCATACGTAACTACATAGGAAGATCAACTTTCGTGTGTCCGAGAAAGGGAGAGACATAAATAGTGAGGTAAGTCTATCGGTGCGTGGGGAAAAGAATTATAGTCGACCTAGCTATACTACCGCATGCATGTGTTAGAAGCAAATAAGGTCCGGAGAGATGGACATGGGGAGAGGGGTGCGTCCAGGAGGTGGTGCGAGAGGCCTACTATGTCGAGGGGGGAGGAGTGTGCGACTATGAGATCGATGAAAAGAGGGGCGGGAGTGTGCACCTGCGTGGAACCGTATTGGACATAGGGGGCATGGACGGTGAGAAGAGAAGAGGGGAAGTATGTGTTTATGGTAGGCACACTTGGCTAGGGAGGTATATCGACCAGTGTGTGCCAGAAAGAATGAGTCAGGGGGCCTACACACACCGCGGGTGAATGACCTAAAGAGAAATAACGAACATGCGCGAGGGAGGGGACGCTGAGGGATGGTGAGAGGGGGCCGGGTGTGTGCATGCACGATGGAAAATTAGCGGTAGCTAGCTACAAAGAGAAGAGGATCGTCAAGGTGTTAAAGACGAACATAGATCGTAATTCATTATAAAAAAGTGGATACGGATACTTGAAGAAGATATCATAATGTAGAACATTGATTATAATTTGGGCTAATGTGTGACTTTTGCAGCTCAGGGCTAAATACTCGTCATAATGTAGGGGGCGGGGCACTATACTTTGTGTGATAAACACGGTGTACGTATAGAACATGGTTTAGATTATGAATATATAGTTAGTACATCAAATTTACTATTATTTGGAATCAACATCAAGTGTATTCAAAAGATTGAATTCGAGTTCATATAGTACACATAGTTCATATCTATCTCTATAGTAATCATGTGTTGTGTTGTTAAGGTAATACATGAATGATGGTTGAAGTTGGCAACAATCATGATTGTAGATTCTTATTGAAATAGAGAAACGAATTGAAATTCAGTTCGAATTGCAGCGGTAGTATAAATATTTGGAATGCACTAAAATGTTGGTACGAGTGGGTTACATGCATTCTACAGCCAACGGAAAAATTTAATTGGACATAACATGGATTCATACTCTCTCTTTGTGTAGCTTTCAATAGCATTTGTATAGTAAAACGGGACAAGACTCTCTCTTTGTGTGGTGTGAATAGTTTTTATTTTTTTCGTTTTTTTCGTTGAGGGAAGTGCGAATTGATTTGGTACGTACAAGTACAATATTACACGTTAGGCTTGTCCCTAAAATTCAGCCCGCGCCTTGTTATATCCCGAAAATTCTGATATCGTGCTCCCAGAACTGGCGCCTTCACAACCCGCGCCTTGCTATCCCGAAATTACAACGCGCGCGAAAACTCCCTCCAGCTGCCAAATCCCGACACGCGAAATCCGCCTTCTAACCCTGTGCCGAAAGGGCCTCTAGTTCAAATCGGTGGGGGTACTTTTGTGACACACCCTACATTTTGGACAAGCGCGCCCATAAGTCATGGTTCCCCCTCCCATCGCCTCCTTTTCGCCATTCGAAATCTGGCCGCCATAACCCCTCCGCTCCGGCCGCGAAACCCCACCCTCCTCCGTCTGCCACCTCACCGCTGCCCAGCCAGAGCCTCTTCTCCGACGACGTGGTCCACCTCAAGAGCTCGACGTCCCTCATCTGCCTCCCTAGATGAGGATCCGTCGTCCATCCCGTCGTCCCGCCGGTTCAGCCACCCCGTCCTCCACCTCCAAGGAGCTGCTCCAACGATCGCCTCGTCTATCGCAGCTGCTCCATCCCCACAGCGCCGCCTTAACCTGCTCCACCGGAACCGCAACATCCTCACAGACTCCTCGGACGAAGCCGAGGCCTACTCGGCGCCACCAAATAGGTTGTACCCTCATCGCATCGCACCTTCTCCTTAACTCGATCTCCCGGCACCGACGGTGCTCCATCCCGCACCCCCATCGAGCGGCTACCTCGAAGCCAGGGTCGCGGGCGACATGTCCATGGCGGTTCTCCCCAGTGCGAGGCCCCTTCGGTGGCGGCGTCCATACCAGCCGGATCTGTTGCTGCTGCTCCGGCTGTCGCTCGGTCGCTCGCGCTGCTGCTGCTGCTCCGGCTCTCCCTCGCTCGCTCGCTCGCCCAGCTGCTGCTGCTCCGGCTCTCGCTCGCTCGCTCATGCTACTGCTGCTGTAGCCCGGGCTCTCGCTCGCTCTCTCGCTCGCACTACTGCTGCTGCTCCGGCTCTCGCTCGCTCGCTCGCGCTGCTGCTCTCCCCCTCGCTCGTGCTGCTGCTATGCTCCAATTTAGCTACACTTTAGTCGACTGAATCGACTTTTGGGTCAGTCAATTTTCTGGGGGTGGTGGGTCTCCCCGGAGTTAAGGAAAAACCACCTGCAGCAGGGAGGGGGCTCGCCGGAGAGGTACCCCACTATCTATCTTAGGGTTCTGGGTGGGGTGCTGCTCGTCGGTGTTGGGGCGGTGGCGTGGAGATCACCAAAGAAAAAGCTTGGAGCAGGTGAGGGGCTAGAGGGCTGGCCGGGGCGGCGCCCAACCGACGGTGGGGAGTTGTTTTGGGGCGGCGAGGCGGCGGCGGACCGGCGGTGGGGAGTTGTTTCGTGGCGGCGAGGCGGCGGTGGGTAGCTGTTTCGGGGCGGCGAGGCGGCGGCGGACCAGCGGTGGGGACTTGTTTCGGGGCGGCGAGGCGGCGGTGGGTAGTTGTTTCGGGGCGGCGAGGCGGCGCGGGGTTCGGCCGGTGGTGGCTGGCGGCTTAGGGGGGTGCAGGTTGAAGATGAACCGCAGGCCCTCCCTAAACTATCCCATGTGAAGTGCCTCTCTGCTACCATTGCGTTCAGTTTCGACTGTAACATTCAGATTCCACAGTAAATTTCAGTTTCAACAGTTAAGTTCAGAGTCAACAGTTTTTACCTCATCTGTTGTAGTCAGGTGGTTTTTGGTGATGGAAAATTTACATCTATCGCTTTTTGGTAATGCATTTTACATCATCTATTGGAGATGCTATTAGAATCCCACTTGAGATTAACGATGTCTGTCTTGTGCTGCTTCAGCCTTGACATCTTACGGCTCACCAGAGCTGCTCCAAGGACGGAACGATCCATCACAATAGAGCGGTGCCCTGGATGTCGTCTACAGATTCCTCAGATCTTCCTCCACACCTCCGACAACCACCTCTGCCTCAACTTCTTCAGCGACCAACCCAATGATGCTGAGGTCGACACGGCTACGACAAAGAGGTTGTACACTTGTCACATCACTTATTACTCTACATTCATGTCGATCCATTAGGGCTATTGTGGTTCAATGGAAAACATACTAATAGGAAATTTTCCTATGGCACTCTACTATTCAATTATTCATGCATTTTGTTGAAAGGAATGGAGCAAAACATCCACCTAGACCTACTTTTCAAAATCCTATGCATGAAAACAAGACCAAGTGCATTAGTGGCAGAATAACATTCTAACTGTACACACTTTCATATGGTTTCACATTATTTTGGCCATGTTTCTTTGCATTCCTCTGCTCCTCCTTTTCCTGTGAACCAAACCGCCAAGTTGGCAGAAATCCTATGTTCACAAATGCTCTGTTTCACACGTGCATTCCTATCCTATTCCGGTGTTTTTCCTCCTATCCCTGCGTTTTTAGAATCATGCAAGCCAAATGAGCTCTTACAGAATTACTTCAGTTACAGGTAGGTCTCAAAGAAAACTTTGTGTGTGTCCTACTCCTGCCGCAACGTCGTCCACCTCACCTGAGCTGCTCCATCTACAAAAGCATCCACCAAACCAGACATCATGACTCCTGAGCGTCTTTCGCCGCCTCAGATCTCCTTCCCTGCCGCCGGCACCCACAGCAACGGCATCACCATCATCGACTCAGCAGATGAACCTGAGGAGTACACGGGTCCACAAGAGAGGTCACACTCTTTTGTTTCTGCTTATGTTATGCATTGCTTAATATTACCTGCTATGTTATTATCATGTTCACCTCTTAGACTCCAAGTCAGGTCCAAATTGATGTGCAAACTTGAGTTCTAAATAAGTTGTGGGGCACATATCGAGGCAGCAATGAATAGTATCTCTGTCTCATATCTGGTTCACCTAGGGTATGCCTATGTTGTTCATCTTGGGTGGGAAACCAATAGTATAGCAATCATCATCTGTTTTTTATTAAATTAAATCAATCATCAGCCTGCTATCATTATTTTTGGATCCATCCACTGATTGTTACCATTACTCTGGATTGTTACCATTACTCTAGATTTCTGCATGCTCTCCTTGCATAATCTCACTATATTTTTTTGTATGCATGTAAGATATTGTGCACAGTCATGCTGAACATGTAGTGAAAAAGTGAAGAGTTTTTCAGGGCAATAAAATGTCATGCAGACATCGCTCCATGGTAGGTTCAATGGAAAACCCTCCCCCCTCTCCAGATTGTAATCCAGAGGAAGATATCTGTTCTGAGGCGGATTCAGACGCAGCTGACCACTCCTATTTACCCCCCAAGGTGTTTGCTCTAACTTGGTATGATGATGTTAGTCATATCATGCTTATGTTGCCTTGCAGCGCCTACTTTCGACATCATATATGTCATCTGCTTAGTTTAGACATGTTCTGTAATGCCACCTGTTTAGTTTCAATATCATATATGCGAATTATAACCAGGCATCATATATTTGAATGATATCTAGCCCATCCTTTTCTTCATTAAATTTTCATTTGTCGACAATGTTTGTACATTAAACTACTCTTCTTGTGAATCATCCAATTGAGTGGGTGATGGAAAAATCTAGAGTGAAAACAAGGCCTTCAGAGCAGACAGTGCTACCTGTCGAAGCTGATCTCTTGCTGGGTCCCGATAGCTCCTCAGAGATGGATTCAGAGACAAATGACCAGTCCTATTGCCCCACCGAGGTGTATGCTCTAACTTGGCACGGTTATACTGCTCATATCATTCATATGGTGTCTTGCATTCAACACCATATTCTTAGTTCAGACATCATATATGCGAATGCCCTCCGCTTCGCATATAAATCACATATGTGAATTAAATCATGCGATCCTGGTTACCAAGATAACATGTATGTGAATTATGTCATGCGATCCTGTTTAGTTAGTCATCATATCTTTGAATTATGTTATGCTATGCTATCCAGTTTAGATAGACATCATATATGTGAAATTATGTCATGCTATCGGTTTTAGTTAAACAATATACGTGTCAATTATTTAATGCCCTCTTTTTTCCACACTATCTATTGCATCTGTCTCTCATACAATGTATGTACATTCAATTATGTTTCCTATTTATCAGCCATTTGAACTGGAGCTGGTGATGGCTGTCGTGGTATTCTCACGGGGGAGGTGCGAGGCGACAGATGCCACAAGGGCTTAGTGTGAGGGTAAGACTGCTGCTGATAGGACCGGGAGCAGGTATGCGAGTAGCACGCGCTAGTTTACCCAGGTTCGGGGCTCTCCGAAGAGATAATACCCCTACTCCTGCATGTCTGAGTATCTGTAGTATATCTGGTACAGAGTTGCTCCTGGAGCTGTATCTGAGCTCAGTGCCATAGGCATCTGGCTTTGTATATGCATATGAGCACAAGTGTGTGCATGGCCGCAAGTGCATGAGCATGCATGCGTGTGTGTGTGGGAGTGCCCGGGGAGCCATTGTGGCCCTCCCCATGGATGGATCGTTGCTAGCTATATATAGTGTGGGGTAGCTTACTACCTAAGCTACGGAGTGGCGTCGGGGGCAAGTGGGCATGGGGCACCATGCCCATGTACATGATGTGCATGCCTCTTTGTCCCTGGTGCACTTTATAAAACAGTGCCCAGGGACAGATACACTGTAGATGATGTCGTCGCAACTATTCGTCAACAGCGCCAGGTACGGCCATCTCGTCGGTGTCTTATCGGTGTAGGGTCGGGCTGCAGTCGGCAACCGTCTGGTTGGCGCAGTCGGCAGCCGGCTGGTCGGCGCAGTCAGCAGCCGGCAGCCGGCCGGGCAGAACAGTCGGACGGGGAGTCGGCAGGAGCAGCCAGGTAGTCGGATTGAGGGGCTTTGCTAGCCCCGATGTCTTGAATTATTGTCTCGCCGTCTTTGGGGTATCCATGGTCAATTACTCCGATAGTAGCCCCCAAGCCTCCGGGCAACTTGGCAAAGTTGGGCGGAGGTTTTTTGGCGGGTGTTTCATGGAAATGATCATGCAAAAGACAAAGTTAGTCCACGCAGATATATCAAGTGATTGCTTTTAGCACTGCAAGTTTTATGCGGAGGGTGCCGACTAGGTTTCTTCCGAGCCCCCTTCAATCTCTTTCATGTTCCCTCCGCTCTTTGGCTTGTGCTCTCGCTTGCCGGATAGCCGCTCCGCGGTCTGTGGCTGAGAGTGGGCCGTGGAGTGGAGTGTACAATACTCAGACTCTGGGAGCGAATTTAACCGAGCAGATACTCATAAAGAAAACAGCCGGGTCGCCCGAACCGCTTTTCTTCCCGGACGTTTTTCGCGTGGGTGGCCTCCAGCGTTCACTCTTGCTAGCCGGACAGCCGCTCTGCGGTCTGTGACTAAGAGTGGGCCTTTGGTACCGCGCACGCTACTAAGCCGTCTGCGGGAACAAACGTCTCAGGCCAAGCGGCCATTCCCCGGGCCAACTCTGGGTGGCGCCGGGGCGAACAGTGCTGCAACTGTAATAAAATGCAGAGATAGCCCCCAAGCATCGCTCTGGGTTACCTGTTCTCTCGTCGTGAAAAAATATGCGGGTGAGGAGCTCACATTGATTTTTGTGTACCCGAGACGGAGGTCGTCGAAGACAGCCGGCGCGGCTCGGCGCTCGCGGAGCTCGTCGGCGCACCCGCTGGGTGTAGCCCTTGAGCCTCTAGGCGCTCGAGGAGGGTCCAGCCGGTCGGGCCTGACCGGCCAGGTGGCAAGCAGAACACAGCCGAACCGGCCTGGCACAGCCGGCCAGGCGGCGAGGCGTCTGGCAGCGCCCTTTTTATTCTTTCTTCTCTTCTCTTTGTTTCCTCCAATCTTCCGTGGGGGCGCGCCAGTGCACCCACTGGGTGTAGCCCTCGAGATTCGGGCCGACTGCTGAGCAGTCGGGCCGGATCTCCCGGCAACTACTTTGTCTTCTTCATCGCGGGGACGAGTCAGCGCACCCGCTGGGTGTAGCCCTCGAGATTCGGGCTGACAGCTGAGCAGTCGGGCCGGATATCCCGGCAACTACTTTGTCTTCTTCCTCACGGGGGCGCGTCAGCGCACCCGCTGGGTGTAGCCCCCGAGATTCGGGCCGACTCCTGAGCAGTCGGGCCGGATCTCCCGGCAACTACTTTGTCTTCTTCCTCGCGGGGGCGCGTCAGCGCACTCGCTGGGTGTAGCCCTCGAGATTCGGGCCGACTGCTGTGCAGTCCGGCCAGATCTCCCGACGACTACTTTGTCTTCTTCCTCGCGGGGGCGCATCAACGCACCCGCTAGGTGTAGCCCCCGAGATTCGGGCCGACTCCTGAGCAGTCGGGCCGGATCTCCCGGCGACTACTTTGTCTTCTTCTTCGCGGGGGCGCGTCAGCGCACCCGCTGTGTGTAGCCCTCGAGATTCGGGCCGACTGCTGAGCAGTCGGGCCGGATCTCCCGGCGACTACTTTATCTTCTTATTCACGGGGGCATGTCAGCGCACCCGCTGGGTGTAGCCGCCGAGATTTGGGCTGACTTCTGAGCAGTCGGGCCGGATCTCCCGGCGACTACTTTGTCTTCTTATTCGCGGGGGCACGTCAGCGCACCCGCTGGGTGTAGCCCCCGAGATTCAGGACGACTGCTGAGGAGTCGGGCTGGATCTCCCGGTGACTACTTTGTCTTCTTCCTCACGGGGGCGCGTTAGCGCACCCGCTGGGTGTAGCCCCCAAGATTCGGGACGACTGCTGAGCAGTCGGGCCGGATCTCCCGGCGACTACTTTGTCTTCTTCTTCGCGGGGGCGCGTCAGCGCACCCACTGGGTGTAGCCCCCGAGATATGGGCCGACTGCTGAGCAGTCGGGCCGGATCTCCCGACGACTACTTTGTCTTCTTATTCGCGGGGGCCCGTCAGCGCACCCGCTGGGTGTAGCCCCCGAGATTCGGGCCGACTGCTGAGCAGTCGGGCCGGATCTCCCGGCGACTACTTTGTCTTCTTATTCGCGGGGCACGTCAGCGCACCCGCTCGGTGTAGCCCCCGAGATTCGGGCCGACTGCTGAGCAGTCGGGCCGGATCTTCCGGCGACTACTTTGTCTTCTTCTTCGCGGGGGCGCGTCAGCGCACCCGCTGGGTGTAGCCCTCGAGATTCAGGCCGACTGCTGAGCAGTCGGGCCGGATCTCCCGGCGACTACTTTGTCTTCTTCTTTTTCTTCTTAAGCCGGCTGGGCGGGCGGACCCCGACACAGCAGTCGTGCTCTTTGCAGCCGGCCAGGCAGCCAGCGGTCGGACGCACATCTGGCAGTCGGATGCACATTTCTTTCTTTCTGCTTTGTTTCTCGGACGCCCACTTTCTTATTTTTTTGGCGCAAGCTGGCCCCCTGACTCTTCTTTCTTTTCTTTCATTGCCTGAGCAGTCGACAGGAGTGGGGCAGCAGCAGGCGGCGTCCGGGTCCCGGTAGAAGCCGGCTGGCCGGGAAGCGGGCGGAAGCCGGCCGCCGACTAGAGCGGCAAGCCTGCGGGTGCGGGGGCAGGACCCGGCGTGGGAGGCTAGCAGCCGGCAGGCGCGGAGGCCGGACCCGGCGCGGGAGGCCAGCAGCCGGCGGGGCGCACGAGCTGCTGGGCGCGACGCGGGCGTGGGTGGGAGCCGGTGGACAAGGGCAGCAGCCGGGTGGCAGGCGGAGCCGACCAGTGCGGGAGCCGGTCGGGGGAGGCGCAGTCGGGTGGCAGGCGAAGCCGGCCAGTGCGGGAGCCGGCCATGGGGCGGGGCGGAGGGGCCGCGGCAACCCGGCACGCAGGGGAGTCGGCCACGGAGGCGCGGAGCCGGCTGGCGGTCCCGCGGGGAGGGAGGCGGTATGACGGCTGCGGGGCGGAGCCGGACTCGACGCAGACGGCGGAGACGGCGCCGAGCGGCGTGACCGCTACTGAAGGGGAGGACGAGACGGCGCGCGAGGCGCACCACGCAGCCGGCCATAGGTGCGGTAGGAGAGCCGGCGGCGGAGCTGCGGAGCACGCGAGCATGAGACGAAGGGCTCGGGCGTGGCCCCTCGGCGGCGCTCGCGCGGAGTAGAAGGAAGCCAGGGCCGGGGTAGCGCTCGAGGGTGGCTGGAGGACTGCGCGCCGGCAGCGAGTGGAAACTGTGGTCGCCCAGCCGAACGGAGCTGCAGAGGAGGCCGGAGACGGACTTAGGTCTACGCCGGCGGAGAATAGCGAATGCGAGCTTAGTGTATACGCATTGTCTGGCCGTAGATATCTGGCCATTATCCAACTATAATCTGATGCGTGTCTGGCTTGCATCTGGGGAGTGTCCGACTATTGTATGGCATTATCTGACCATAGTCAAGGAAGTTTACGACCATGGTATGAGGATTGACTGGCTTGCTGGCTAGCGTGTATAGAGGAGCGACCGCGCACTACGTCCGAAGCTAGACAAGCATGGAGGGGAGCGGACGCGAGCAGCGCGCGGATTGATGCGGCCGACCGAAGCGAGGCACCGCGCGCGGCGCGCGCGCGGACAGACGTCCGGCGTCGCAACGGTCGTGATAACGAGGGCGGCGAGGCCGACGATGAGGACGTGTCGTCCCGCGCGGCCGCTCCGGAGGCGGGTCGAAGTCGAGCCCCCGAGCGCTACCGGAGAGACGGCACGACGCCGCGGTGGTGATGGCGAAGATGGTCCCGCCCGGACTGCAAAACCAGCAGCAGCGTGGTAGCACAGTAGTAGTACCACACCATGGTGGGCGCCAACTATCGTGGTATTCTCACGGGGGAGGTGCGAGGCGACAGATGCCACAAGGGCTTAGTGTCAGGGTAAGACTGCTGCTGATAGGACCGGGAGCGGGTATGCGAGTAGCACGCGCTAGTTTACCATGGTTCGGGGCTCTCCGGAGAGATAATACCCCTACTCCTGCATGTCTGAGTATCTGTAGTATATCTAGTACAGAGTTGCTCCTGTAGCTGTATCTGAGCTCAGTGCCATATGCATCTGGCTTTGTATATGCATATGAGCACAAGTGTGCGCATGGCCACAAGTGCATGAGCATGCATGCGTGTGTGTGTGTGGGAGTGCCCGGGGAGCCATTGTGGCCCTCCCCATGTATAGATAGTTGCTAGCTATATATAGTGTGGGGGTAGCTTACTACCTAAGCTAGGTAGTGGCGTCGGGGGCAAGCGGGCATGGGGCACCATGCCCATGTACATGATGTGCATGCCTCTTTGTCCCTGGTGCACTTTATAAAACAGTGCCCAGGGACAGATACACTGTAGATGATGTCGTCGCTACTATTCATCAACTGTTCCGGGTACGGCCGTCTCGTCGGTGTCTTGTCGGTGTCGGGTCGGGCTGTAGTCGGCAGCCGGCTGGTTGGCGCAGTCGGCAACCGGCTGGTCGGCGTAGTCAGCAGCCGATGGCCGGCCGGGCAGAGAAGTCGGACGGGGAGTCGGCAGGAGCAGCCGGGAAGTCGGACTGAGGGGCTTTGCTAGCCCCGATGTCTTGAATTATTGTCTCGCCGTCTTCGGGGTATCCGTGGTCAATTACTCCGACAATGGCAGTATCTAGCGGAGTAAAAACACGGTCTTCAAATAAAATAGTGCTACCTCTTGGTGGAGATAGCACCCCGGTTGTACACCCACGAGAACCAGCCCTACCACACATAACCCAGAGTCTCGCAGATTTTACCCCTACTGTGATGGACAGAGAACCAGCTTCAGCCAATCTAACCCCAACCCCAGCAGATAGTAACCCAATTCATGTTAACACAACACCATCTCCACCACAGAGCTCCCAAACAAGAGCAGTTAGTAAGGCAGCTCCAGTGCCCAAAGCGCTAGTACTACCATGGCGAACCCCAACTCCACCAGTTAGTACACCTATTCCTGTGGAGGAAGCACAACCAGCCATTCATAATTTAGCATCTACCGCATTTGATGTTGTTAAATCCTATGTGCGTATCTTCCCATCATGGAAATATTATACTGAAGATGAAGGAAAATGCCAGTTGCAGGTGTTTGTCCAGGAGTTATGTGTAATTATGTTATTCATGGCAATTACTTTGCTTTGTCCCATACATTCTACCTCCATGATGGTTATAATACAGCAAATTTTCCTATTTTTCTCTATAGAGATGGACCGATTTGGAAACTCAGGATGAGGTAACCTGTGCTAATACCTCTGCTATCTTCAAGAATGCTTGGTGGCAGTATCGGAATTACCTGAAGAAAACATACTTCACTGGCAAAGAAACTCATCAAATTCCCTAATTTCTCCTGAGACACATTTACTGGACGATGACTGGGAACGCCTTATTCTTTACTGGTGCCGAACCAAGAATGTGGTAAGGTCTATGAGCTCATTTTATTTTAAGTACTATATGCTTGAGTCTTACTGTACTCTATTTGTTGGGGATATGACTATTGGATATGACCCGCCCAGGAGGGGCTGGGTTATATCAATGGCGGTTCATCTAAAAAGAGCCCATGAGTATGTTGAAGATGGCAGTTCAGGAAGCAGGCTTGTTAAAGGGCCCAAACCCGAAGGTTGTTAAGGCCCGTAAGTGTAAACCGCCATGTACATGTAACTTGTATTGTAAGGCATGTAAGATAAGTCACAGATCAAACCTATGCGATCTAGGACGGAGAACGGGAAGAATGGTGATGAACACCGACGAACAGAGAAACCCTAACACAGATCTATGAAGAGGAAAGGGGAAGACTTACCGACGATAGTTGACAGCGGAGGAGCGCCGCGGCGTTCTAATCCGTTCAGGGTGATGCAGCGGCCGGAGTCGAAGCAGCAGACAAAGGTCGCCGGCGGTGGAGCTCGGGTGTGCTGGAGCATTGTGAGGAGGAAGAAGAAGGCGAGAAGGCAAAGGGGGAGAATGAAAAGTGAGCCCGTGGCCCTATTTATAAGGCTAGAAGGATAAGTGGCATGCGCGGGAATTGAGGAGATAGGAAAATGGATATGTGACGGCGCGGGCTCCTCGATTTTCAGAGGTTCAGTAAAGGAAAAGATTTATTAAGATTTGGGCCATATGTAGTATTAATAATAGGTAACGTCACGGCGGGTTACCGCAATTTCAGGAGATGATGTCATGGCAGGTTACAGATAACACAGGAAGATGAAGAAGGATTTTTCCTAAGTGTTGAAGATTGACATGAACAAGTTCAAATCAACCTGGGGCCTAATGTTGGGGATATAACTATTGGATATGACCCGCCCAGGAGGGGCCGGGTTATATCAATGGAGGTTCATCTAAGCAGAGCCCATGAGTATGTCGAAGATGGCGATTCAGGAAGCAGGCTTGTTAAAGGGCCCAAACCCGAAGGAGGCTTAAGGCCCGTAAGTGTAAACTGCCATGTATATGTAGCTTGTATTGTAAGGCATGTAAGATAAGTCACCGAGCCGGACACGTTTGTATGAGCCAGCCGGGACTCTGTAGGTCGTAGGGCGTCAACCCATGTATATAAGGGGACGACCCGGCAACGGCTTAGGGCAAGAAACAACAGATCGAAAGCGAGGCAAAGAGTATGCGCTCCCTGGTAATCGAAACCCTAGCAATACCACCTCAAACTGGATTAGGCCTTTACCTTCATTGCAAGGGGCCGAACCAGTATAAACTCCTCGTGTCCTTTGTCCCGTTTAACCCCTTTAAGCTAACCTCGTTGCCATGGCTCCACAACTAAGTCCTTTCACTAGGACATCTGCCGTGACAACTCCACAACTGTTGGCGCCCACCGTGGGGCCAGCGCACGGTGGTTTTGAGTTCTTAAAGGGTAGCTTTGAAGGGATCAAGGGATACAGTGTGGGCTGGATGACCAAGAGTCATCGCAGCAAGCTCTACATTGACGATGCAGGTTGGTGCCATGAGGCCGGCTCAATTGAGTACGGGTACCGGGTCCACTTCGGCGGAATCCACGTCTTCATCGGCAAGATCGGCAAACCAGGCCCTGAGTCGGACATATGCACCGACATCGTTGAAACGGCTCAGCGTGCACGACCCACCCGAGTTCAAGCCACCGTGAAGCGTACCTTTGTTGGATTTATCCACGGCGCTGAATTGGAAGGCTCTGTGTCTTGTGGTGAGACGACCATCTACTCTGATGACGAGTCGTCCATGGGCGAGACCAACTCAATGTATCAACTGCAAGATGGACGGCTTGGGGGCTGTTCCGATGGCGACAGTGTTCTGGACCCCCATGAGCCGCCGAACAGTGGCGATCTTCATGGTTGGCACCCAGCCGGTTCTCGGTTCGACAGCCGCCGTGGGCATGACTTCCAGTGCAGCGGCGGTGACGGCATTAGGTGCTGGCGGCTTAGCGCGCCCGGCGGCTCAAGTTTTGACGGATCTGTTGGAAGCTCGGGTGACTCTGATGGAGGTTGATGTAACCCCAGACAACCAGGAGCAGCTTAAAGAGGAAGTAGCTAAGCTGCGTGATGAGATAGCACAAGCCAAGGACGAGCTGGCGGCGGAAAATGCTAGGATGACCGCAGAACTGGCAGTTTTGAACACCCAAGCGCAACGGATTCAAGCAGATTCATACCGGCTTATGGTGGATCAGAACACTTCAAGCAAAGTCTTGAGGAGAAAACATCAGAGTCGTCTGCCCTCGGTTTATGAGCAGAGAAACCTCTTCAACACACCTGGAGCGGGGGCCAGTAACCCGCCGTTAATAAACCAGACGGCTGAAGGGGGTGGAACACTGGGTCAGCCGCGCATGATGGGTCTTCCGCGTATGAATAACATCCTGCCTCAGCACGCGGTGACGCCGCCGGGTCATTACTCCATCCCATTAGACAATATGATTGCTGCAGCTACGCGATTGGCGGCTCTACCAGTCGAGGGCGAGACTCCGACGGCGGCTGAAACCCGAAGGGCCAGAGAGCTTCTTCAAACGGCTTTGGTACAGCAGCAGGCTTATTCATATAGTCGTGATTGGATTCATTCGACCCCTCGTCCAAGCGGGAGCTATAGTAGGCACATTGACTCGCCAGCAGTCTCGAGTACTGAGCAGCACCGTAACCAACCTCATGGACATGACCCGGCGCGCAATGGTGCCAATGCACAGGACTTGGTGGACCAGGGCAGAGCGTGTCTAGAGGCCGAGCTGGCGGCTCATCAGCATGCGCCGGTTTACCCGACGGTTTCAGTTGAGGCAGGTGTAACTTCTAGAGCTTTTGGTGTGCCATGTTTAACGGTGGCTCTGCAAAACGAGCGTCTGCCCAAGGACTTCAAAGGCCCTCGTAAGGTGCCTAACTACACAGCAGATCAGCCCCCTGAGGCTTGGGTGGAGAGTTATGAGATGGCTATGGAGATGCTGGATGTTAGTGAGGCCGCTTACGCTAAGTACTTCACCATGATGCTGGAAGGGACGGCTTGTACCTGGTTGAAGGGGATGCCGACCAACTCCATCGGATCATGGATAGAGCTAAAGGCCCAGTTTATCCAGAAGTTCAAAGATACGTGCAAGAAGCCTATCTCAATCGTGGATTTGGTTTCTTGTGTTCAAGTTGAGGGCGAGTCAACGACCAGCTGGGTGCGCCGGGTCTCGACTATCATACATTCTTCAGATAACATCAACGTCGGCTCAGCGGTTCTAATGTTAGACAAAAATTGCCGTTTCATTCCACTTAAGCAGAAGCTTGGGCGGCTTAAGCGTCTATGCAACGACATGGGGGAGCTTATGGCGGCTCTTGTCAAGTATGCCGACTCTGATGGTACCAAGGAACCCGACTCTAAGGATGAAATATCGGGAAAGGGAAAGAAGAGTAGCGGCATGAAGGGGCAGCAGTACAACCCGGCCAATCAGGGCGGCAACGGTAAGCGCAAGGCTGATGATTTTGTGGCTAACACCGGTGCGCGGAGCTATAACCAGCGTCGTAAGGGGAGGCCGACTCAAGGGACAAAATTTGACCTTGAAGCAATATTGAATCAGCCATGTCCGAAGCACGGAATGGAGAAGCATCTAGCTACACACCTCTTTAAGGATTGTAGTATCATGAGACACATCTGGGAGTCCGTCCAGCACAACCATGGCCCGAACGGTGGTTCAGGATCCGGCTCTCATGGTCCGGGTCATGGAGGCGGCGGCTCAAATTCCGGGTTTCACGGCCAAGGCAATCAAAGTGGTTACAACCAGCAGAATAATCAGGGAAATCAACAGCATCAACAGTCTGGTTACCAGAGCTGCCCGAAACAATTGAATAGTTGACAGTACCACGTCTTCACCACCAGCTTATGTAAGCGGGGTCAGACGCTTCATAAGAGGGTAGTGAATGCTGTTGAGCCGGTGGTACCGCGTTATTTACGGTGGTCAGAGTAGCCTATTGTATGGAGCCGTGAGGACCATCCGCCCCGGGTTGATAATCCGGGTCACCTGGCTCTGGTGGTGGCGCCTCAGGTTGGGGCTATAAATTTACTAAGGTACTCATGGATGGAGGCAACAGCATTAACATACTCTATTATGAGACCTTCCGTCGCATGGGACTGACTGATAAGAATCTTAAGCCATCAAACACTGTTTTCCATGGTGTGGTGCTGGGTAAGTCAGCTTACCCAGTGGCTAAGATATCTTTGGAGGTTACCTTTGGAGATGAGCATGATTCCAGGTCCAAGACTCTAACCTTCGAAGTGGTCAAGATCAAGAGCCCTTATCATGCCCGGTTCGGGCGGCCGGCTTATGCTAAGTTCATGGCGAGGCCTTGTTATGTTTACTTGCAGCTTAAGATGCCGGGTATATAAGGGCACCATCACAGTACATGGGAGTCGCAAGGTGGCCTTGGAGTGTGAAGAAGGTGATGCTTCTTACGCTGAGTCTGTTTGTGCAACGGAGGAGATGAAATTTTACAAGGATAATGTTGACCCGACGGACATGACGTCCTTGAAGAAGCCAACCACGGAGCATGATCCCTTGCTAAAGTTTAAATTGGCAGATGACACTAAGTTGGTTGATGTTGTTCCTGGCGACTCATCTAAGCAGTTCAACATCAGTGCCAATCTGGATCCGAAATAGGAAAGTGCGCTCATCGAGTTCATCCGTGAGAACCGGGACATCTTTGCATGGAAACCTTCAGACATGCCGGGTGTACCGAGGGAACTCGCTGAGCACACTCTTAATATTGAGTTGAAATTTAAGCCGGTCAAGCAATTCCTCCGTCATTTAACGACGAGAGGCGGAAGGTCGTTGGTGAAGAGGTGGCCCGGCTCTTAGCGGCCGGGTTCATCGTTGAATTTTTTCATCCTGAGTGGTTGGCTAACCCATTGTTGGTGCTTAAGAAGAATGGCACTTGGCGAATGTGTGTGGATTACACGGACTTAAACAAGGCTTGTCTGGCTGATCCATTTGCTCTACCTCGTATTGATCAAATCATTGACGCTACGGCGGGTTGTGAGCATTTGAGTTTTTTGGATGCTTATTCTGGTTATCATCAGATCAAGATGGCAGTTAGGGACCAGGAGAAGACTACTTTCATTACTCCGTTTGGAGCCTTCCGCTATGTGTCTATGCCTTTCGGGCTCAAGAGTGCCCAGGCGACTTACCAGTGGTGTGTGCAAAATTGCCTTCACAATCAGATTGGGCGTAATGTTCATGCTTATGTAGATGACATTGTGGTGAAATCCAAGAAAAAGGAGACCCTGATTGATGATTTGAAGGAGACATTTGACAATCTCCGGGTCTACAAGATGATGCTTAACCCGGCCAAATATGTTTTTGGTGTACCACCAGGCAAGCTCTTGGGCTTTCTGTTTTGTAACAGAGGCATTGAAGCTAACCCGCAGAATATCAAAGCCATTACTTCTTTGGCTAAACCGGCGTGTGTCAATGATGTTCAGCGTCTGGCGGGTTGCATTGCAGCTTTAAGCCGGTTCATAAGCCGGTTGCGAGAGAAAGCCATCCCTCCGTATCAGATGATGAAGAAGACAGATAATTTTGTCTCGAGTGATGCGGCTAATGAGCCGCCGGTCCATGCTGCTCCTATTGATAAGGAGCCTCTGCTGTTATATGTGGCTGCCAATGGCCGGGATGTCAGTGTAGCTATTGTGGTGGAAAGGAAATAAGCAGGCAAGGAATATCCGATTCGACGGCCGGTTTATTACATCAGTGAGGTGCTTATAGAGTCCAAGCAGAGATATCCACACTGGCAGAAGCTTGTATATGGGGTATTTATGGCAAGCTGGAAGCTCAAGCAATATTTTTTGGGTCATCCCATTACTATGGTTAGCTCTTCTCCTTTAGGAGACATCATTCAAAACAGAGAAGCCACAGGCCGGGTTGCCAAGTGGGCAATTGAACTGGGACCCCATGGTTTGAAGTATGTGCCTCGTATGACCATCAAGTCACAAGCACTCTTGGATTTTATTAATGATTGGACAGAGTTGCAGACGCCTAAGGAAAAGCCGGACAACACATATTGGACTATTCACTTTGATGGGTCCAGGTAGTTGGAAGGCTCGGGGGCTGGAGTTGTCTTGACTTCCCCACGAGGTGACAAGTTTGTTGGAAATATGCCCTAGAGGCAATAATAAATGGTTATTATTATATTTCTTTGTTCATGATAATTGTCTATTGTTCATGCTATAATTGTGTTATCCGGAAATCGTAATACATTTGTGAATACATAGACCACAACGTGTCCCTAGTAAGCCTCTAGTTGACTAGCTCGTTGATCAACAGATAGTCATGGTTTCCTGACTATGGACATTGGATGTCGTTGATAACGGGATCACATCATTAGGAGAATGATGTGATGGACAAGACCCAATCCTAAGCATAGCATAAAAGATCGTGTAGTTTCGTTTGCTAGAGCTTTTCCAATGTCAAGTACCTCTTCCTTAGACCATGAGATCATGCAACTCCCGGATACCGTAGGAGTGCTTTGGGTGTGCCAAACGTCACAACGTAACTAGGTGACTATAAAGGTGCACTACGGGTATCTCCGAAAGTGTCTGTTGGGTTGGCACGGATCGAGACTGGGATTTGTTACTCCGTGTGACGGAGAGGTATCTCTGGGCCCACTCGGTAATGCATCATCATAATGAGCTCAATGTGACTAAGGCGTTAGTCACGGGATCATGCATTGCGGTACGAGTAAAGAGACTTGCCGGTAACGAGATTGAACAAGGTATTGGGATACCGACGATCGAATCTCGGGCAAGTAACATACCGATTGACAAAGGGAATTGTATACGGGATTGATTGATTCCTCGACATCGTGGTTCATCCGATGAGATCATCGTGGAACATGTGGGAGCCAACATGGGTATCCAGATCCCGCTGTTGGTTATTGACCGGAGAGGCATCTCGGTCATGTCTGCATGTCTCCCGAACCCGTAGGGTCTACACACTTAAGGTTCGGTGACGCTAGGGTTGTAGAGATATGAGTATGCGGAAACCCGAAAGTTGTTTGGAGTCCCGGATGAGATCCCGGACGTCACGAGGAGTTCCGGAATGGTCCGGAGGTGAAGAATTATATATAGGAAGTCCAGTTTCGGCCACCGGGAATGTTTCGGGGGTTATCGGTATTGTACCGGGACCACCGGAAGGGTCCCGGGGGGTCCACCGGATGGGGCCACCTGTCCCGGAGGGCCCCATGGGCTGAAGTGGGAAGGGAACCAGCCCATAGTGGGCTGGGGCACCCCCATGGGCCTCCCCCCTGCGCCTAGGGTTGGAAACCCTAGGGTGGGGGGCGCCCCACTTGACTTGGGGGGTAAGTTACTCCCCTGGCCGCCGCCCACCCCCTCCAGATGGGTTCTAGCCGGCGCCCCCCTCCCAGGGGGCCTATATAAAGGGGGGAGGGAGGGCAGTAGGACAACAGCCTTGGGCGCCTCCCTCCTCCCCTGCTACACCTCTCCCTCTCGCAGAAGCTCGGCGAAGCCCTGCCGAGACCCGCTACATCCACCATCACGCCGTCGTGCTGCTGGATCTCCATCAACCTCTCCTTCCCTTGCTGGATCAAGAAGGAGGAGACGTCGCTGCACCGTACGTGTGTTGAACAGGGAGGTCCCGTCCGTTCGGCACTCGGTCATCGGTGATTTGAATCACGGCGAGTACGACTCCGTCATCCACGTTCATTGGAACGCTTCCGCTCGTGATCTACAAGGGTATGTAGATGCACTCCTTTCCCCTCGTTGCTAGTATACTCCATAGATGGATCTTGGTGAGCGTAGGAAATTTTTTAAATTATGCTACGATTCCCAACAGTGGTATCAGAGCCAGGCCTATGCGTAGTTACTATGCACGAGTAGAACACAAAGCAGTTGTGGGCGTTGATGTTGCCAATTCTTCTTGCCACTACTAGTCGTATCTTGTTTCGGCGGTATTGTAGGATGAAGCGTCCCGGACCGACCTTACACGTACGCTTACGTGAGACAGGTTCCACCGACTGACATGCACTAGTTGCATAAGGTGGCTAGCGGGTGTCTGTCTCTCCAACTTTAGCCGGAACGGATTCGATGAAAAGGGTCCTTATGAAGGGTAAATAGAAATTGGCAAATCACGTTGTGGTTTTACGTAGGTAAGAAACGTTCTTGCTAGAAACCTATACAAGCCACGTAAAAACTTGCAACAACAATTGGAGGACGTCTAACTTGTTTTTGCAGCAAGTGCTATGTGATGTGATATGGCCAGAAGATGTGATGAATGATATATGTGATGTATGAGATTGATCATATTCTTGTAATAGGAATCACGAGTTGCATGTCGATTAGTATGACAACCGGCAGGAGCCATAGGAGTTGTCTTTATTATTTTGTATGACCTGCGTGTCATTGAATAACGCCATGTAAATTACTTTACTTTGTTGCTAAACGCGTTAGCCATAGAAGTAGAAGTAATCGTTGGCGTGACGACTTCATGAAGACACAATGATGGAGATCATGATGATGGAGATCATGGTGTCATGCCGGTGACGAAGATGATCATGGTGCCCCGAAGATGGAGATCAAAGGAGCATAATGATATTGACCATATCATGTCACTATTTGATTGCATGTGATGTTTATCATGTTTTGCATCTTATTTGCTTAGAACGACGGTAGTAAGTAAGATGATCCCTTATGATAATTTCAAGAAAAGTGTTCCCCCCTAACTGTGCACCGTTGCGAAGCTTCGTTGTTTTGAAGCACCACGTGATGATCGGGTGTGATAGATTCTAACGTTCGAATACAACGGGTGTTGACGAGCCTAGCATGTACAGACATGGCCTCGGAACACACGCAATACACTTAGGTTGACTTGACGAGCCTAGCATGTACAGACATGGCCTCGGAACACGGAGGACCGAAAGGTCGAGCATGAGTCGTATAGAAGATACGATCAACATGGAGATGTTCACCGATCTTGACTAGTCCGTCTCACGTGATGATCGGACACGGCCTAGTTAACTTGGATCATGTTTCACTTAGATGACTAGAGGGATGTCTATCTGAGTGGGAGTTCATTGAGTAATTTGATTAGATGAACTTAATTATCATGAACTTAGTCTAAAATCTTTACACTATGTCTTGTAGATCAAATGGCCCACGTTGTCCTCAATTTCAACGCGTTCCTAGAGAAAACCAAGCTGAAAGATGATGGCAGCAACTATACGGACTGGGTCCGGAACCTGAGGATCATCCTCATAGCAGCCAAGAAAGATTATGTCCTAGAAGCACCGCTAGGTGAAGCACCAATCCCAAAGAACCAAGACGTTATGAACGCTTGGCAGCAGCGTGCTGATGATTACTCCCTCGTTCAGTGCGGCATGCTTTACAGCTTAGAACCGGGTCTCCAAAAGCGTTTTGAGAAACATGGAGCATATGAGATGTTCGAGGAGCTGAAAATGGTTTTCCAAGCTCATGCCCGGGTCGAGAGATATGAAGTCTCTGAAAAGTTCTTCAGCTGTAAAATGGAGGAGAATAGTTCTGTTAGTGAGCACATACTCAGAATGTCTGGGTTGCACAACCCCTTGTCTCAGCTGGGAGTTAATCTCCCGGATGATGCGGTCATTGACAGAATCCTTCAGTCGCTTCCACCAAGCTACAAGAGCTTTGTGATGAACTTCAATATGCGGGGGATGGAAAAGACCATTCCTGAGGTATATTCAATGCTGAAATCAGCGGAGGTGGATATCAGAAAAGAACATCAAGTGTTGATGGTGAATAAAACCACTAAGTTCAAGAAGGGCAAGGGTAAGAAGAACTTCAAGAAGGACGGCAAGGGAGTTGCCGCGCCCGGTAAGCCAGTTACTGGGAAGAAGTCAAAGAATGGACCCAAGCCTGAAACTGAGTGCTTTTATTGCAAGGGAAGTGGTCACTGGAAGCGGAACTGCCCCAAATACTTAGCGGACAAGAAGGCCGGCAACGCCAAAGGTATATGTGATATACATGTAATTGATGTGTACCTTACCAGTACTCGTAGTAGCTCCTAGGTATTTGATACCGGTGCGGTTGCTCATATTTGTAACTCAAAACAGGAACTACGGAATAAACGGAGACTGGCGAAGGACGAGGTGACGATGCGCGTCGGGAATGGTTCCAAGGTCGATGTGATCGCCGTCGGCACGCTACCTCTACATCTACCTACGGGATTAGTTTTAAACCTCAATAATTGTTATTTAGTGCCAGCTTTGAGCAAGAACATTGTATCTGGATCTCGTTTAATTCGAGATGGCTACTCATTTAAATCCAAGAATAATGGTTGTTCTATTTATATGAGAGATATGTTTTATGCTCATGCCCCGCTGGTTAATGGTTTATTCTTGATGAATCTCGAACGTGATGTTACACATATTCATAGTATGAATACCAAAAGATGTAAAGTTGATAACGATAGTCCCACATACTTGTGGCACTGCCGCCTTGGTCACATTGGTGTCAAGCGCATGAAGAAGCTCCATGCAGATGGACTTTTGGAGTCTCTTGATTACGAATCATTTGACACGTGCGAACCATGCCTCATGGGTAAGATGACCAAGACTCCGTTCTCCGGAACAATGGAGCGAGCAACCATCTTATTGGAAATCATACATACCGATGTGTGCGGTCCAATGAGTGTTGAGGCTCACGGAGGATATCGTTATGTTCTCACTCTCACTGATGACTTAAGTAGATATGGGTATGTCTACCTAATGAAACACAAGTTTGAAACCTTTGAAAAGTTCAAGGAATTTCAGAGTGAGGTTGAGAATCAACGTGACAGGAAAATAAAATTCTTACGATCAGATCGTGGTGGA
Organism: Aegilops tauschii subsp. strangulata; assembly: GCF_002575655.3. Classification (NCBI taxonomy): domain Eukaryota; kingdom Viridiplantae; phylum Streptophyta; class Magnoliopsida; order Poales; family Poaceae; genus Aegilops; species Aegilops tauschii. Next base: position 267,554,873 of record NC_053040.3, read on the forward strand.
GAATATTTAAGTCACGAGTTTGGTACACACTTAAGGAAATGTGGAATAGTTTCACAACTCACGCCGCCTGGAACACCTCAGAGAAACGGTGTGTCCGAAGGTCGTAATCGCACTCTATTAGATATGGTGCGATCTATGATGTCTCTTACCGATTTACCGCTCTCATTTTGGGGCTATGCTTTAGAGACTGCCGCATTCACTTTAAATAGGGCTCCGTCGAAATCCGTTGAGACGACATCGTATGAATTATGGTTTGGGAAGAAACCTAAGCTGTCGTTTCTAAAAGTTTGGGGATGCGATGCTTATGTCAAGAAACTTCAACCTGAAAAGCTCGAACCCAAGTCGGAGAAATGCGTCTTCATAGGATACCCTAAGGAAACCATTGGGTATACCTTCTACCTAGATCCGAAGGAAAGATCTTCGTTGCCAAGAACGGGTCCTTTCTGGAGAAGGAGTTTCTCTCGAAAGAATTGAGTGGGAGAAAAGTGGAACTTGATGAGGTGATAGTCACCCCTTCCGTGCCGGAAAGTAGCGCAGCGCGGGAAAATGTTCCTGTGGTGCCTGCACCGACTGGGGAGGAAGTTAATGATGATGATCATGAACCTTCGGATCAAGTTACTACTGAACTTCGTAGGTCCACAAGGACACGTTCCGCACCAGAGTGGTACGGCAACCCTGTCCTGGAAATCATATTGTTAGACAACGGTGAACCTTCGAACTATGAAGAAGCGATGGCGGGCCCGGATTCTGACAAATGGCTAGAAGCCATGAAATCCGAGATAGGATCCATGTATGAAAACGAAGTATGGACTTTGACTGACTTGCCCGATGATCGGCGCGCCATAGAAAACAAATGGATCTTTAAGAAGAAGACAGACGCGGATGGTAATGTGACCATCTATAAGGCTCGACTTATCGCTAAGGGTTATCGACAAGTTCATGGGGTTGACTACGATGAGACTTTCTCACCCGTAGCGAAGCTGAAGTCCGTCTGAATCATGTTAGCAATTGCCGCATACTATGATTATGAGATATGGCAGATGGACGTCAAAACGGCATTCCTTAATGGCTTCCTTAAGGAAGTGTTGTCTATGATGCAGCCGGAAGGTTTTGTCGATCCTAAGAATGCTAACAAAGTATGCAAGCTCCAGCGCTCAATCTATGGGCTGGTGCAAGCATCTCAGAGTTGGAACATTCGCTTTGATGAGATGATCAAAGCGCTTGGGTTTACACAGACTTATGGAGAAGCCTGTGTTTACAAGAAAGTGAGTGGGAGCTCTGTAGCATTTCTCTTATTATATGTGGACGACATATTATTGATGGGAAATGATATAGAATTCTTGGAAAGTATAAAGGCCTATTTGAATAAGTGTTTTTCAATGAAGGACCTCGGAGAAGCTGCTTATATATTAGGCATCAAGATCTATAGAGATAGATCAAGACGCCTCATTGGTCTTTCACAGAGTACATACCTTGACATGATATTGAAGAAGTTCAATATGGATCAGTCCAAGAAGGGGTTCTTGCCTGTATTGCAAGGTGTGCAATTGAGCACGGCTCAATGCCCGACCACGGCAAAAGATAGAGAAAAGATGAGTGTCATCCCCTATGCCTCGGCCATAGGGTCTATTATGTATGCCATGCTGTGTACCAGACCTGATGTAAACCATGTCGTAAGTTTGGTAGGAAGGTACCAAAGTAATCCCGGCATGGAACACTGGACAGCGGTCAAGAATATCCTGAAGTACCTGAAGAGGACTAACGATATGTTTCTCGTTTATGGAGGTCACGAAGAGCTCGTCGTAAAGGGTTACGTCGACGCTAGCTTCGACAAAGATCTGGATGACTCGAAGTCACAAACCGGATACGTGTATATTTTGAATGGAGGAGCAGTAAGCTGGTGCAGTTGCAAGCAAAGCGTCGTGGCGGGATCTACATGTGAAGCGGAGTACATGGCGGCCTCGGAGGCAGCACAGGAAGCAGTCTGGATGAAGGAGTTCATTACCGACCTAGGGGTGATTCCCAATGCGTCGGGCCCGATGACTCTCTTCTGTGACAACACTGGAGCTATTGCCCTTGCAAAGGAGCCCAGGTTTCACAGGAAGACCAGGCATATCAAGCGTCGCTTCAACTCCATTCGTGAAAGTGTTCAAAATGGAGACATAGATATTTGTAAAGTACATACGGACCTGAATGTAGCAGATCCGTTGACTAAACCTCTCCCTAGAGCAAAACATGATCAACACCAGGACGCAATGGGTGTTCGATTCATCACAATGTAACTAGATTATTGACTCTAGTGCAAGTGGGAGACTGTTGGAAATATGCCCTAGAGGCAATAATAAAAGGTTATTATTATATTTCTTTGTTCATGGTAATTGTCTATTGTTCATGCTATAATTGTTTTATCCGGAAATCGTAATACATGTGTGAACACATAGACCACAACGTGTCCCTAGTAAGCCTCTTGTTGACTAGCTCGTTGATCAACAGATAGTCATGGTATCCTGACTATGGACATTGGATGTCGTTGATAACGGGATCACATCATTAGGAGAATGATGTGATGGACAAGACCCAATCCTAAGCATAGCATAAAAGATCGTGTAGTTTCGTTTGCTAGAGCTTTTCCAATGTCAAGTATCTTTTCCTTATACCATGAGATCGTGCAACTCCCGGATACCGTAGGAGTGCTTTGGGTGTGCCAAACGTCACAACGTAACTGGGTGACTATGAAGGTGCACTACGGGTATCTCCGAAAGTGTCTGTTGGGTTGGCACGGATCGAGACTGGGATTTGTCACTCCGTGTGACGGAGAGGTATCTCTGGGCCCACTCGGTAATGCATCATCATAATGAGCTCAATGTGACTAAGGCGTTAGTCACGGGATCATGCATTGCGGTACGAGTAAAGAGACTTGCCGGTAACGAGATTGAACAAGGTATTGGGATACCGACGATCGAATCTCGGGCAAGTAACATACCGATTGACAAAGGGAATTGTATACGGGATTGATTGATTCCTCGACATCGTGGTTCATCCGATGAGATCATCATGGAACATGTGGGAGCCAACATGGGTATCCAGATCCCGCTGTTGGTTATTGACCGGAGAGGCGTCTCGGTCATGTCTGCATGTCTCCCGAACCCGTAGGGTCTACACACTTAAGGTTCGGTGACGCTAGGGTTGTAGAGATATGAGTATGCGGAAACCCAAAAGTTGTTTGGAGTCCCGGATGAGATCCCGGATGTCACGAGGAGTTCCAGAATGGTCCGGAGGTGAAGAATTATATATAGGAAGTCCAGTTTCGGCCACCGGGAAAGTTTTGGGGGTTATCGGTATTGTACCGGGACCACCGGAAGGGTCCCGGGGGGTCCACCGGGTGGGGCCACCTGTCCCGGAGGGCCCCATGGGCTGAATTGGGAAGGGAACCAGCCCATAGTGGGCTGGGGCGCCCCCATGGGCCTCCCCCCTGCGCCTAGGGTTGGAAACCCTAGGGTGGGGGGGGCCCACTTGACTTGGGGGTAAGTTACCCCCCTGGCCGCCGCCCCCCCTCCAGATGGGTTCTGGCCGGCGCCCCCTCTCCCAGGGGGCCTATATAAAGGGGGGAGGGAGGGCAGTAGGACAACAGCCTTGGGCGCCTCCCTCCTCCCCTGCTACACCTCTCCCTCTCGCAGAAGCTCGGCGAAGCCCTGCCGAGACCCGCTACATCCACCATCACGCCGTCGTGCTGCTGGATCTCCATCAACCTCTCCTTCCCTTGTTGGATCAAGAAGGAGGAGACGTCGCTGCACCGTACGTGTGTTGAACGCGGAGGTGCCGTCCGTTCGGCACTCGGTCATCGGTGATTTGAATCACGGCGAGTACGACTCTGTCATCCACGTTCATTGGAACGCTTCCGCTCGCGATCTACAAGGGTATGTAGATGCACTCCTTTCCCCTCATTGCTAGTATACTCCATAGATGGATCTTGGTGAGCGTAGGAAAATTTTAAAATTATGCTACGATTCCCAACAAAGTTGTCTTATGTTCTCCGGTGAATGTTCCCTTGTACTAACAATGCAGCTGAGTATGAGGCCTTGCTCCACGATCTTCAGATGGTGAAAGAGATTAACTTAAGCCGGGTGAGGTTCTTTGGCGAGTCAGATCTGGTAGCTCAACAAGTCTCTGGTACCTGGGATTCTTAGGATCCACTCATGGCGGCTTATCGCCGAGAGTTTGATGCTATTGCGGGTCATTTCAAGGGCTATCAAGTTGAACATATTGATCGCAGGAAGAATGAGACAGCTGATGCTTTAAGACGGTTAGGGTCTCAACATAAGCCGGTGCCACCTAACACCTTCCTGGATATTTTGCTTAACCCTTCTGTCAAATTACCTACAGAAGAGGACCTTGCTATCCCTGACCCGGAGGTACAGTTGGTGGCGGCTCTTCATGCTATTCTTGATTGGACAGTTCCGTACTTGGCTTACATGACCCGGGGCGAGTTGCCAGAGGATGAGATCTTGGCCAGACAGATAACCTGGCGGTCTAAGTCAATGTCAATTGTCAACGGAGAATTGCACCATCGCAGTGTCACAGGGGCGTTTCCGCGTTGTGTCTCTCCTGAAGAAGGCAATGAGATTCTACGGGGGATTCACGAAGGAGACTGTGGTCATCATGCCGGCTCTAAATCTCTTGTAGCCAAGGTTTTTCTTCATGGGTTCTATTGGTTGACGGCTCGTGCTGATGCTGAGGATTTGGTCAGCAAATGTGACGGTTGTCAAAGTTTTCACGACGAGCTCATGTGTCGGCTCAAGAATTGAGGATGATTCCAATTACTTGGCCGTTTGCAACTTGGGGGCTTGATATGGTTGGGCCTTTTAAGAGGTCCAAGGATAAGAAGACCCACCTTTTGGTGGCAGTTGATAAGTTTACTAAGTGGGTTGAAGCAGAACCGGTTAGTAAGTGTGATGTAGCAATGGTGGTTCAATTCAACAAGAAGGTGATCTTCCGCTTTGGCTTTCCACACAACATTATAATAGATAATGGTACTAATCTCTCTAAAGGTGCTATGAAAGAGTTTTGTCAACGGGAGCATATCCGGCTTGACGTTTCTTCTATGGCTCACCCTCAGTCCAATGGTCAAGCAGAACGAGCAAATCAGGAGATTCTGCAAGGTATCAAGCCCCGGCTTATCGTTCCTTTGCGAAGAACGCCGGGTTGTTGGGTGGAGGAGTTACCGTCAATATTATGGAGTATCAATATAACCCCTAACAGATCTACGGGTTACACACCTTTCTTCATGGTTTATGGAGCAGAGGCGGTTCTCCCTAGTGACATCCATCACGATTCACCCTGGGTGGCGGCTTACATTGAAGCTGATAATGAAAAGGCCCGTCAAGATGCGCTTGAACTATTAGATTAGGAGCGTGACCTCGCGGCGGCTCGTTCGGCGATTTATCAGCAAGACCTACGTCATTATCACAGCCGCTGGGTCAAAACCAGAACCTTTCAAGAAGGCGACTTAGTGCTCCGGCTCATCCAGGACCAAACAGATATGCACAAGCTATCACCACCTTCGGAAGGAGCTTCTGTTGTCACCAAGAATCTGCATAATGTGTCATACTATACTATCGATGTTCGAGACCATAAGGACTCACGCAAGTCGGAGGAGGAGACCCATCAGCCGTGGAATATTGCTCATCTTTGGCCCTACTATACTTGAGCCACCGGCTCTCATGATCTACATAGTCTGATGATGTATATATTATAAGCAATATAATAAAGCCGGCATCCCTGATAATTCAGGGCCTCTGTAGTTTCACTTCTTCGAAGCTGAGTCTTTATCATCATCTTACATATTCATTTAAAAGGTTTGAGGCCCAAATAGCAGGGACCAAAGAGAGTTGGATGCACGGCAAAGCTCAAACATAGGTCCCTGACGAGCACGATTTGTCAGTATGTCACTTGGGGGCTTCCTGTTCAAACATAGGCGTATTCGACCAAAGAGAACATAGCGTTACTACCCTCTTGACCAGGTTATCTTGTCCAAACATAGGCATATTCGACCAAAGAGGACATAACCTTTCCGGGTCATCCTACCTGTAACCAGCTGTTACAACTCCATCGGGTAATCCCGATTGACCCGCCGAACTCTTAACGGTCAATCTTTTAGGGTGTAGACCAAAGATCCTGAGCTCGTTAAGGTTCAAACGGTGGTTTGTCATGTGAGAGCACGGCTTACAGATAGTCAGGATAGATCCAGGCTTCATAAGCTGCCTTCCTTGAAACTTGGATAAATCGGCCTGTGATGCATGGTGCGACTCTAACCCTGCGTACTCCTGATAAGTCTATCTTTACACACGATCTGACTCTATAAGGGTTCAAATGTCGATTGGGTACTGTGAGTGCTGGCTCAGGGAAAGCACATACCTTCCAGTGGCTCGGGCTAGTTTCATCGAAGAAGACACTTTGGCATAGCGGCCTTTAAAAGCCTCAAATTTTTTGATTTCCTTCCTTTATATGATCTCTTTTTTTCCATCTGGTTTTTTACACATCGGGCCAAGCTGCCCTACTTATGGCTTATATTTGAAGCATCTTTTGGGTCTCTACAACCCGGCAGGATGGCAGACTCTAAGTCATCAGAGTATCATAATATTATGTTTGGAGTTATAGTTGTACAAACTGTAAACTGCATAAAGTTGTTAAGCCGGCAGTCTAAGCACATGCCACATGTATGATATTTTAAGCATTATGGTCAGACCAGCCCTGGTTATGGATTGTTCGTCCCCAGTTGCCTTACTTGGGTATCATGACCCGCCAGGCCGTGAATCGCCAGGGCACTTGTGATTTGTTTTTGTGCAGGAGAATAATCAAGTCTGATCTGCATAAATCAATAGTATCATACGAATAAAATGATCGTCTTTCAAACTGGCGGATCAGAAGTATTGCGCAAAAACAGAAACGTGCATGATGGCACGACAGGTTCAAGTTTTACTACCCTATTACATGACTCCATGAGCCAAATGGGATCAAGTGTTTTTGCAAGAATCAAATATATAAACCGCCCGGCGGTTCACTCTTCTTGGCCTTGCTGGCTTGAGGCTTCTGGGTCATCCTTTTTCGGTTCTTCGTCTTCTTCCGCTATCTAGAAGTTTGGAGATGACCAGTCGATGCCACATAAAGCTTGAAATCATCTATAAGTTCAGATGGCTCAACTTCCGGGGCAAAAGTGTGCTTACGGATTGGGGGGATTAAGTCCATCACTCTATAAGCCGGGGTTGGCATCTTCTTGTTCTCCTTGTTATAAGCTAGATGGTACTTTGAAACGTCCGAGTCATTGGCAATCAGAGTCGTCATTGGACGTATTTCTTTCACACAAGCTGAGAAATCCTTCTGATTAAACGGAGTACCATCTTCTTTCAAGCTTGGGTATCCAGTGGCTACCTCAGATGGGTCAAGCTCTGGTACCCATGCCTTGGCCCGGCTCAAAGCCGACACAGCACCGGATCTTGCAGACGACCGCTTCATTTCATCCATCCTAGCAGGCAGCACATAAAGTTTTTTCAAGACATCTATCAAGAGAGTAGGTGCCTGATTGGTTGGAGAAATGGCAGCCAGTGCAAGCTTAGCTCCGGTGCGCAGCTGTTCGACAAGTGTGTAGACAGCTTTGAGCTTCACAAGCATGTCCTGATTAAGGTTTTTGCTCCTGGGACCTGAATAAATCACAGATTGGTTAATGGCGGTTTATATTATCACGACCAGGATTCACTTTTGATGACTAGCAAGGGGACTCACCAAATATAGCAGAAACCATCTGAGATACATGGTGTTTTAAGCCGGTGAGCTCAGTGGTCACCTCTTGAAGAGCTGCCTCTGCATTTTCAGCTTCCTGCGTTAAAGCAGTCTTTTCCTCAGCCCAAGTGTTTTTCTCAGCCTCAAAACTGGTCTTCAGCTTTTCCGATTCACCTATGCTAAACTGGAATTTTGGCTCAGCCTTCCAGGTCTCAGATTCCTGGTTCGCCAGCCGGGTCTTTGCATCATTTAGGTGTGATTCAAGTTCAGTAGTAGCAGCCTGTATGAAACATAGAGTTACAAATACATTTATATCCAGCTTACAAGAGTATAAGTCCCATGTCTTTTGCAAGCAACAACACTTGGCACTTGGGGGCTAATGCATATCGCTTGTGTCTTCTTAACTATTTTATGACGACCCGTTTGTACTGTAAACAATCACAGCCGGCTCATGGGGGCTACACAGATAAGCTTTCATTTTCTACCAATGGTAAACAGGACCAGCTCATTCATGCTGATTAAGCCGGCTCTTGGGGACTACGGATGTAATGCTAAATTGTTTAAACATCCGGTTTAACTCTAGCTATGACAACCGGCCTTGGAAGGATTCTACTACAGATGCTTATGGATTATTCTAAGTCTACAGCCTATTCAATCTTATCATAACCAGTAGACTTGGGCCCAAGTAGAAAAACGGTGGCTGGCAGGATGTACATAACTTATTAAAGCTGGAAGTCATACCTCATATTTTTTTATGCATTTGTTTCACCATGTCGATTTCAAGATCACGACTGGAGTGTACTTGGTTGAGGTTGCCAGATAGAATTTCACTGCTACTCAGCTGGGTGTAGTGGGAGACATCAAACCTCACTTTCCGTCTCTCAATAACCTCTTGCTTGGCGGAGTGCTTGGCCAAGATAGTTGGATTTCCCGGTTCTATAAAACTGGTGCCGGTGATCAGAATGTCATCAGCATGAGTCTCTGACGACTTAAGTGAGCCGGATGGTTCTGTGTTCAAAGGGTCAGTATTGGTGTGATCAACGGAAAGGTCAGGAATTTCTGGTGGAGCGTCAGAGGTAGTTTCTTCTGGCTATTTTTCAGAAACTTCAGGTGTAGAGACCTGCTGCTCCGATTCAACAATTTTAGGTGTCTCAATTGGCTTGGTCACTTTTGCCTTCTTATTAGGCTTTGCTTGTCCACTGCAATGGTTGCGATAAGTCAGTAAAATTATAAGAGTATAAAGAGGTACAGAATAAAAGTAATTATCCTTACCCAAGGGCAGTTTTAAAAGTCGGGAGCTCGGTCTGCGATGAGTCGCCAGAGGAAGAACGAGAAACCTCCTGGTCAATTGAATCGACAGAGTTAAGTGGCTAGCAAATGAGACCTGCTAGTGAGTAAAAAGAGTTTAAGTTCGAAAGATCCTCGTTTCGACGTTTTCGTGGAGCGGGAGTGTTCGCTAAGCCGGAGGACAATTCTTCACCTCAGCTGGTCCGGGTCTGTCGCCGAGTCTCGTGTTGCTGTTGCTTCAGACGAAAGTGAGGATCTAAATGAGCTAAGGGGTGTGAAACCTTACTTTCTGGGTTATTTGTCGAAGTTTCTGTCTTGGCAAAGGTTCTCAGCCGAAGGAAATAATAGTTACCTCTTCTTCAGCTGCTTGGCTGGCTCCCGTGTCATCCTCATAATAGTCAGTGTCAATAAGATGATTGAAAAAAGAGCCAAGAGAGTCAAGGGCTACCTCCAACTCACAGGTGTCATCCAGATTAAGCATGTCAGAGGCGCTGGGTTTCTTCTTTCTCTTGGTGGTCTTCTTGGAGGCTTTCTTGACAGCTCTGGCCTTCTTGGTAGCTTCATGATCATACTTCTTTTTCGAAAAGTCAGACTTAGCCTGTAAAGGTCATCAAAGGTTGAGTTAATAAAGTATTTGAATAATGAGGTAAAGGTAAGTAAGTTCAGAGACTCACATCCGGTGGCGGGTTAAGCTTGCAGAAAGGGTCCAGACCCACTTTAATGCAATCTTCTGGATCTTCATTTAGAAGGGACTTAACCATTTCATTAATTGCCTCGTCAGTTAATGGCATAGAACTGTGGCGCAGTGGATCCTTTACACCACTAGTGTAAGTACACATTAAGCCGGTGCGGTGACTCAAGGGTATGATCCACCAAGAAACCCAGCACCTGACAAAATCGATGCCAGTTAACCCGTTTCCTAGCAGAGCTTTAACCTTTGCAAGGGTAGGAGCAAGTTTTTCCCATTCGGCAGTGGTATGTTTTTCAGGAAGATTGTGCTTTGGGTCCAGGCGCTCGACATGGTAACCCGGCAATGGGTTCTCGTCAGACGAAGAGGTATCTTTGCAGTAAAACCATGTCTAATTCCAATCCTTGGGGTGACTCAGCAGGCATGCATAAGGGAAGATGGCATCTCTTCTGCGTTAAATTGAGATTCCGCCAAGCTCCAAGCTGGGCCCGTTCGTGGACTCATTCTAGCGGTTCAAATAAAAATATTCCCTAAAGAGGTCAACGCTAGGCTCCTCTTGAAGGTATACTTCGCAGAAGACTTGAAGGTTGCAGATATTTGATCTGGAGTTGGGTCCGATGTCTTGAGGATGGAGTTGGAAGAAGTGCAGAACATCTCGGAAAAACTTAGAGGCGGGTGGTGAGAAGCCCTGGTTCATGTGATCAGTGAATACAATGACTTCGCCATCCTTTGGTTGAGGCTTTTCTTTGCCTGGTCCAGGGGCACGATAATGCATAACACTCTTTGCGGGCAAGTACCCAATTTTGACAAAGTCTCTGAGTGAGCCCTCAGTGACGACGGAGGGAACCCAATTGCATGTATAGACTGTCTTTGGCGGCATTGTGAAGACAAAAAACCTAAAGGAAAGGAACATTTTGCTGGTTCAAATCAATTTGTGAAATCACAATTAACAAGTTACAGTATATATTCAGAATGGCGGCTTAAGTGAGGGCTATTGATATATGAGTAATTATAAGCCGGTGATGTAAGCCGCCATGACACATACTGGTATTCAAGATCTGACAAGAGAAAAATTTTACTAAGTGTTGGAACAAACAGGTTTCACAGATTGAAGCTATAAGATTGGATCTGCAGCTATTCAGAAAAATGGAATAAATTCTAAACCTAAGGTGGCGACAGCGGAAGAGTGGGGGTGCCCAAATGAGATCTATTGCAAGGAAGATATAGTCTGATATCAAAAAATAAGTGCTAAAACTGCTACCGCACGAGATTTGTGCTATTTTTAGATCAAAGCTATGCGATCTAGGACGGAGAAAGGGAATAATGGTGATGAACACCGACGAACAGAGAAACACGAACACAGATCTATGAAGAGGAAAGGGGAAGACTTACCGTCGCTAGTTGACAGCGGAGGAGCGCCGCGGCGTTCTGATCTGTTCAGGGTGATGCAGCGGCCAGAGTCGAAGCAGCAGATGAAGGTCGACAGCGGTGGAGCTCGGGCGCGCTGGAGCATTGTGAGGAGGAAGAAGAAGGAGAGAAGGCAAAGGGGGAGAATGAAAAGTGAGCGCGTGGCCCTATTTATAAGGCTGGAAGGATAAGTGGCATGCGCGGGAATCCAGGAGACAGGAAAATGGATATGTTACGGCGCGGGCGCCTCGACGGAGGTTCAGTAAAGGAAAAGATTTATTAAGATTTGGGCCATATGTAGTATTAATAACAGGTGACGTCACGGCGGGTTAACGCAATTTCAGGAGATGACGTCATGGTGGGTTACAGATAACACATGAAGATGAAGAAGGATTTTCCTAAGTGTGGAAGATTGACATGAACAAGTTCAAATCAACCTGGGGCCTAATGTTGGGGATATGACTATTGGATATGACCCGCCCAGGAGGGGCCGGGTTATATCAATGGCAGTTCATCTAAATAGAGCCCATGAGTATGTTGAAGATGGCGGTTCAGGAAGCAGGCTTGTTAAAGGGCCCAAACCCGAAGGCGGCTTAAGGCCCGTAAGTGTAAACCGCGATGTATATGTAACTTGTATTGTAAGGCATGTAAGATAAGTCACCGAGCCAGACACGTTTGTATGAGCCGTCCGGGACTCTGTAGGCCGCAGGGCGTCATCCCATGTATATAAGGGGACGACCCGGCATCGGCTTAGGGCAAGAAACAACAGATCAAAAGCCAGGCAAAGCGTATTCTCTCCCTGGTAATCAAAACCCTAGCAATACCACCTCAAACTGGATTAGGCCTTTACCTTCACTGCAAGGGGCCGAACAAGTATAAACTCCTAGTGTCCTATGTCCCGTTTACCCCTTTAAGCTAACCTCATCGCCATGTCTCCACAACTAAGTCCTTTCACTAGGACATCTGCCGTGACAACTCCACGACACTGTTCGTGTAGAACAAGTGCTTATACCTGAAGAACAACTGTTCTCATTTAAGATTCCATTGCTATCATGCATACTACTTTGCTCTTGTATCACTGTATTTACTCATACAAACTTATTTTCAAATTGAACTATCCAATGGAAACTCCAATGGCACAACATGTATGTTTATGCATGTTTCTTTAACAGGTTTTCTCTTATAAATAGCTCTATTGGTTTCAATTTCAATTGTGTATACAGTTGAATTCTCATATCATGCACATTACTAGCATCATAACAGGGCCAATAGTGTTGATGTACATGTAGACCCGTGGTACCCATCTGAAATCTTGTTGTGCCGTTTAGTTTCCCATGCTTTGTATTCTTTCAGTGCTGGTTTCTCTTGAATTGATATGATTTGAACCGTGTCTCTAATTTGATGTGGCAAGACAATGCAGTGACCATAGGACATAGATATATGTTTGTTTGATGCTTTTGTAATGTACTACTTGGCAATATAAGACTTGGTAGTTTAATCTTGTCCACCTTACTAATGAACTGGTTCACCGAAATGAGTTTCATATACTAGTACACGCTAAACCTGTTATGTGTCTCCTTGTTTCTTCTTTTAAAATGCTGACAGAATACTGGGGAAGAGTGCCTTATTAAGCAATGATAAAGGAAGTAATGTAGATAAGGTTCAGGATTGTGAGACATCCTTGTTGGTGATACACCTCCGTCGTATCTACTTCTGCAAACACTTTTGCCCTCGTTTTGGACTCTAACTTGCATGATTTGAATGGCACTAACTCAGAGTGATGCTGTTTTTAGCAGAATTGCCATGGTGTTATCTTTGTGCAGAAACAAAAGTTCTCAGAATGACCTGAAACTTCACGGAGATTATTTTTGGAAAAAATAAAAAATACTGGCGAAAGAATCAAGGCCAGGGGGCCCACACCCTTTCCATGAGGGTGGGGGGGCGCGCCCCCCTGCCTTGTGGCCCCCCTGGAGCTCCACCGACCTCAACTCCAACTCCATATATTCGTGTTCGGGGAGAAAAAAATCAGAGAGAAAGATTCATCGTGTTTTACGATATGGAGCCGCCGCCAAGCCCTAAACTCTCTCAGGAGGGCTGATCTGGAGTCCGTTCGGGTCTCCGGAGAGGGGAATCCGTCGCCATCGTCGTCATCAACCATCCTCCATGACCAATTTCATGATGCTCACCGTCGTGCGTGACTAATTCCATCATGGGCTTGCTGGACGGTGATGGGTTGGATGAGATTTATCATGTAATCGAGTTAGTTTTGTTAGGGTTTGATCCCTAGTATCCACTATGTTCTTAGATTGATGTTGCTATGACTTTGCTATGCTTAATGCTTGTCACTAGGGCCCGAGTGCCATGATTTCAGATGTGAACCTATTATGTTTTGATGAATATATGTGTGTTCTTGATCCTATCTTGCAAGTCTATAGTCACCTACTATGTGTTATGATCTGGCAACCCCGAAGTGACAATAATCGGGACCACTCCTGGTGATGACCGTAGTTTGAGGAGTTCATGTATTCACTATGTGTTAATGCTTTGGTCCAGTACTCTATTAAAAGGAGGCCTTAATATCCCTTAGTTTCCATTAGGACCCCGCTGCCACGGGAGGGTAGGACAAAAGATGTCATGCAAGTTCTTTTCCATAAGCATGTATGACTATATTCGGAATACATGCCTACATTACATTGATGAATTGGAGCTAGTTCTGTGTCACCCTATGTTATGACTGTTACATGATGAACCGCATCCGGCATAATTCTCCATCACTGATCCAATGCCTACGAGCTTTTCACATATTGTTCTCCGCTTATTTAGTTTTCCGTTGCTACTGTTACAATCACTACAAAACCCAAAAATATTACTTTTGCTACTGTTACCGTTACTTCCATACTACTTTGCTACTAAATACTTTGCTGCAGATATTAAGTTATCTAGGTGTGGTTGAATTGACAACTCAACTGCTAATACTTGAGAATATTCTTTGGCTCCCCTTGTGTCAAATCAATAAATTTGGGTTGAATACTCTACCCTCGAAAACTGTTGCGATCCCCTATACTTGTGGGTTATCAGTTGGTCTCCAACAAAGCTCATAAAACAACTAAGGAAAACTATCTTGAAGATAGTGAGGCAACCCCAAAGCCCTGTCTTGGTTTACTGTTCGAGTTACTAGCTACTACCGCTTGCACAAGCTATTCAAACTCACTGTCTGAATCAGTTTAGTTTCTTGAGTCTCAACTACAAGCTGAAAGACATCGATCGACTGTGCTGCGACAAGAAGCGGAAGGACTGCAGAAGTCCCTGGAGCATTCAGATGCATACTTTCTAGTGCAACAACAAGCGTTGGAGGATTTTCATATCACTACAAAACCCAAAAATATTACTTTTGCTACCGTTACCACTACTATCATATTACTTTGCTACTAAATACTTTGCTGCAGATACTAAGTTATCCAGGTGTGGTTGAATTGACAACTCAACTGCTAATACTTGAGAATATTCTTTGGCTCCCCTTGTGTCGAATCAATAAGTTTGGGTTGAATACTCTACCCTCGAAAACTGTTGCGATCCCCTATACTTGTGGGTTATCAAGACTATTTTCTGGCGCCGTTGCCAGGGACCATAGCTCTATTCTTTGAGTCACTTGGGATTTATATCTGCTGGTCACTATGAAGAACTTGAAAGACGAGAAAAAATAATTTATCCCTGAACTACGAGGGGAGGTAAGGAACTGTCATCTAGCTCTGCACTTGATTCACCTTCTGTTTTGAGTAAGCTTGTAACACCTAAACCTGCTTCTGCTATTAATTCTGATATGTCGCATGTTATTGATGATGCCACTTCTGCTATGCATGATACTTATGATGAAACTACTTCTATGCTTGATACTAATGTGCCACTTGGTGAATTTCTTGATGAACGACTTGCTAGGGCTAGAGAGAAGTAAATTATTGAAACTGATAATATTGATGAAAGTGATGATGAAGATTCTCCTCCAAAATATGAATTACCTGTTGTGCCTGAGGGTTAGAGCATCTCCAGCCGTTGGCCCCCCAGGGGGCGCCTAAAATCGCCGCCTGGGGGTGACCCGGCGAAAAAATGGGCCTGGGGGCGAGTTGGCCCCCAGCCGCCGCTCCTAGGGCCGGCCCCAGGCGCGGGGAAAAAAATTGTGTAGCAAATTTACGCAAAGTTCGGCTAAAACACGCCAAATTTAGGCAAACTTGGGCTTATATTCGCGGATTTAAGTCGAGTAGTCGCCATTACATATAAAAACTAATAAAAAAACTTGCTGAAGGCCGAGAAGTCGCCGTCGTCGCCGCCATCGTCGACCTTCTCCTCCTTGACTCGGGCGCCCCTGCTGGACCCCTTCCCGGCTGGTGGCGGCGGCGGCGCGTCGTCGTCGTCGCTGTCGTCGATGATGACGACTCCTCCTTCGTTGCGGCCTCGGCGGCGCTGCTCGAAGCGTCGCAGGGCGGCGCGCTGGCGCTCTGTCGCCATCTTGATGGAGTCCTGGCGTGCCCATTCAAGGGCCGCGTCGTCATCGAGCTCGACCTCGCCGTGCTCCGTCTTCACCGGCGCGAGCCCCGGCTCCGTCTTCACCGGCGCGAGCCCCGGCTCCATCTTTGGCTTGACGAAGCATGGAGGAGGAGCCGACGAGGAGGCGCGCCAGCCACCCTTGTTGATGACGATGCCGGGCTCGGCCTTGACGCCGAGCAGCGTCGGAGTGCCGGAGGAGTGGGAAGAGGAGCGGGAGGAGGAAGAGGAGGAGGACGCGCCAAACCTCCTTGGCACCCATTCCCCGTCGCGTCGGCGGTGCGCCGGGGCGGCCGCCCTCGCCGGGGGGTATGCCAACGGCGGGTTGTTGCCTCCCTCGAGGTGCGTCAGCACGCCCTCAAGTGTGCGGCCGGGGGCGCCCCACCACAGGTGGCGCCCCTCGCTGTTCTTCACGCCAACGACCACCGGCGCCCCGTTGGTGGACGCCAGCCGCTGCTGCTGGCGGCGCTCGAAGTACGCCGCCCAAGCCGCGTGGTTGTCGGCGGCGTACTGGGGGAGGGAGAGCTCGGCGTCGGTGACGGAGGCGCGCACGATCTCGACCTCGTCGGCGAAGTAGGATGGTTTGGCCACGGCGTCGGGCAACGGGGGAATGCGCACTCCCCCATTGCTGAGCCTCCAGCCCGTCGGCCCGGCGCGCAAGTCCGGCGGCGCCGGGATGTTCACCTGGAACAGGAGCCAGGACTGCTGTTCGCGGAGCGAACGGCGGCCGAAGCCTTTGGCCGCTGCCTCATCTCCGGGGAAACGCTCGGCCATCGGGGAGATGGAATGGCTGGGGAGAAGAGATCGGTGGCGGCGCTCGGGAGATGGAGTGGCTGGGGGAGAAGAGATCGGCGGCGGCACTACGGAGAGGGAGGGCTGGGGGAGAAGAGATCAGCGGCGGCGCTCGGGAGAGGGAGGGCTGGGGGAGAAGAGCTCGGCGGCGGCGCTCGGGAGAGGTGGAGAGGTGGCACTCATCACAGGCGAGCGAGGCCATATATAGCCGCGCCACGTCCGTGTGTACGTGTCCGAGGGAGTGGAGGCATCCGCGCGCCGCCCAGTGATCCAGCCGCCCGTGAGGAACAATGGCAAAGCTGACCGGCGGCCGCCTTGCCATTGATTCCCCGCGGGAAACCGAGGCGTCGGGAGAAGACGAGGCGGGCGGTGTCACTGACGCGGCTGGCCCATGGCGCTTTTGCGCCAAAAACGATTCGCCCGGCGCCCCCGAGCGCCCCCCAGCGCGCCGGGTTCGGGTTGGGTCCGCCGGTGCCAATTTCGGCCCGAGCCGGCGAAAAAGGGCCCCTGGGTGCGTGATTGGGCCGATTTTTTGGCTCCAGCGGCCGAAAAATTGTCTGGGGGGCCTTGTTGGGGGCGCGGCTAGAGATGCTCTTATGTAATGGATGAAGAAACTGCTAGACACTTTCTTGCTTGCAATGATAGAAGTGATCTTAAGAAATTATTAGCTAAGTTGAAACAAAAAACTCTGAATGCTAGAATGAAATATGATCCTGCTTATGCTACTTCACCTATCTTTGTTACTGATAAGGATTATGATTTCTCTATTGATCCTGATATAATTACTTTGGTTGAATCTGATCCCTTCTATGCCTATGAATCTGAACTGTTGTGGCACATCTTACTGAATTAAATGATATAGCCACCCTGTTCACTAATGATGAGAAAACTCGCTATTACTATATCCTTAAAATATTTCCGTTCTCATTAAAGGGTGATGCCAAGATATGGTTTAATTCTCTTGATCCTGGTTGTGTGCGTAGTCCCCAGGATATGATTTATTACTTCTCTGCTAAATATTTCCCCGCTCATAAGAAACAAGCTGCCTTAAGGGAAATATATAATTTTGTGCAAATTGAAGAAGAGAGTCTCCTACAAGCTTGGGGGGGGCTTCTCCAATTACTTAATGCTTTGCCTGATCATCCTCTTAAGAAAAATGACATACTTGTTATCTTTCATAATGGACTAATCGATGCTTCCAAAGACCACCTGGATAGTTGTGCTGGTTGTGTTTTCAGGGAAAGAACACCAGATGAAGCTGAAATTCTATTGAATAATATGTTGACAAATGAAAATAATTGGACACTTCCTGAACCAACTCCTAAGCCAACTCCGAAGAAAAGGGGTGTTCTATTTCTCAGTCCTGAAGATATGCAAGAGGCAAAGAAATCTATGAAAGAAAAAGGCATAAAAGCTGAAGAGGTTAAGAATTTACCTCCTGTTGAAGAAATACATGGTCTTAATTTACCGCCTGTTGAAGAAATACATGATTTTAATCCATTACCTATTGAAGAAGTACACGGTCTTGATAACCCGACCCAGGTAGTAAAGGTAAATTCTCTCTATAGATTTGATGAAGGTGATATTCCTTGTTATAAGTCTGCTAGCCAATGCTTAGATGAGTTTGATAATTTTATTGTCAAACAAGAAGACTTTAATGCTTATGTTGGTAGACAATTAAAACGTAATGCTTATATGATTGAACACATGAGTGATTATATTTCTAGAGTTAAAGGTGAACTTAAACTCATTAGTAAACATGCTTCTATGGTTACCACTCAAGTAGAACAAGTACTTAAGGCTCAGAATGATTTGCTCAATGAATTGAATAGTAAGAATAATGATTTTGATGTTAGAGTGGCTACTAGAACTGGTAAAATGACTCAGGAACCTTTGTATCCTGAAGGCCATCCTAAGAGAATTGAGCAGGATTCTCAGAGAAATAATATAGAAGCACCTAGTCCTTCTAAGAGGAAGAAAAAGAAAAATGATAGGACTTTGCATGCTTCTAGAGAACCTATTGTTGACACACCTGAGAATCCAAACGATATTTCTATTTCTGATGCTGAAAGACAATCTGGTAATGAAGATGAACCTAGTGATAATGTTAATGATGATGTTCGTGTTGATGCTCAACCTAGTAGTGACAATGATGTAGAAATTGAACCTGCTGTTGATCTTGATAACCCAGAATCAAAGAATCAACGTTATGATAAGAGAGACTTTGTTGCTAGGAAGCATGGTAAAGAAAGAGAACCATGGGTTCAGAAACCCATGCCTTTTCCTCCCAAACCATCCAAGAAAAAGGATGATGAGGATTTTGAGCGCTTCGCTGAAATGATTAGACCTATCTTCTTGCGTATGCGTTTAACTGATATGCTCAAAATGAATCGTTATGCTAAGTATATGAAAGATATTGTTACTAATAAGAGAAAGATACCGGAAGCTGAAATTTCCACCATGCTTGCTAATTATACTTTCAAGGGTGGAATACCAAAGAAACTTGGAGATCCAGGATTACCCACTATACCATGCTCCATTAAAAGAAACTATGCTAGAACTGCTTTATGTGATCCTGGAGCCGGTGTCAGTGTTATGCCTCTCTCTTTATAATGTATACTTGATTTGAATAAGTTGATACCTAC
Organism: Aegilops tauschii subsp. strangulata; assembly: GCF_002575655.3. Taxonomy (NCBI): domain Eukaryota; kingdom Viridiplantae; phylum Streptophyta; class Magnoliopsida; order Poales; family Poaceae; genus Aegilops; species Aegilops tauschii. The sequence goes on from NC_053040.3 coordinate 267,574,007, forward strand.
TTAAATATCTTTGCAAATGGCTGATAAATCAACTGCTATACCTAGCGGTATTTGTGAGGATGTGCATGTTATGGTTGCAAATGTTACTATTTTAACTGACTTTGTTATTCATGATATTCCCGAGGCCGATAGTATGTCTATTATTCTTGGAAGACCCTTTTTGAATACTGCAGGGGCTGTTATTGATTGCAACAAAGGCAATATCACTTTTCATGTTAATGGTAATGAGCATACGGTACACTTTCCGAGGAAACAACCTCAAGTTCATAGTATCAACTCTATTGGAAAAATTCCATCGATTATTATTGGAGGTTTTGAATTTCCTCTTCCTACTGTCAAGAAGAAATATGATATTCTTATTGTTGGGTATGTGCATATCCCCGTTGAGGTAACATAGTGTTATTCGAAATTTCTTCGGTTTCATGTTATTCTGAATGAGTTTGTTAACAAGACCTTATCAACATTGTTAATGGATTCCTTTTGATGAGCATGAGATGGATGAACTTAGAAAGCACAACCTTCTATACCCTCCTTTTACTTTCTGTTATTTAGTTGAAATAAAGAAAAAATAGTATTTTCTGTCAGTTTTCTGAATTATCCGTGCAATAAAAAAATACCCCGAAAATAAAAGTTCTCCAAATGCCCCGAAAATGAAATATGATTTTTTCAAGAATATTTGAGGACATCTGGCACTGAGAACACATCAGAGGGAGCAAGCACCTGGCCACGAGGGTCCAGGGCGCGCCCACCCCCCTGGGCGCGCCCCCCTGCCTTGTGGGCCCATGGTGGCTCCCCTCAACTTATTCCTGCAACCACACACTCCTTCTTCCTCCCAAAAAAATGACCAACCAGCTTAAGCATGAGTTCTAGCCAATTTTGCTGCGATTTTCGATCTCCTTGCTCAAAGCACCTCTCACAAAACTGCTTTGGGAGATTGTTCCTTGGTATGTGACTCCTCCAACGGTCCAATTAGTTTTTGTTCTAGTGCTTTATTCATTGCAAATTTTTGCTGCCTAGGTGACCATGTTCTTGAGCTTGCATGTCAAATTTATTTGGTCCCAAGTAGTTCTAATGCATGATATAGTCTCTAGGCACTTGTAGGAGTAGTTGCTATCAATTTAGTTGAGCTTGGTTCACTTCTATTTGAAGTTACTCAAAATTTCAGAAATTTTCAAAAAATTGTGAAGAGATTTTTGAGGGGCTCTTCGAGCCGAAGCTCGGAGGATAAGCAAAGTGAAGAAGAAGAGAGGGCCAAATATAATCTGCCTCGCACCGCGGAGGTTCGGCCGTGTGAATGGCCTTGCGATGATTTCTTGAGAGCAGCCGGGATTTATGATGAATTTTATGAGTTGGCTGAGAATGCAGGCCTCACCGACTTCCTCCTCGACCAACGCGAACAGTATCTCTTACTCACCAATACCTTTGTGCAAAATTTTCATTTCCATTCTAGGAGGTCACCACCTACGGCAGATTTTTATTTATATGATGAGTATAAGGAGATGACCCTTCGTGAATTCTGTGAGGTTTCCAAGTTACCTTTTTCGGGTTTCATACAGGAACCACATCGTAACGATGTGGAGGGGTTTATTCATCCAATTGCTATAGGGGAAACGAGGAAGGTTTCCAACGCACGAATCACTAGAATACATTTTCCTGTTCTACGTTACTTTGCTATATTTGCTAGTAGCTTCTTAATTGGTCGCGAAAACTGTGGAAACCTGAGTGTCCATGATATTATTATTTTGTGCCATGCCTTGTTTCGTGATGACACATTTAGTATGGGCGCTATTGTTGCAAAGCGGTTAAATCTTAACCGTACTAAGGGCCCCATCTTGGGAGGCATCTTCGCCTCACGCCTCGCTGCATACTATAACATACCTATTAGGCATTATGAGAAAGAAGAAAAGTTGTTGCCTCCTGTTTACCTAGTTATAAGAGTATGGTAGCGCATGATTTTATTGTTAAGAATAGGGAAAGGGCGCTTAAATACAAACTGTTATTTGATAAAAATCACCCTGAGACTATTACCTTGCCTGCTCCTTCCTTGTTTGATTTATCTGCAGGCCAGTATCTCATTCCGTTGACGGCCATCCACGCTTACCGGAACCCCACAGAGCCAGAACCAAAGTCGGAACCACAATTTGATCCTCCACGACAGTCTAATTACCAGTGGTATCTGGAGGTGATTGCCAACCAGTGGCAATCTGAGGCTTCTTCACAGTACGACCACAACTACAACTTTGGATATCCGCCAGGCCAGCCGTGGCAATAGACCAACTTAGGCCAAAAGCCTAAGCTTGGGGGAGTACGTATTTCTCACCGACATTACATTTATGTTCACACACTCATGCTAGTTGTCGTTGTTCATACTCTTTCATTGTACTATCCATGCTAGTTTATCTTTCCTTTTTATGCTATCTTCTTGTGTGTTTGAAAAACTTTAAGAAAAACAAAAAAAATTAGTCAGAGCTTTTAGCTAGTTTAGTTTCTTGCCCGTAGTAGTAATAATTAAAAGAAAACCCAAAAAGATTTCCCGTTCTTCTTTTGCTTGTTGGGAGCTTTCCCGTGTAAATAGTTTTATTTCTTTTCTTTTCTTTGGGGGTCGATAGGAGAAGACCATAATGAAAATGTTGAAGTGGCTCTTATATGCATTATTGTTTATTTAACCAATAGCCCATATTGCCTTGTCTTCTCCTGTTTATTGAATGCTCGCAGATTCCAGCTTAGTCCAATGCACGTGCACAATTATTATTATTCACATCATTCGGTCGTGCAAGTGAAAGGCAATTATGACGATATATGATCAATTGATTGAGATGAGAGAAGCTGGTATGAACTCGACCTCTCTTGTTTTTGTAAATATGATTAGTTAATCGTTCCTGATTCAGCCTATTATGAATGAACATGTTTGCAATGACAATTAGAGATTATAGTTTCTTATGCCATGCTTAATTAGCTAGGAGATTGTAATGGTTTATCTTGCGTGCCAACATGCTATTAAAATGGTTATGATGTGGTATGATAGGGTGGTATCCTCCTTTGAATGATTTAAGTGACTTGACTTGGCACATGTTCACGCATGTAGTTGAAACAAATCAACAAAGCCTTCATGATATTTATGTTCATGGTGGATCATATCCTAGTCATGCTTGCACTCAATGTTCATTAATTTTAATGCATGTTCATGACTGTTGTCGCTCTCTAGTTGGTCGCTTCCCAGTCTTTTGCTAACCTTCACTTGTACTAAGCGGGAATACTGCTTGTGCATCCAATTCCTTAAACCCCAAAGTTATGCCATATGAGTCCACTATACCTTCTTATATGCGGTATCTACCTGCCATTCCAAGTAAATTTCTATGTGCCAAACTCTAAACCTTCAAATGAAAATCTGTTTTATATGCTCGAATAGCTCATGTATCAACTAAGGTTGTCCGTATCTTCCATGTTAGGCGGGTTATTCTCAAGAGGAGTGGACTCCGCTCCTCACTCACGAGAAAATGGCTGGTCACAGGGATGCCTAGTCCCATGCTTTATGCAAACCTAATCAAAATAATTGCAAACAAAACTCCCCCGGGACTGTTGTTAGTTGGAGGCACTCGTTGTTTCGAGCAAGCCATGGATTGATGCATGTTGGTGGAGGGGGGGTATAAACTTTACCATTCTGTTTGGGAACCACCTATAATGTGTGTAGCATGGAAGATATCGCCATCTCTCGGTTGTTACGTTGACAATGAAAGTATGCCGCTCAAAATATTATTTATCTCTGCTTTAAAGTCGAGCTCTGGCACCTCTACAAATCCCTGCTTCCCTCTGCGAAGGGCCTATCTATTTCCTTTTATGTTGAGTCATCACCCTCTTATTAAAAGCACTAGCTGGAGAGCACCGCTGTCATTTGCGTCCATTACTATTAATTTATATTGGGTATGACTATGACCGGATCTCTTTTACCATGAATTACAATGTTTAGTCAGTCCTTGATCTTTAAAGGTGCTCTGCATTTATGTTTTGCGGTCTCAGAAAGGGCTAGCGAGATACCATCTTGTTATATCATATCATGATTGTTTTGAGAAAGTATTGTCATCCGAGATTTATTATTATTGCTCGCTAGTTGATTATGCCATTGATATGAGTAAACATGACCTAAGAGTTATTGTGAATGTGGTTAGTCATAATCTTTGCTGAAAACTTGAATGCATTCTTTACATATTTACAACAACAAGAGCAAACAGAGTTTGTAAAAGTTTTTCTTTATCACTTTCAGTTTATCAACTGAATTGCTTGAGGACAAGCAAAGGTTTAAGCTTGGGGAGGTTGATACGTCTCCGTCATCTACTTTTCCAAACACTTTTGCCCTTGTTTTGGACTCTAACTTGCATGATTTGAATGGAACTAACCCGGACTGACGCTGTTTTGAGCAGAATTGCCATGGTGTTATCTTTGTGCAGAAACAAAAGTTCTCGGAATGACCTGAAACTTCACGGAGATTATTTTTGGAAATAATAAAAAATACTGGCGAAAGAATCAAGGCCAGGGGCCCACACCCTTTCCACGAGGGTGGGGGGCGCGCCTGCCCCCTGGGTGCGCCCCCTGCCTCGTGGGCCCCCTGGAGCTCCACCGACCTCACCTCCAACTCCATATATTCGTGTTCGGGGAGAAAAAATCAGAGAGAAAGATTCATCACGTTTTACGATACAGAGCCGCCGCCAAGCCCTAAAATCTCTCGGGAGGGCTGATCTGGAGTCCGTTCGGGGCTCCGGAGAGGGGAATCAGTCGCCATCGTCATCATCAACCATCCTCCATCGCCAATTTCATGATGCACACCGCCGTGCGTGAGTAATTCCATCGTAGGCTTGCTGGACGGTGATGGGTTGGATGAGATTTATCATGTAATCGAGTTAGTTTTGTTAGGGTTTGATCCCTAGTATCCACTATGTTCTGAGATTGATGTTGCTATGAGTTTGCTATGCTTAATGCTTGTCACTAGGGCCGGAGTGCCATGATTTCAGATCTGAACCTATTATGTTTTCATGAATATATGTGAGTTCTTGATCCTATCTTGCAAGTCTATAGTCACCTACTATGTGTTATGATCCGGCAACCCCGAAGTGACAATAATCGGGACCACTCCCGGTGATGACCGTAGTTTGAGGAGTTCACGTATTCACTATGTGTTAATGCTTTGGTCCGGTACTCTATTAAAAGGAGGCCTTAATATCCCTTAGTTTCCATTAGGACCCCGCTGCCACGGGAGGGTTGGACAAAAGATGTCATGCAAGTTCTTTTCCATAAGCATGTATGACTATATTCGGAATACATGCCTACATTACATTGATGAATTGGAGCTAGTTCTGTGTCACGCTATGTTATGACTGTTACATGATGAACCGCATCGGGCATAATTCTCCATCACCGATCCAATGCCTACGAGCTTTTCACATATTGTTCTCCGCTTATTTACTTTTCCGTTGCTACTGTTACAATCACTACAAAACGCAAAAATATTACTTTCGCTACTGTTACCGTTACTTCCATACTACTTTGCTACTAAATACTTTGCTGCAGATATTAAGTTATCCAGGTGTGGTTGAATTGACAACTCAACTGCTAATACTTGAGAATATTCTTTGGCTCCCCTTGTGTCGAATCAATAAATTTGGGTTGAATACTCTACCCTCGAAAACTGTTGCGATCCCCTATACTTGTGGGTTATCAGTTGGTCTCCAACAAAGCTGATAAAACAACTAAGGAAAACTATCTTGAAGACAGTGAGGCAACCCCAAAGTCCTTTCTTGGTTTACTGTTCGAGTTACTGGCTACTACCGCTTGCACAAGCTATTCAAACTCACTGTCTGAATCAGTTCAGTTTCTTGAGTCTCAACTACAAGCTGAAAGACATCGGTCAGCTGTGCTGCGACAAGAAGTGGAAGGACTGAGGAAGTCCCTGGAGCATTCAGATGCATACTTTTAGGTGCAACAACAAGCGTTGGAGGATTTTAGAGCCAAACAGGAGAAAGCTAATAAGCTTGCTAAGCTTATTACCAACATGGTGGATACCCAGGATAACGTTTCTTGAGCTCTTCTGAAGTTGTTTCAGTTATGGACTTGTTTTGCTGCTGCGTTTATTTGCGCTGGTGGCCAATTTTGACGGACGGTGTATGTAATATGCTGCTTTGTTCCCTATCTTTGCACTGGTGGCGAACTTTGATGCCCAGTGGATGTAATATGTGTAATAGCTATAATAGGCTAGCGTTAGTTGCTTGCTTATTTATTTCTTTATTGTCTTGTTTAGTTGTTTGCTTGTAGTCACTGCATTTCTTTTTCCGCGTTTTTTTAGTGGCCAAAATAACCTAGTTTTGGTAATTAGGCCACAATAATCATGGCAACATACGGACTGTTGTAACCATGGGCCTCCTGTGGGCCGTAGGATCCGTGGGCCTTCTACGAGCCGTAGGATCCGTGGACTTTCTACGGGCCGTATGATCCATGGGCCTTCTACGTGCCGTAGGATCCATTGGTCTTCTACGGGCCGTAGGATCCATGGGCCTTCTACGGGGCGTATAATCATTTCGCCAAACATGGGTCGTACTATTCGTGGACCATAACGGGCCGTTAATGGGCCGTATTTGATAACGCTATGAAAACAGCCCAACGGGTTAACGGGCCATAAACGGGCCGAATGTAACCACGAGCTGTATTTGGCCCACAAACGGAACAGGCCAGTAACAGCCTGTATCTAACCGAATTCTAGAAATGAGCCCAAGAATAAATGGGCCCTTAGAAGACCGAGAGTTAACACGGGCTCAAAACGGCCGACGGAATAATGGGCCGTTAATGGGTATAAAGCGATACACTGTTCATTATGGGCCAGTTTCATCTCGGGCCATTAATGGGCTGAGAGTTACAAAGAGCCTCATATGGGCTGAGAGTTACAAAGAGCCTCATATGGGCCGAAAGACATCATGGGCCATACATGGGCCGGAAGTTACAACGGGCTGGAATCATATTGGACGGCCCAGATGAAGCTACTAGGCTTAATTCCGATAGGCCGTAACGGGCCGGTAGTAAGCGGGCCGTAAATGGGCTATATACGAACATGTCGTTAACAGGCTTTCGGTGGGCCAGCCCGTTACCTTTTGACCAAGTCAAACGGGCTGGCCTTTTCACCGGAATGGGCCTCTGTTGGGTCGTGCCACATGTCGACGTATCATAGGCGCCTCCTGTCCAATGAGTGGATGACATCTGTCCGAACATTGAGCCGACACGTGTTTGCTCCGGCCAATGAGAATTTTACACATGGAAAATTCCCATTGGTCCGGGCTATTAACATGTTATCGGATCCAAAACCGGACCCGATAGCTTAACGGCGTCCCGTTATGGTGGATGCCACGTGTCGGTCACTCTTGACGAAAGCACTTCTATGACGCGCGATTTATCGTCATGGAAGTGGACACTTCCGTGATGATATTTTTGGTAATCTCATGGAACAGTTCTACGACAGCATAGGTATGACTATCTTCATTCTGTCATAAATTTGTCATGGATGTACATGCATGACAGAAAACGTGACCTACTATGACAAACACGTTTCCTTGCTCGGGGATAGCAACTGGCAAGAGCGGCACAATAGCTGTCCGTTCCGCAGCTGCGGCCTTAGCCCTGATGGAGGCCGCCCACGACCATGTCGAGGCCGCCCACGCCCAGCTCCTGGCGGTCACCGCACAAATCGAATGGAGCTTCTCTGGCAACGGTCGGCAGCCCACGGCCGAAGAGCTGGCAATAGCCGAGAGCGTTCGAGAAGCCGTCCATTCCTTCGCCGCATACCTTGCGACGACGGAGCCCATCCAAGCCCAGATCGCGTCCGCCCACGCCTAGCTCATGGTGGCCTTTTCCAAAGAGTTGGTGGACGCGGATGGCAAGATGCTTGCCGAGTATGGTGAGATGGATGCCATGGAGCCCCTTCCCAAGGAGACCGTCGGGCGCGAGCTGGACATGGAGGCGGCGGCGGAGATTGACGAGCACCAGCCGTAGTACTACTCTTTGTTTTGTTTAATTAAGAGCGCCAGTCTTTAATTTTTTAGAGTAATGTTTAGGTCAGCTAGCTCTGTTTAATTGCTGAACTTGCTCGATTAAGAAGTGTTGGTGTGTTGTAGTCTCCTTTGTGTACCCGAATTATGCAATGACGTGGATGACCACTGTAACCATGGAAATTCGAACCAAAACTTTTGACGTTCAAACTCATCACACACGGGTTAAGCTATCTGAATCCATTGTGATGTCCACAAGTGACACCCAAAAAATTTAGTTGGTTTTATCAAATTCTTTATTTGATTTGAAGGAGGTTATTTAAAATTTTCTTTCTAAAGGACTCTCCTTCTCAAATTTTTTTTCCTTTTATGACAAGTATTTTCCTTGGGTTCATCCAAAACTTGATCTTTGGTCTTGGAGGTTTTTCATCTTGTGTTGACTCAACACAAGTGTTTTTCCTTGGGAAAGTTTTTAAAAATCTTTTCTTTATAAATAGCCCTATGGCTTATGGGGTGGTCCTTTCCCTTTCAAAACTTATCTCTTGCCATAACCTAAGTTGAAAACTCCTCCCAAAGGCCATCTCCCCACTTTGTGTCAAGTCAAACTTCCAATCTAGCAAGTTAAACTTCCCCATGATTTTTTATTTCCATTTATTTTAATCAAAAATCTTTTCTGTCTCCTATTTTGGCCCTTAGAAATTTACAAAGGAACCACTAGATTTCCTTTAAGTTCTGCCTCCAAACAAGTTTCCCTGGCTAGTCCTTAGGACCCTCAACCAAGATCCATGAAGAACCACTGGTCCCGAGTTCAAAATTTTCAAAATGTGCTTGCTGCAAGTTTGGGCCATATTTGCAAAATTTGGTGAAATTCATTTGTTCTCTTATCCTAAAAATCTGAGAAAATTCAGGCAGCCTCTAGATGCATCCAGAGGTCACCTCACCAAGTCCCAGCTCCAGAAAATTTTTCCTCATGCCCAAATCATATCGTCGAACACCTGGCATGCACTGTGCCTGTCGAAGTTCAGTGTTCAGAAAACAGTTTCAGTAGCCGATGTCGTTTTCTTCAGAAACTTCACGTCGATCTCGCCGGTAACTGCAATGGCACCTTGCGCCCTGTTCCCCCTTCTTATCCACCGCGCCGCACGGTATCCTAGACGCTTGCGGGCGTCAGCGGCGAGCTGGCCAAGGTGCATCGCCCCGTGCGCGGCGGCAGCAGCGCCCGCTGCGGCTGCCAGAGAGGCGCAGCGAGGGACGGCGCCGTCCAGCACCGCCCAAGCCACCAGAGGCCACCGCGTGGCCGTCCCCTCCTCTGAGCATGCTGCAGAGCCATCGTCGTGAACTGGGAGGCACGGAGCGCGCTCCCTGCCGCCGTCGTGCCCGTACGGCCGTTCCGTCGAGGGCCGGAGTATTACCCAAGTCTGACCGAGGTTTTAACTAAGAAACGGTACCAGTGGACCACCACGATGATGCCAAATCACCAAAACCTCCTGCCCGACCTCTGCCTCGCCGTAATTGCTCGCCGGCGTTATCCCGTTCACGGCCACCTCCTCGGATCGACTATAAAAGGAGGTCCTGAGCTTGAACTCGACCACGCACCATCACTCCACCCCACAAGAACCACGCCAAGCCACTGGGAAAGCTCAAGGAGGTCTTCTTCCCCAACTCCGGCCGCCTCGACCCGCTTCGGGATCCGGCAAGATTCGCTCCAGTGCGTGCACCCCCGCCTCTCAACACATGCCAGTAGCCTCCTAGTGCATCCACCTCTCTAACCCGCGCCCCAATTTGAAGTTTGCAGCACCCACCGGAGAGTTTCATCCTCGCCCGAACCACCGTCCGCCGGAGATAAGGTCACCGTCGACGTGGTGCTCGTCGACGGCCAAGTCCACCACCCACCGACGCGGAAGGACGCCCTGAACCCGTAGGTACCCTCCGATCCCCCTACCTCGCCGTGGATCAACGCCGGCGTCCACCGCAGCCTCCGGGCGCCGGCGAGCTCTATTCGAGTTTGAACCTGACGGGTGGGACCCCCGTCAGCCTCTCTTTCTTTTCCTCGAACCGTTTTTCTAAAGGAGCCTTCGGGCAAAGTGTGTTTTCCCCTCTGGGCTGGCGTATTTCGTACCGAAGCGTTTTCTGCTTTTTCAAAAAAGCCCCTGGATCTTTTCTGTTTCATCACAGATTAGTCCTTGGACTAAAACCCTTATATGTTTTAAACAAAAGATGCTTTTTAATTGATTCTTTTTTTGTCAGTCTTATATTTTTGTCTAGTTTTGTATAGTATTTATTTGAAAAAAATTTGGAATAAGTTTTTATACACACACGGTATTCACGTTAGTATACAGTTTCTTTATACCGTAGATACCGGAGGAGGTGACGGAGCCGCGAACTTCGCTGAGCTAGACTCCGACTTCTCCGAACTAGGAAAGCATGTTTGAACCTTCGATATGATGAGTGTTTTGCATGTTTGCTTGAATAGTTTGTCCATGGCATATGAGCATCAGTAAGTGTTACGTTGCATGCAAGGCAACTACCAGTGTGCTTCGAAGTTTGATGTGATGTTTTGATGGGAGATGACCTGATCATGTGGTGACATGAGAGGTAGTAAGATGGTATTGTTGTAGCATGCCAGTCTTATGTCAACCGTTAAACTCCGACGTTAACATGGACCGAGCCACGTTACCGTTCGTTCCCTTTTTGTGCTGCCACATGTTTTCTGCAAAGAATACGGCTTAGTAAGTTGCAAACCTCTTTCCTTGTACACACCAAACAGAGGGGCCGGGATGAGGGTTCCATGGCCCTGGATTAAAGCCAGTCATCCGGTCAGGGGGCATGGGTGTTTCCGGTTGGGACCGAGAGGGGGGCACCCCTTAGAGCGCGCGATACAAATTTGATCCCATGCTACGTGAGGTTGTAGCCTCCCCGTCTCAAGGTTTTTCTTGAACGTTGCCTAGGGTGATTCCTGGCAACGGAATGTGGAATGGGTGTGTACTGGTTAGATGTGTTTCTCCTAAAATACCGTAAACAGAACTAGTCCTTTGTGGCTACCGAAATCCGTTGGCTGTGGTTAAAAGTACAAACTCTGCAGAGTCAAAACCTTCCGAGAAATTGTGTCCATGGTCAAGGACCTTGGTCAATGTATCCATAACAGTATCCATATCAGTCTCAGTGTCGGTCCCTGTGTCAGTCTCAGTGGAAATCCCTGGTGAACAAGCTGGAGTGGTAACCCAGATTGAATGTTATTCCTGTGGGTGGACTAACCATTTTATTATTCCGTACCTGAGTCTTTCCTTGAGATGATTTAGATTCATGAGCTACTGGAATATCGAGTTATGAAATATAAGCCATTTATGTGATGTCGCTCAGACGTCCGACTGTGGCACCCTTGTTATTTACTTTTGATATAAGCCCTTTATGTGATGTCGCTCACACGTCCGACTGTGGCACCCTTGTTATTTACTTTTGATATAAGCCCTTTATGTGATGTCACTCAGACGTCCGACTGTGGCACTCTTGTTATTTACTTTTGATATAAGCCCTTTGTGTGATGTCGCTCAGACGTCTGACTGTGGCACTCTCGTTATTTACTTTTGATATAAGCCCTTTACGTGATGTCGCTCAGACGTCCGACTGTGGCACGCACTGTCGTTTATATTCCATTATAAGCCCTTTATGTGGTGTCGCCCTGACGCCCGACTGCGGCATTGTTAATTTATTTTTACCCTTTCGAGGAGTCATTTCAGACACTCGATTGGCCTTCAGTATTACATTGGGATTTCGGGAGGACTACCGCCCGACTTCCTTTTTATTTCCCATGCAGTGCAAGTTTGTTATCGGAGTGCGCATTATTAATCTGCTCATGTGCATCATGTTTGCATTTGTTATATCTTATGTCCAAACTGTCTTGCGAGTACTTTCATAGTACTCACCTGGCTTGTTGATTTGGCCAGATGTTGACGAACGCGATCTTATGGATGAAGAGTTCGATAGCGAGTCCGACGCCTAGAGGACTCCCAGTCAGTCCCATGCGATCCTGGAATTTGGTCACTTGTATTATATACGCTTCCGCCACCCAAATAAAGTCCTCAAGCCTCACTCCGACGCTCGATGAGTTGTAAGAGTTAGGAGTCCTGTCACCCACTTCACTGTGTCATATCCACCACCACTTTTATTACGAGTCAGTAGTTATGCCACCATACCCCTTGTGTCATACCCGCCTTTATGTATAATATCGGCGTGCTTGTAATAAATTGTTGAGCAGCCTCCGCTCAACCTTGTATTATATTTAGTACTCCTGGATTTTTCTGTATCAAGGATTTGTCTATCAGTAAGAAGGATTCTTCTATACTGGTCCGTTAAAGGGATCGGTTTCTCAATAAATGTTTTATTGGAAAACCGGTCGGGACACCACATATCGTACACAGTTCTGAATAAGGGACCGTGTTTGATGACACTTTGCGCGCCAGTTTTTTGGCTGAAGCGATTAAAATATTTCGGCTTCCCTGGAAATATCTACCTCCCCGCCCCCTCCCCCTTACCAAAAGCCACATTTCCCCTCTTTCCACCTTCCTTTCCAAGTTGAAGCCTTCACTCCTTGCTTGCAGCCCTGCCGCCTCCTCGCCGGTGACCCTCCTTCACGCTGCTCCACCTCCACTATCCAGGCAGGTAATCCACACCCGACCCCCATCATCCTCCTTCCACATCCCACATGCCCCGACCGCCGGCGCGAGCGCGACACCTTCCACCCAAATCACCGACCCCTCCACCAAATAAGCGCCGGCCTATGCCATGGTGCACACAGTATAGCCAGGACCTCAAGGAGCATTTGGCAGCGGAGAAGCAAATCGCGGCCGCACACGCGGATGAACTCGCGATGGTTGCCATTCATGCTGACCCCCCAGATCTTGAATGAGCACCTTGCCAATTGCTAGCTACGCCGGTTAAGCATGCTCGATTTACCCGTTGCGTGTGCTGCTCCTGCCTTTCCTTCACAAATTCTAGTGAATTGTGCTCTCTAATTTCACCATTCAATCTTTTGCTCTAGTGTATATGTTCTATATGTCGTGCAGTGTGGTGCTCACTTATTAACTGTTTTGTTAATTAGTTGTCATCTTCAGTTAACTGTTTGGTTCAATTCTACAAATATGATGTTCAATTCTTCAGGCTGCAATTTTGTATTGTCTTCCATGTGAGAAATAAATCGAATTATCTTTACAAAATTGTGGGTGCATTCTGTTATTGTACACCATGTGAGGAATAAATTGAATTTGGCTGTAGTAAATACATGAGAAACAAATACAATTTGTCGTAGTTAACTGTTTGGTTAACTCTCTGATCTTCTATTAGGAGTATGTTATATTGTGCAATGTGGTGCTCAGTTAATGTTTGGTTCATTTGTTGTGGTGTTTAGTTAACTGCTTGGTTCAATTCTGCAATGCGATGTCCAATTGTCGTGGGTAGAATTTTGTATTGTTGTGCATGTGAGGAATAAATCAAATTTTGCTGCAGTTAATACATGAGAAACATATACAAGTGCTATATTTCCTAGTTCTTAATCATGCTTGGTTTGGGTAAATGGGTTTTCCGCGTGGCTTCAATTAATCTGATGAATCTGCAATGTGCTTATTTTTCATCAACATATTTTACTGATAGCATGTGAACCTTTACTTAACCTGATGACTAACTACCTCATATGTGTTGCAGGGAAATGGGAAGCATTGTGGTTTAGAATCGAGGTTAGCACGTGCATGGTTCGTTGTCTAATAGCACATTATTGTGCAATTGCAGGAACCATTCTAATATTTTGGTTTTTAACAATTTGGTCTTGCACATGTAGGTCGTGCAGTCAGAGGTTTTGACCCACTGTTCGACCCTTTTTGCATATGGGGAAATGTGTTGCCCATGAATATCAATCAAATCAAGAAACTCAGAAAGATTGTTAGGATAAAGAAATTAGCGACAAAAAACAACAAGATCTTTGTCTGCACAATGAAGAAGACATCAGTTCACTACAAGATGGTACTTACTATGATACCTTGCCTTTTTTATTCCTTTGCCCCATTTCCAATATAGAGAAGATATTTATGCACATCCTTGTTTTCAGGCCTTTCCAAAGCAGTTCACTGATGATTACCTCTCACCTCTATGGTCAGGAGGTGAGGAAGGTTTTCATACAACACCCATGGTTCAATATTGAAGTGTTCCTGAAGAGGACGAAGGACGGACGGTCAATCATCCACAGGCACTGGCCTAAAGTTGCAAAGACCTTCAACATGAATGAAGGCTCAATATTCGCCTTCCGCTTTGGCAGTTTTCCAGATAAGATGCATCTATCTATATACCGTCTATGATGCTAATTTGGAAAGGTTCTACATGTTGCACGTGGAACTTGCTGCTGGTGTAGTTGTGTAATGGGGTAGCTGAGTGCTGAATCTATATCATGTTGTACTCTATTGTATTTCAATTATGAAATTCTGCTTCCTTAATATGGAAATGAAATATATTGTGTGTTAATATGAAATGTCAATTAGATTAATAAACGGATTATGAATAATCGGATAATTAGCCTGATAATGGCGCGAATTAGCCTGCTAATTGTGTTTTCCTATTGCAAACAATTGTTGAAAAAATACCGTGGGCGATGACCTCAGGCAACGCACACATTTTCTAGGAATAAACCGTGTTGGATAAATGAACAATCACACATGACTTTCTCTTGAAAACTGTTTGCGTTAGGCCACCTTGTGCAAATGTTTACCACATAAAACTATGTGTGATGGACAGCCTTTGCCACACAGTTTCTTCTACGGACCGTGTGTGAAACATTCAATAACGCAAACGATTTAACGGGAAAAATTGTGTGTGATGTACCTGTGAACGGAAACGTTTTCCTTACAGCAACTATGTGGGATGTGCATACGAACGGAAACGTTTAGCGGGGACTGACTGTGTGGGGTGTACTTGCGACCGGAAACAATTTTGTCGTATAATTGTATTTTTTAGCTCTACTATATGTATTTCTGTATTTGAGTGCTCGCTGGTCACACACAACCTCATTTTGCCGAACATGTGTGCCAGGAGGGCATATCCCCGACGGTTTCTGGGTCGTGTGGGAAGGACCCCCCTATCGCCCACACTCACTTGGCGACGGTTCCAAATGTCATCGCGGAAACGGGTAAAAAACCGTTTGTTTAGGACCGACGTGCACCAGTGCGTGCGCGTCATCAAGTTATCTGGCACGATGAGATGGAATCTCTGGCGGCGGTCGCCAAGTCCTGAAGTGTCGGTGCACTTTACATTCTATGAATGAAAGAAACCCTCAAATCAGCTCGAATAAAAATGAACTCATGGCGATTTCTGCCAGGTGATTAAAGGAGGCAGATGAACAAGGTTAAGAGATGAGATAGTATCTCGTTAAATTAGTTACCTTATCGTCCATGAGAAAGAACACTCAGTACGGCAGATTCCCCAACCGAGCGGAGCTGGGTCGACCGCGAGCAGCGTCGAGAAAGTCGATGGCGATAGGCGGCGGCAAGCGGAAGTGGCAAAATGCGGTGGGCTTTGCCGGCATCCTGGCGGTGGCGGCAGGCGTCGAGCTAAGTGTTTACCGCCGCGATAGGCGGTGCCATGGAATAGACGTGGAGGAGCTTGTGTAGGTGTGAATGGGGAACGTACTAGAGGGGCTGAGGGGGTGGCAGGCGGCGTGACGTTTTTTGTGACGTGGGGATGGTGAGGGTTTTCTTTTTAGTTTTTTTAATTGGGTGGTGAGGGTTTCCTGTCCCACAAAGAATTTTGGGGGCGACGGTTTGCTAGAGTGAACCGTGTGTGATTGACACAGCAGGCAAAATGGTAGTCATTGCACACGGTTCCAATTTTGGGAACCGTGTGTGATTGACGTACTACCTCCGTCCTGGTTTATTGGTCCCCCGTTGTAATTTTGAACAAAATTTGGTGAAATATTTAACATACTCAGACATAGATAATAAGCGTACACGTACATAAGCATAGTTCAACCATAAGTACATAGTTCAACCGTCATTAAGCATACTCAAGCGTACATAGTTCAATCCATCCCACATCTCATCTCATATGCGGCCGGCACGATCCTGAAGCTTCTCCAAGTACTCGGCGTACGTGTCATGCGCCACCCTACGAGAATACTTCTGCTTGGAGGAGCCAACGGCCCGTCCTCTTGCATGCGCCAAAACACTTAGATATGCGTCATGAATCTTGTGGTTGCAAAATGGGCATCCATAGCTGTCGTTCCAGGTCCTAATACGCCTGTTATGCATTCACGCATAAAGCTCCCTCAGGATTCGCCTCTTGTACCTCCTCTGGGCATCTTCATCCTCGTTGTCCACATCGTCAGACATCACCTGTACATATAGTAAAACAAATTTGGCATCAAATCACTGATTACATGCCGTGAAGTAGGATTAGGAATTTGTGGCTATTTATTTATACATATTCAGAGATTATGGTTCGATTTTTAAGCACAGTCATCTATGTACAGACCAATCTTGAAGAAAATAATGGCACAAACATATGTAGGTCATTCAAAATCACTTGTCAAGTCCTGGCTAGGAATTATTAGCACGAACACTGACCCTAGTCAGATTACTAGCAGAAATCATTTGCACAGATGAAACAATTAATCACTTATCACATGTACCATTCAAACAATCAACACACTACACGGATCTTACGAAACTTACTCAGATTTCATGGATTGGACCACAGGATTTCTATTCCAAAAAGGGGGAGGCAGGAGTAACCAGAGAAACCCTATGATCTATTTGACACATAAATGGGTATAGATGACTAACCAGCTGTCCGTCGTCGTCAGAGTCATTGCCGGAATTTTCATCGGAGTCGGTGTGGAACTCCGCCTCTGGCTATGGAATCTCGACGCCATCGATGACGTCAGGATGCAGCGATAACTCGCCGACGGTGACGGCAACATCTGTCCCCATCTCCACGCCGTTCTCCGGTGCTTTAGCAGCCCCGGCGTCGCCACTCCCTCCGATGGGGCGCTTCGGCGGCATCCTCATACACTGACGGCTTTGAGGACTGAGAGCGGCGTCGAGGATGCAAGCAGAGAGAGAGGATTGTGTGTGCATTGCGAGGATTGGGGGTGCGGCCGCTCGGGCGCACCATTAATATGGAGTAGTGGGAGTTGTGGGAGAGAGGCGGGCGGCGGTCAAACCGATGGCTCGCCTCCCGGTGAGCCTGCGCCCGAATTACTGGCAAGCCTACCAAAGTTCCACACAGCTACTCGCACGCCTCCCGATGACACTGCACAATGAGCATGCCTCCGTCAACTCACACACCTACACGCACGCCTCCCTGTCTTCCTGCGGGGGACTTCTCGCATGCATCCCGTTAACTCACGCTTGCTCGCACGCCACACGGGTCACGCGGCGGCACGCATATTGTTTTTCTATTTGGATGATTAATGCTGCAGCTTTATTGCTTAACCGAAGCATGGCACGTATCCATTGTTGGTCTAATGCTCATAGTTCGAATAAATAATCCGTTTCGGATATGGGTTCCCAATTATTAATAATCTCTCGCCTGTAATTAGATAAAGATTACATCAAAACTGGTCTCAAATTTGACAAAAAAAAGTAGAATGCCACTTTGTATTGGTGTCCATATGACAAGACGATAAGTTTCATGAACTTCAAATAAGTTTTGGATGTACTAGAATTTAAAATGCCACTTTGTATTGGTGTCCATATGTTTGAAATTTGTTGCACGGGGAGTAAACATGCATCCAGTGAGACACATGTGTTTTTGCAATCCATTTAGGTGCACTGTCACGTGTGCATGTAGCTCAAATTTGATTTTTGCACATTATACCCATAGAAAATCAATCAATCAATGTACTAAAACGTCTTAATGATCTCTGTGATTTTTTGGAAATTAAAACATCCCTCCTTTGGTAACATGTATGTTCACCGCGGGATTGTTAATTTAACATGCATCGTAGTTTCAGTGGATTCGCGGTGTGTGTGTGGGTGTGTGCATCTGGGGGTGGTGGGAGGCTTGCAGTACACTAAGAGTTGTGAGCCACCGTGTGGGTTGGCCGTTTTGTTAGGCAGGCTGGTGCCACATCAGAGTCGTGAAAATCATTATATAAAACATTACACAACCCTTTCATACATAAATGTTTTGGCCACATGCAGTCGATGGTTGTCCTACATGACACTCGATACTCGCATGTGACACTTTATGTAGGCCCGTGAGGTCACCGTCCATCACTTTGACGAATAGCCGGCAGTGAGGTTAATTTGACCAGCAAGGTAGAATCTTTTTTGTTTGTGTTATGGTGGTATATAGTACGCGTCGAAGAGGTGGGAGGGGACTAGCATATATACTATACGTATGCGTCCGTGAACAAGTACACCTCACTCAGTGTCGGGACTTTTTGGTTACCGAGGCACGTGCCACATCAAAATTATGAAATTGGTTATTCAAACATCACACAACACCTTTTTGGGCCACATGCATATATATCCTAGGTAGGACACTCACGTGTGACGCTTCCATTTGTGGGCCCATGAGGCCATCGTTGATGCATGCATGCATGCATCACTTTGACCTACATCGGGAGAGGTTAATTAATTTCACCATCGATGAGGATTCTTTTGGGTTGTACATATATTACGGCAGGAGCATATATTATGTGGTGAAGAGGGGGGAAGGGGACAATCATATGTAGTACGCTTGATATGAACCTCGCTCTGTGTGGGTGCATGGTTTACGGTTTTGTGGCATGTGGCACATCAAAGTTGTGCATTTTGGGTATTCAACATATATATGTTTGGCCCACATGCAAAGCGGTTGTGGTTGTCCTCTCGCACCCACTTAAGCGGTTATCAGGATATCGACTCTTTCCATCTGTGGGCCCACTTGGTCCATCACTTCTTTTTGCCTCACAACAGGAGAGGTTAATTTGAATTAGGAGGGGATTATTATTTTTTCTCTGGGATGACATGCATGATACACTTTGAGCAGACACACATGCATGTGTATGCATGAATCGCTCCCATCGAGTCGAAGTGGCTAGTACAGCGACACCATCACGAACCAATCTTGCTCTGTGTGGGGAGCCAGTGTACGATTTTTGACACACGCGCCAGGTCAATGTTGTGCATTCAAACATGCATGCACGCATCACCTCCATGCATATGCATGTAGTGGTTGCCTTCGAATAATACACTCCCTCGCGTGGTTATCGGTGACAAGCCTATATATTCGTGGGCCCGCGTGGACATCCATTATCACCTTGACCAACAACAAGATAGGTTACCATGGCGGATTCTTCATTTGGTTCGTGTTATCGTAGTATAGGTCATGGCGAGATTCAGACCTAATTAAGTTTGAGCGCATATACTATGCACGCATGCATGCATATATGAACCCCCGTCGTTGGCTTGAAGTGTGGTGTAACATACATATGCCTCGTCAACCTAACCCTCACCCAGTGTGGGGAATTCTAGTTTGAAATCACGGTGCCACATCAAAGTTGTTCATTGTTACTCAAAAACACACCTCTCCGTACATATGTTTGGGCCACACGCATGAAGTGGTTTTCTTCGAGGACTAGCTACTTGCGTGATTATTGGCGA
Source organism: Aegilops tauschii subsp. strangulata (assembly GCF_002575655.3). NCBI lineage: Eukaryota > Viridiplantae > Streptophyta > Magnoliopsida > Poales > Poaceae > Aegilops > Aegilops tauschii. The sequence continues at coordinate 267,593,658 of NC_053040.3, forward strand.
GCTAGCCCATCTCCGGGGTCGCATGGACGACCATGACTTTGACCAACAAAAAGAGAGAGGTTGTACGACCAAGGTGGATTATTCTTGGTCCGTTTTACGATCCATCTTGGTGAGATATATGCCTCTCTGGCCCGCCGACTGAAAGTGTGTGTGTGTGGGGGGGGGGGGTGAGTGAGTCCTGGATTAAGGGGTCCTCGGGCGTCCAGACTATGGTGCGTGGGCCGGACTCATGGGCTTTGAAGATACAAGACCGAAGACTCTCCCGTGTCCACATGGGACTCTCCTTGGCGTGGAAGGCAAGCTTGGCGCCCTGATATGAAGATTCCTTTCTCTAGAACCGACTTTGTACAACCCTAGTCCCCTCCGGTGTCTATATAAACCGGAGGGCTTTGTCCGTAGCGGCAAGATCATAATCATAGTCATACAGGCTAGACTTTTAGGGTTTTACCCATTACGATCTCGTGGTAGATCAACTCTTGTAATACTCATATTCATGAAGATCAATCAAGCAGGAAGTAGGGTATTACCTACATGGAGAGGGCCCAAACCTGGGTAAACATCGTGTCCCCTGTCTCCTGTTACCATCGACCTTAGATGCACAGTTCGGGACCCCCTACCCGAGATCCGCCGGTTTTGACATCAGCATTGGTGCTTTCATTGAGAGTTCCACTGCGTCATCTTCAAAAGGTCAGATGGCCCCGTCAATCATCTACAACAATGCTGTCCAGGGGAGGTCTTCCTCCCCAGACATACCTTCGTATTCGGCGGCTTCGCACTGCGGGCCAACTCGCTTGGCCATCTAGAGCAGAGCGACAACTACGCCCCTGGCCATCAGGTCAGATTTGGAAGCTTGAACTACGTCACTAATATCCGCGGGGACTTGATCTTTGATGGATCCGCGCCCACGGCAGACGCTCCCTGTCACCGTGATGAACATGACTTAAATCTGTCATCGGGCCATACCCAGGAGATAGCGCATGTAACTGCTCCGTCCCTAGATCCGGAGTAGATCGCGCCATCCGAGGACGGGAGGCTCAACCCCACCACGGAAGCCGCGGACTCAGCGGCGTCGTGGCCGCACACAGACCCAACCTCGAGCGGGATCTGTGTCATCGGAACCTCGGACTCATTTTCGGCTACAGTTTCCGAACCATGTGCGTCCGTGCACGTCGAGCTTGATCAGGCATTGATCATCGAATTCAGCTCCGCGGACATCTTCCGGCACTTACCTTTAGGCGACGTGCTAAACTCATTAAAAACACTCTCCTTAGCGGGGGACTCACAGCCGAATTATATCCGGTTCGAACTGGAGGCTGATGACGGAGAATTTTGCTTCCCACCCACCACCCACTTCATAGCCACTGTCGAAGACCTAACCGACATGCTCGATTATGGCTCCGAAGACATCGACGATATGGATGACGATGCCGGAGAAGAGGAGGCCCAAAACCCGTCGTTTACCGGACGTTGGACGGCAACTTCCTCGTATGACGTATACATGGTGGATACACCCAAAGAGAATAGCAGCGCCGACAAGGAAGACCCAGTCAAGGATAAACCTCCTGAGATACAACGAAAGCGCCGACGTCCGGAGTATTGTTTCCTCATGTGCCGGTATTGCCGTGGAAAAGACAGCAATACCGGCACATGAGGAAACAATACTCCGGACGATGCCGAAGACAATGAAGACCCTGTTGAGGTAACTTCCGAACAGGACGAATGGGAAGACGGGCAAGTTAGCCCTGATGAAAAGGCCATACACGAAGACTCGGAGGATAGTAATTATCTTCCGCTCTCCGAGGATGAGGTGAGCCTTGGCAACGAGGATTTTATCGTGCCTGAGGAACCTTCGAGCAGGAGCGCTTTAAGCGCCAACTAATAGCCACTACAAGGAGCCTGTAAAAGAAGCAGCAGCAGCTTCAAGCTGATCAAGATCTGCTCAACGATAGATGGACTAATGTCCTGGCAGCCGAGGAATAAGGCTTTAAGCACCCAGCCAAAAGTTACCCGAAGCGCAAATTGCTACCTTAGTTCGATGACGAGGCGCTGGAGCCCGTACCATCATCGCGCAATGCGGCTGACCGACCACCACCTGGTCGGGACGAAGCGGCAACTCAAGCCGAACACCAGCCCGCCCCACCTCACCGTAAAGGCAGAGATAAAACAGCTCGGGGACATACATATGACCTGCGGCAGGACTTGGACAGTAGAGCAGGTCAGAACAGATCGATCTATGGATCATGGGGACGTGCCCCGACACGCGACAACGGCTACCTAGCTGGACGCAACAATCATACTCACGCCCAGGCCGAGAACCGCAGACGGACTCCATTCGAGCTACGTCGCGACGTAGCCCGATATAGAGGCGCCGCACACCCCCTTTGCTTCAGTGACGAGGTAATGGAGCACAAATTCCCAGAAGGGTTTAAACCCGTAAACATCGAATCATATGATGGGACAACAAACCCCGCGCTATGGATCGAGGATTTCCTTCTTCACATTCGTATGGCCCGCGGCGATGATCTCCATGCCATCAAATACCTCCCACTAAAACTTAAAGGACCAGCCCGGCACTGGTTGAACAGTCTGCCCGAAAACTCCATCGGCAGCTGGGAGGACTTGGAAGAGGCCTACATTGACAACTTCCAAGGTACATATTTTCGACCTTCGGATGCCGACGACTTAAGTCACATAATTCAATATCTCGGAGAGTCAGCCAAGAAACTTTGGACTAGGTTCTTAACCAAAAAGAACCAGATCATCGATTGTCCGGACGCCGAATCCCTCGCGGCCTTTAAAGACAGCATCTAGGACGAATGGCTCTACCGATACCTCGGCCAAGAAAGCCGAAGTCCATGGCAGCCCTTACGACACTTATGACCCACTTTTGCGCGGGCGAAGATAGCTGGCTAGCCCATAGCAATAACAATGCAAGTGAACCTGGCACAGCGAAAGCCAGAAATAGCACGGCAAGCCCCGACGCAACAGGCACAAGCGTCGAAGCAACGGTGACAATACCGACGACACGGCAGTCAACGCCGGATTCAGTGGCTCCAAGTCCGGCCAACGGAAGAAGCCGTATAAAGGAAACAATCCGGGACCATCTAACTTGGACCGCATACTCGATCGTCCATGCCAGATTCATGGCACCGCAGACAAACCAGCCAATCGTACCAACAGAGACTGTTGGGTTTTTAAACAGGCCGGCAAGTTAAATGCCGAGAACAAGGAGAAGGGTTCGCAAAGCAAGGATGATGACGAGGAGCCACGTCCAGCGAACACAGGGGGATAGAAGAAATTTCCCGCTCAGGTCAAAACGGTGAACATGATATATGCTACACATATCCCCAAGAGGGAGCGCAAGGACGCGCTCAGGGACGTCTATGCGATAGAGCCAGTCGCCCCCAAATTTTATCCATGGTCGTCATGCCCGATCACCTTCGATTGTCGGGATCATCCGACCAGTATCCGTCATGGCGTTTCAGCCGCACTGGTCCTCGACCCAATAATTGATGGATTCCACCTGACGCGAGTCCTCATGGATGGTGGCAGCACCCTGAACCTACTCTATCGGGATACAGTGTGCAAAATGGGCATTAATCCATCACGTATCAAGCCCACAAAGACTACCTTTAAAGGAGTCATACCAGGTGTAGAGGCCCGCTGCACGGGCTCAATCACACTAGAGGTTGTCTCCGGATCCCCGGACAACTTCCGAAGCGAAGAATTGATCTTCGATATCATCCCCTTCCGCAGCGGCTATCACGCACTGCTGGGACAAACCGCATTTGCTCGATTCAATGCAGTGCCACACTATGCTTATCTCAAGCTCAAGATACCCGGACCACACGGCGTCATAATAGTCAATGGAAACACAGAACGCTCCCTCCGTACTGAGGAGCACACCGATGCTTTAGCGGCAGAAGTACAGAGCGGTCTTCTCAAGCAGAACCTTAATTCGGCGGCTGAGCTCCCAGACACTATCAAACGAGTCCGGACTACTCTGCAGCAAGACAGCCCAGCTCGTCAAGAGCTCGACTAGCAATTCAGCCTCCGTCCTAGACCCGAACAAGTGGGGGCGTTCGTACCGCGTGTACATAACTACGCACTCAAAATACCATGGGCATAGACAGAGGCATAACTAGCTTGTGGTCCATCATACGGCTCGACCGCCCCTGGACACACATACTTTGACTTTTCCTTTTTTCTCCTTTTCAGGTTTCTTTTCCACAGGCCTTCCATGACGGCCCGATCACCGGTCCTTTCGAAGGATAAATACACCAAGATGGCAAGAAGCACAGACGTATAGGGGAATTTCTAGGTGGTCTCTTGAACAATCACTCTACCTGTTTTCAGGACCCACACGCAGCTCTCCCTTGGTTGTGGCATATTAAATAGCCTGTCGCTTATTGCACTACTTGTACGAATACGCTTCGACGTATTAATCAAACTATAATGGAAACAGTTTGCGGCCCAACTTCTGCGGCATTAGCTTACTACCCCTTCTTCTTTCTTTTGATAATCTTATCAAATAGCACCCGTACACTTTGGTACGCTTTAATCTGCCAGGGGCTTCATTACACCCCACAATACGGCAACAAAGTTCGAACACATTTTACAGTATAGTTCGGCACCCAGAATTTAGCATTATATGCATTGGCTCCAAATCATGTCTTTGGCCAATAGTTGGGTTGCCCGGCTCCTGTGCTTACTACCTTACGTTCCGCTATATCGGCTCCTGTGCTTACTACTACGATTGTGTCCTGGTTCATCCGGATGAGCACCTCAGTAGAGAAAGCCGAAAATTGACTGTCATGATACCGCGAGAGCCGGTCATCTCTTCGGAGGTTTCAAATCTTTAGCGATTTTTTCCGCATTATGCGATGGATCGGTTCTTAGCCGATCAGGTGTTTACAGCATCCCAGTTCGGATACTAGGGGCTGCGCCTAAATTTTTATTGTCAAACTCCTATGGCTAAGTGAGGGTGATAAAGCCACATTGTCTGATTGCCTGGTTCGTTACGCTAAACACCTCCTTCAAGGACCAAACAATTGGATCAAGAGTGTTTAGATTCCATACCGAACACCCCCGTACTACCTACATGGGGGCTGAAGCCGACGACTGGCCAACTCTCAGATTTCATAAACACGGCTGCACAGGAGGTAAATTTTTAATAGTAACAAACACTATATCACACAATCGACTTCGTTTCATAATACAGGGCGAGATAACATAAATTTATTCATTCAAAGATTACATCTTTCGCACATTGCTCTGCTACAATGCGAGATCCCTCCAGGACATTGCTAAAGTATCGCTCTGGCGTGCAGTGCTCCTTGTCCTTGGGCGGTCCCTCGATCGCGAGCTTGGCGGCTTTCATCTTCGCCCACTGCACCTTGACACGGGCGAAGGCCATCCGCACACCTTCGATATAGACCGACCACTTGATGGCGTCAAGCCGGGGGCAGGCACTGACCAGTCGCTTCACGAGCCCGAAGTAGCTGCTGGGTATAGCTTCGGCAGGCCACAACCGGATTATTAAATCCTTCATGGCTAGTTCGGCCACCCTATGCAGTTCGACCAGCTGTTTTAGCTGATCGCTAAAGGGCACCTGATGTTCTGGTGCAATGTATTGCGACCAGAACAGCTTTTCTGTTGAGCTCCCCTCTTCAGCTCGGAAGAATTCTGCAGCGTCAGAAACACTGCGCGGCAGATCCGCAAATGCCCCTGGAGAAATCCAAATCCGGGTTAGTAAGAGATACCTCTTCTTCACATACTCGCTTTACATAGTAAAAGCCTTACCCTCCGTGATTTTCTTGGCCTCCTGGATCTCCTGGAGGGCGCCCTGGGCTTCAACGCGGGCCTCTTGTGCGCTCTGGCGAGCCTTGGCAAGTTCGCTCTCTTGATCCGCAATATCGTGCTCCAAGGACTCGCATTTCTTGACGGCGTCCTGGAGCTCCTGCTGGACCTCACACACCATGGCCTCATGTTTTTCACGGGCGTCTTGCTCCTTTGCCGCTTTCTTTTTGGCCTCAGCCAGCGCTTTCTTGAGGGTTTCCACCTCACTAGCCGCTCCTACAAATATCATGGCACTATGGTCAGGATAAATCATTCATCCTTTCTGGATATACACAAGGTCATCACATACCTTGCTTGTCCTCCAGCTGATTTTTTACACGGCCGAGCTCTTCCTCGGCACGCTCCAGACTATGCTTTAGTCCGGAGACTTCAGCAGCTTGAGAGGTTGCGGCCAGCAACGATGCCTGCTTATTCACATAAGAAATATTTAGTTAGTTTCCTGCGAAAATTACTTGATCCTCTGTCCGGCTTTTCTTTTCGAACACCGGACAGTGTCTCAGGTGCTACTGTATATACTATGACTTTCTTTTTTGCGTCACTTACCTCAAAGCCTATCAGCAGGCTGCTGCAGGCTTCGGTCAATCCACACTTAACGGACTGAACCCTCTCAACCACCGTACCCATAAGGATACGGTGTTCCTCCACAATGGAAGTGCCTCGTAGGGCTTCCAGCAGATTATACGGTGCCTCTGGATGGACAGAGGTCACCGGCAGAATAGGCGCACCTCCTCCATTCGGAGGAGGCTGCTTGCTTGATTCTGGAGCCGTGTAGGTCATTGGGATGGTATCCGGCTGGGGGCTGAATTGGATATGGCTCCCATCGCCAGTCTCCATGGGGGTTTTCTCCCCCACGTGTCTGGCGGCCGAGGGGTCACCCTCTGGCGCCACCCTGACGGCCTCCTGGACCTCTCTCTGGCTTGGGAAGGTCCTTCGGGACAGCACCTCGGCGTCACCCTTGGCCTTGGGAGAGTAAGCCGCCGACGGTGACTCGCTGGCCATCGCCTTTGAATCCAGCGAACCCCCTGATAAGGATCGCAGGGAGCTGTCGTGGGCCGGACTGCAATTACATAATTTAACATGTTAAGACTATGAAGTAGAGAGGCCGGATATATGGACGCATCTGGTTTTTTTAGTACTCACGATTCGGCCAGGGGCTTGTTTCGGGGGCGCGGCTCTAGGCTGCTGTCAACATCCCACGCGGAATTATCCGTGAGGTAGCCTTTCCCCCTCTTGGACGCCTCTGCCTCCAGATTTGTGGAGGCCGCCCTCTTCATCCTTCCCCCTCAGGGGGAGAGTTGCTTTCTTCCTCCTCCTCGTCGTCGTCTTCAGCGACGGAGGAGTGATTCTTGTTGTCTTCGGACGTCACGTCCGAAGCTCCCTTGCGGCGGAGGCCACTTCTGGCCCCCCAGGCCTTCTTCTCCGGCGCCTGGTAAGGCGCCGGGACCAACATCTTCGTCAGAAGCGGGATGGCTAGTTCCTCAGGCAGCGGAGCCGGACACTTAATCCACTCCGCTTTCTCTGTCCATCCCTACAAAATAAAAAGTGAGGTTTAGGTATCTTCCTTGAATAGGCAAGTAAAGGATACACCTTGAAACGTGAAAGACTTACTGCACTGGCGGGATGGGCCAGGTCGTGCCCGCGGTCCTCGGTGGTCTCCGGCGGCGTCTCATTTCCCTTGAAGAGCACCTTCCAGATATCTTCGTGCGTAGTTCCGAAGAACTGTAGCAAAGTCTGATGCTCGGCCGGATTGAACTCCCACAGATGGCAAGTCCGGCTCTGGCATGGAAGGATCCGGCGAACTAGCATCACCTGGATCACGTTGACGAGCTTGATGTTCTTGTCCACCATGCTCTGGATGCGCGTCTACAACGCTATTAGCTCATCCGACGAAGACCAATTCGGGCCATTCTCAACCCAGGAGGTGAGTCGCATTGGGGCTCTGGACTTGAATTTGGGAGCCGCGGCCCAGGTGGCATCGCGGGGCTCTGTGATATAGAACCATAGTTTCTGCCACTCTTTAATGGTCTCCACAAAGGTACCATTGGGCCATGTGACGTCGGGCATCTTGCTCACCATGGCACCTCTGCACTCTGCATGTTGGCCATCCACCATCTTCGACCTCATGTTGAAGATTTTAAGCCACAGTCTGAAGTGGGCGGGGGGTGCGGAGGAAGGGCTCGCACATGACAATAAATGCCAAGATGTTGAGGAAGGAGTTTGGGGCTAGACCATGGAAATCTAGCCCATAATAGAACATGAGTCCGCGGACGAAAGGTTGGAGAGGAAACCCTAACCCACGGACAAAGTGGGGGATGAACACCACTCTCTCATTGGGCTTCGGGGTGGGGACGATCTGCCCCTTGGCTGGAAGCTGGTGGGCGATTTCTTTCGCCAGGTACCTGGCCTCCCGAAGCTTGGTGATGTCCTTCTCCTTGACGGAGCAGGCCATCCACTTGCCTTCTGCTCCAGATCCGGACATGGTCGAGTGCTTCCTTGAGGCGTGGGTGAAAGAAGGGAAGCCTTATCTCCTTATAAAGGCAGTGAATATCAAGCGTCTCCCCACTCGCCTTAAAACTCGCCTGTTCCCAAGGGCTGTGCAGAAGGCACGGTTGGATTACCCACGCCCGTATTGATGAGAATCCCGCAATAAGGGGACATGATCTCTGCTTCGACAAACGGCAGGCCGCATCTCGAAGCGGCAGGCCGAAAAACGGTTCGAAACAATGACTGGGTGATGGCGTGATATCACGTTACAAAAAAGTTGTCAGCGGATTGGACTCGTGAAATATTATACTCTCTGCGGTGGTGTGTGGTATTTGTTTTGCAGAGCCGGACACATTTGTTGTGTCTGAAGACTGTGTTGGAGTATTCGGAGAAGGAACCCGCCTTGCAATGCCGAAGAAAATTTGCGCGCCAGACACCTCGTCATTGAAACCTGGTTCAGGGGCTACTGAGGGAGTCCTAGATTAAGGGGTCCTCGGGCGTCCGGTCTATGGTGCGTGGGTCGGACTAATTGGTTGGCAAGATACAAGACCAAAGACTCTCTCCCGTGTCCAGATGGGACTCTCCTTGGTGTGGAAGGGAAGCTTGGCACCCTGATATGAAGATTCCTTTCTCTGTAACCAACTTTGTACAACCCTAGTCCCCTCCGGTGTCTATGTAAACCGGAGGGCTTAGTCCGTAGCGGCAAGATCATAATCATAATCATACAGGCTAGACTTTTAGGGTTTTAGCCATTACGATCTCGTGGTAGATCAACTCTTGTAATACTCATATTCATAGAGATCAATCAAGCAGGAAGTAGGGTATTATCTCCATAGAGAGGGCCCAAACCTGGGTAAACATCGTTTCCCCTGTCTCCTGTTACCATCGACCTTAGACGCACAGTTCGGGACCACCTACCCGAGATCCGCTGGTTTTGACACCGACAGGGGGTTGCTAGATCACACTTTGCTAGGTGAACCTCAGTTGGGGGGGCATGCATTCATAGCTTAATTAGGATTCCCTTCATGGCGACACGAGGGGGGTGGGGGGCTGCTAGCTACTTCGCACTTTGCTAGGTGAGTCTCGGTTGGGGGCGGGGAGGGGGGCATGCTCATAGCTTAGGATTCCCTTCGTGCCGACACGAGGGGGGCTGCTAGCTACTTCGCACTTTGCTAGGTGAACCTCGGTTGAGGGGGGGGGCATGTGCATTCCTAGCTTAGGATTCCCTTCATGCCGACACGAGAGAGGGGTGGCTGCTAGCTACTTTGCACTTTGCTAGGGTGAACCTCGGTTGGGGGGGGAGGGCATGCATTCATGACTTAGGATTCCCTTCGTGCCGACACGAGGGAGGGGGTCTGCTAGCTACTTTGCACTTTGCTAGGTGAACCTCGGTTGGGGGGCATGTGCATTCATAGCTTAGGATTCCCTTCGTGCCGACACGAGGGAGGGGTGGCTGCTAGCTACTTCGCACTTTGCAAGGGTGAACCTCGGTTGGGGGGAGGGCATGCATTCGTAGCTTAGCTAGGATTCCCTTCGTGCCGACACGAGGGAGGGGGCTGCTAGCTACTTTGCACTTTGCTAGGTGAACCTCGGTTGGGGGGCATGTATTCATAGCTTAGGAATCCCTTCGTGCCGACACGAGGGAGGGGGGCTGCTAGCTCTACTTCACACTTTGCTAGGTTAACCTCGGTTGGGGGGCATGCATTCATAGCTTAGGATTCCCTTCGTGCCGACACGAGGGAGGAGGGTGGCTGCTAGCTACTTCGCACTTTGCTAGGTGAACCTCGGTTAACGGGGAGGGGGCATGCATTCATAGCTTAGGATTCCCTTCGTGCCGACACGAGGGGGATGGGTGGGGGAAAGCAATACCATGCTCTTTGCGGGAGAGGTGCCACATCGAAGTTGCATTTGGTATTTGAAAATCAAACCACCCTTTTCATACATAAATTTGGTCCACATGCAAGTGTGTTCGTGTTCTGACCCTCTCCCGCGTCATTTTTCGCCAAATTTATGAACATTAGACAAGTCGGATGACGCAACAGACACGGTTCACTCAAACTAACCGTGTGCCACGCTGGTGCACCTGTCACGCACACATCTGCAAAGTACATTGGGCTCCACGAGGCTCCCCCTCTCAAAAATATCTGCCCGCCTCAAGGGTTTTTCTGTTTCATAACACACAGATGTTATCTCCGGACCGTGTGCGATGTTTCTTGTTCCAAATCCCACCTTCATCGAAAATATCTGCCGACCTCGAGGGTTTTTCTTTTTCATAACACACGGTTGTTATCTCCGAACTGTGTGTGATGCACTATCATCAGAATTTTCAATAGCCCGGCATTTCACTCCCGCGTAGTAAAATTTTCAGTACCCGCGTCATTTTCTCAAACACCCCGCGGCCCCTCCACACACACACACACCAAAAGCTCCGCGCGCGCACGCACACACACTAACACACACCCTCCCTCGCCCGAAACCCTAGCAAAGTCCCCGCTGCCGCTGCCGCCGCAAGGCCTCCATTGTCAACGTCTGCCGGTTTGCCCGTGTAGCTTACCCACCGATCTGCATACCCAGGCCGCCCTGAGTTTCTTAGATGATGCCTGCCAAATGCCCCCTTTCCCACAGATCCCTATCCCCATCCCCATCCCCCACTCCAGAGCATCGCAGCCTAAGCCCGGCTACGCTTCCCGTGGAGCTCAAGGAGCGACTGGCCCAAAAGAGGTGTATAGCGGTCTCTTCGCCCGACGTCGCCGAGGAAGCTGACTACCATTACTGGCGGTAGGCACTCAAGCAACGGGCTAGAGTATGCGGGCATGTCTCGTCCGCCGGCTACGACATCGAGGTCATCTACAGCGACGCACTGAGGCGGGCTGTGTCACAGGTTAAGTGGCCCACCCCCAACCCCTCGGGTTCAACCGCCGTCAATCTCATCCATGTCCCCGCCGCTGATCTCCTCTGGCTCGTTGTCAACAATTTGCCATTCTACATCGCCATCGAGCCTCTTTTGTCATTTCTGAAGGACATGTTCTGTGACGCTGGCTTGGTATCCAAAGCTCCCAAGTCAGACCTCATCGACGGCGACCACGTGGAGGGCACCATCTCCGGCTCTTCCATGGGGAAAGCGCCCATCTGCTGTTCCAAGGGGAAAGCGCCCGTCTGCGAGATAGGGGAGGGCTCCCTACAGCCGTGCTCTTCCAAGGGGAAGGAGCCCATATGCGACAACATGGAGCGCATCCAGGGTCCGTGCTCTTTCCACGGGAACGAGCCCATCTGTGACAAGTGAGGAAACCCATGATTTGTTTATTTCAGTTGTTCACAATGTGATGCTCTATATATGCAATTATTTACTGTGCAGTACATTTTGTCAATCCAGTTTTAAACATACCGATAGGAATGCATATATTTGCTTGCTGTTATGCCTGTTATAGCTAGCATATGCCTCTTTTAAAGTTTTTCGATTGTTCGGTTGTTTGTAGTTAGCATATGTTCAGTTTCAAATGCTATCTTTGGTTGTTCGTAGTATGCCTTGTTTATTCCAGTTATTCGCAACGTGATGTTCTATATGTGCAAGTATGAACTGTGCAGTTATATTTCATCAGTACCAGTTTCAACAATACCACTATGAATGACTACATTTGGTTGCTGCATCTTGTAGTTAACACGCCTTTCCATTTTTATTTAACCATAACCAATGTAGTTAGACCGACACAATACCAGTTTGAATGACCATGTTTGCTTGTTGTTAAATGTTAGGCCTGTTGCAGTTAGCACACCTTTCCACTTGTTTTGCTTTACTAGCGTGCTTAAACCTCCACACTGAAGCTATCTTTTGGAGATTATTTTGTCTGCCATGTGTAATTTTGGTTGATGTTTAGCCTGTTGTGCTTAACATGCTTCTTGATGTACCTACACAGGACAATTTGGGGAACGACTGTTGTTTTCCATCGAGGTTAGTTTCATCCCATGGCTTATATTTGCTCACTGTTCAGGATATCCGTAGCTGGTACCATATAGGCCGTCGACTGATAAGGAACTAATCGGTGAATCAGACTTTTAACTAAATATATCTGCAACCCATTTTACCTTAGGTTAACTAGGTCCATATGTAATATATCTGAGGCTACATAGCAACATGCACTTTACTTAATGTCTAAATATGCAATCCTAGGCTACATAGCAACAAGGAAGCAGCAGCAACATCAACAACACATCCCTGTTTGGATACTCAACTTAGCTAGAGGTTAGAGTTAGTTTCTAGCTCATTACTAACCCTGAACTAACTCCATCCAAAGAGTTGTTTGGATGGCAGGGTTAGATTGACAATAAATGCACTAGGAGAACTAGCTCCAATTAGAACCTCTTGGGTTGGATAGTTTTTTTTGGGTGGGTTATAGATGCAACTAGCTCAAACTAGCCCTCATGTTTAGATATACTGTAGGGCTATTTGAGCCCGAACTAGCTCAAACTAACTGTAACCCATGGATACAACAGCAGTTAATCAGCCGATAATTTGTAAGAATGAACTAAACTCCTTCCGGCCAATAATATAAGATATTAATTCATCTAATATGTGAGTATATTGGATGTTATAAGATACTCCCTCCGTTCCTAAATATTTGTCTTTTTAGAGATTTCAAATGGACTACCACATACGGATGTATATAGACATATTATAAAAGAGTGTTGTACTACATCATTGTGCAATTGTTGTTTAGCTTCTAATACTAACTTGGTGCTTTTAGGTACATATGTCATTGGGAAAGGTCCGCGTTGCGACCCTTTTTGCGTCTGAGGCAATGAGATATCGATGAACCAGCATCAAGTGAGGAAGCTGATAAAGATTGTTAGTAAAATGGGTCCAAAGATGACAATTAAACTATTTGTTTACACTTTATCCAAGACAACAGCGAACTGCGGGATGGTAATTAAGAACTCTGCACCCTTCTTTTTATTGCCCATAATGAGTTGTGTTAGATGACAATGTCTGAAATCTTATTCCTTTGCAGTGGTTGCCAAAGCAATTTACTCAAGATTACCTCTCAAACTACATGATTGGTGGGCATGCAAAGGTTAAAGTATTTCTACCAGAACACAATGATTATCTAGATGTTTTCAAGAAGATCGTGAAGGATGGGCGGTGGGCCATCACAAGGGGTTGGACAAGAGTCGTGTGTGCCTTCTGCATGGAGGAGGGCACAATATGGGCATTCCGCTTCACCTTGTTCAGCAACGAGAATATATTTCGCCTCTTTCTTTACCGTCTTTAGTAGTACAAGTATACAACTGTGGTTCATCATTCTTTATTTGGTTCTTATGTAATTCTTGAACATATGTACCTATGAATCGAATAATGCATTGGTTGTTTAAACCTGATGGATATGAATAAAGCTGTAGCATACATTCAAAATCAAATCCAAATCCGGTACAATTTGGTAAAGCAGCAATTATATTACGGTGAAATTACACTCTCCAGGTTGTTATGGCACACACGGTTGGTAAAACACAAACGTTTGCGATAAGCACCATAATCCGAGATGGTTCACAGAGAGGAAACATGTGCAAGCATACACACAGTTGCTGTTTGCAAAGCGTGTGAGATGTCAGACAATATCACAAACGGTGCGGGGAAACTAAACGTTTGTGTTAGTTGCCTTATCGTACACGATTCGCAACTATGAACTGTTTCTGATGAAGTATGGATCATAAATGTTGCACCACAGGTTAGCGTGTGTGATAGTTGTCGTGTACGATGATGTTACGACGGTCCGACGTTTCGCAATCCTGTTCGACACTCGTACGACGTTTAGCTAATCTTCTTAACGGTGAACCGTTTGTGATGGGCCGCGCATCATACACATTCTATAATAGTGAACCGTTTGTGATGGGCCGCGCATCGTAAACGTAGGACCACAGAATAACGACTGCGATGGCAATGCAAGCAGAAACGAGTAGGAGTACTATAGGGGCCCTATCCCCAATGGTTTCTGGGTCGTGTGGGAAGGACCCCCCTATCGCCCACACTCACTTGGCGACGGTTCCAAATGTCGTCGCGGAAAGGGGTAAAAAACCATTTGTTTAGGACCGACACACACCAGTGTTAATATCCCTCTGATCTTGAGCATGATTATCATTTGTGAGTAGTTACTTTTGTTCTTGAGGTCATGAGAGAAATCGTGTTGCAAGTAATCATGTGAACCTGATATGTGTTTGATATTTTGATAGTATGTATGTTGTGATTCCCTTAGTGGTGTCATGTGAACGTCGACTACATGACACTTCACCATATTTAGGCCTAAGGAAATGCAGTGTGGAGTAGTTATTAGATGATGGGTTGCGAGAGTGACAGAAGCTTAGAACCTAGTTTATGCGCTATTCCGTAAGGGACCGATTTGATCCAAAAGTTTAATGCTATGGTTAGAATTTATTCTTAATACTTTTCTCGTAGTTGCGGATGCTTGCGAGGGGGTTAATCATAAGTAGGAGGTTTGTTCAAGTAAAAACAGCACCTAAGCACCGGTCCACCCACATATCAAATTATCAAAGTAGAGAACACGAATCGAATCAACATGATGAAAGTGACTAGATGAAATTCCCGTGTACCCTCAAGAACGCTTTGCTTAACATAAGAGACTGTTTTGGCCTGTCCTTTGCCTCAAAAGGATTGGGCTACCTTGCTGGACTTTAGTTACTACTGTCGTTACTTGTTCGTTACAAATTATCTTCCTATCAAACTACTCTCCTACTTACAATTTCAGTGCTTGCAGACATTACCTTGCTGAAAACCACTTATCATTTCCTTCTACTCCTCGTTGGGTTCGACACTCTTACTTATAAAAAGGCTACAATTGATCCCATATACTTGTGGGTCATCAAGCCTATTTTCTGGCGCTGTTGCCGGGGATTGAAGCACTCTTGGTAAGTGGAAATTGGCAAGGAAAAATTATTACCAATTGCTGAAATTTATTGTCATTTGTTACTATGGAGAACAATCCTTTGAGAGGCTTGTTCGGGGTATCTTCACCTCGACCGGAACCACATTTTGTTACCCCTCATCCTGCTACACCTACTGAAAAAATTGAAAATGACATTCCTTCGGGTACGACAGAACAACTGCTAGCTAATCCTTATGCAGGAGATGGAACCGAACATCCTGATATGCACTTGATATATGTGGATGAAATGTTTGGATTGTTTAAGCTTGAAGGTTTACCCAGAGATGAAATTAAGAAGAAGGTTTTCCCTTTATCTTTGAAGGGAAAGGCATTGGCATGGTATAGGCTATGCAATGAGATTGGATCTTGGAATTGGAATCAATTGAAATTAGAGTTTCACCAAAAAATTATCCTATGCATTTAGTTCATCGTGATCGGAATTATATATATAATTTTTGGCCTCGTGAAGGAGAAATTATCGCTCTAGCTTGGGGGAGGCTTAAGTCAATGTTATATTCATGCGGCAATCATGAGCTCTCAAGAGAAATTATTATTCAGAACTTCTATGCTCGGCTTTCTCGTAATGATCAAACCATGCTTGATACTTCTTGTGCTGGTTCTTTTATGAAGAAGACTATCGAATTCCGGTGGGATCTCTTAGAAAGAATTAAATGCAACTCTGAAGATTGGGAAGTTTAAGTTTGATTGTGTTAAATCTTTTTTCAATAGCGATGCTTTTCAAAAGTTTAGCACTAAATATGGACTTGACTCTGAGATAGTAGCCTCATTTTGTGAATCTTTTGCTACCCATGTTGATCTCCGTAAGGAGAAGTGGTTTAAATATCACCCACCTATTAAAGAAGAAATTAAAGAACCGGTAATAACTAAAGATGAAACTATTATCTATCATGTTGATCTAGTTGTTCCTACTGCTTATATTGAAAAACCACCTTTCCCTGTTATGATGATGGAACATGCTCAAGTTTCAACTGTGGTCAACAAAAGTTATATTAGAACACCTAAACCTGATGAAAAAATCAAGGTAGAACCTAGTGTTGCTATGGTTAAAGATCTCTTGGTTGAAAATATAGATGGGCATGTTATTTACTTCTGGGATGAAGCTGCTAGAATTGCTAAACCCAAGAAAATGGATAAACATAGACCCATTGTTGGCATGCCCGTTGTCTCAGTTAAAATAGGAGATCACTGTTATCATGGTTTGTGTGACATAGGTGCTAGCGTGAGTGCTATTCCTTTTACCATATATCAAGAAATTATGATGGACATAGCACCCGCTGAGATAGAAGACATAGATGTTACTATTAAACTTGCTAATAGAGACACCATCACACCACTTGGGATTGTTAGAGATGTTGAAGTTTTGTGTGGGAAAATAAAATATCCTACTGATTTTCTTGTTCTTGGTTCCCCACAAGATGACTTTTGTCCCATTATCTTTGGTAGACCTTTCTTGAACACCTTCAGTGCTAAAGTAGATTGTGAGAAACAAACTATCGGCGTTAGCTTTGGTGATGAGTCTCATGAGTTTAATTTTTCCAAGTTTAGCAGAAAGCATCATAAGAAAGAATTGCCTAGTAAGCATGAAATTATTAGTATTTCTTCTATTGTTGTACCCCTACTGATCCTTTAGAACAATATTTGCTAGACCATGAGAATGATTTGCATATGCATGAAAGAAATGAAATAGATAAGATTTTATTTGAACAACGTCCTCTGCTTAAACACAATTTGCCTATTGAAACTCGAGGAGGTCCTCCTCCACCTAAAGGTGATCCTCTATTTGAATTAAAACAATTGCCTGTCACTTTGAAATATGCTTATCTTGATGAGAAGAAGATATATCCTGTTGTTATTAGTGCTAAGCTTTTAGAACATGAAGAAGAAAGATTATTGAAAGTTATAAGGAAGCACCGAGCTGCTATTGGATATACTCTTGATGATCTTAAGGGCATTAGTCCCACTCTCTGTTAGCACACAATTAATATGGAACCTGATGCTAAACTCGTTGTTGATCACAAACATCGGTTAAATCCAAAGATGAAAGAAGTGGTAAGAACGGATATATTAAAACTTCTGGAAGCAGGTATAATCTATCCTATAGCCGATACTAGATGGGTAAGTCTGGTTCATTGTGTCCCTAAGAAGGGAGGTATTACTGTTGTTCCAAATGATAAGTATGAGCTTATTCCATAGAGAATTGTTACAGGCTATAGAATGGTAATTGATTTTAGAAAATTAAACAAAGCAACTAGAAAAGATCATTACCCTCTGCCTTTTATTGATCAAATGCTAGAAAGATTATCTAACCACACACATTTTTTGCTTCCTTGATGGATATTCTGTTTTTTCACAAATACTTGTTTCTCAACCTGATCAAGACAAGACCACTTTTACTTGTCATTTTGGAACTTATGATTATAGGCGTATGCCTTTTGGTTTATGCAATGCACCTGCTACCTTTCAAAGATGTATGAATGCTATATTCTCTCACTTTTGTGAAAAGATTGCTGAGGTTTTCATGGATGACTTTTCTGTTTATGGGAAGTCCTTTGATGATTGTTTAAGCAATCTTGATCGAGTTTTGCAGCGGTGGGAGAAAAAAAATCTTGTCTTGAATTGGGAGAAGTGTCACTTTATGGTTAATGAAGGTATTGTTTTGGGCCATAAGATTTCTGAAAGAGGTACTCAGGTGGATAAAGCTAAGGTTGATGCAATTGAGAAAATGCCATGTCCTAAAGATATCAAAGGTTTTCGTAGTTCCCTAGGGCATGCTGGTTTCTATAGGAGATTTATCAAAGACTTTTCTAAATTTCTAGGCCTCTTACAAATCTCTGTTAGCACACAATTAATATGGAACCTGATGCTAAACTCGTTGTTGATCACAAACATCGGTTAAATCCAAAGATGAAAGAAGTGGTAAGAACGGATATATTAAAACTTCTGGAAGCAGGTATAATCTATCCTATAGCCGATACTAGATGGGTAAGTCTGGTTCATTGTGTCCCTAAGAAGGGAGGTATTACTGTTGTTCCAAATGATAAGTATGAGCTTATTCCATAGAGAATTGTTACAGGCTATAGAATGGTAATTGATTTTAGAAAATTAAACAAAGCAACTAGAAAAGATCATTACCCTCTGCCTTTTATTGATCAAATGCTAGAAAGATTATCTAACCACACACATTTTTTGCTTCCTTGATGGATATTCTGTTTTTTCACAAATACTTGTTTCTCAACCTGATCAAGACAAGACCACTTTTACTTGTCATTTTGGAACTTATGATTATAGGCGTATGCCTTTTGGTTTATGCAATGCACCTGCTACCTTTCAAAGATGTATGAATGCTATATTCTCTCACTTTTGTGAAAAGATTGCTGAGGTTTTCATGGATGACTTTTCTGTTTATGGGAAGTCCTTTGATGATTGTTTAAGCAATCTTGATCGAGTTTTGCAGCGGTGGGAGAAAAAAAATCTTGTCTTGAATTGGGAGAAGTGTCACTTTATGGTTAATGAAGGTATTGTTTTGGGCCATAAGATTTCTGAAAGAGGTACTCAGGTGGATAAAGCTAAGGTTGATGCAATTGAGAAAATGCCATGTCCTAAAGATATCAAAGGTTTTCGTAGTTCCCTAGGGCATGCTGGTTTCTATAGGAGATTTATCAAAGACTTTTCTAAATTTCTAGGCCTCTTACAAATCTTTTGCAAAAGGATGTTCCTTTTGTTTTTGATGATGATTGTTTGGAAGCCTTTGAAACACTTAAGAAAGCCTTAATTTCTGCACCTATTGTTCAACCACCTGATTGGAACTTGCCTTTTGAAATTATGTGTGATGCTAGTGATTATGCTGTTGGTGCTGTTCTAGGACAAAGAGTTGATAAGAAACTGACTATTATTCATTATGCTAGTAAAACTCTAGATAGTGATCAATGAAATTATTCTATTATTGAAAAAGAATTATTAGCAGTGGTGTTTGCTTGTGATAAATTCAGATCTTACATTGTTGATTCTAAAGTTATTGTTCACACCAACCATGCTGCTATTAAATATCTTATGGAAAAGAAAGATGCTAACTAGGCTCATTAGGTGGCTTCTCTTGCTACAAGAATTTGATTTGCATATCACTGATAGAAAAGGAGCGGAGAACCACATGGCTAATAACTTGTCTAGGTTAGGAAATGTTCTTGTTGACCCACTGCCTATTGATGAGTTTTCCTGATGAGCAGTTAGCTGCAATAATTGTTTCTAGTAGTACACCTTGGTATGCTTGCTATGCTAATTATATTGTTGCCAAATATTTACCACCTAGTTTTACATACCAACAAAAGAAAAAATTCTTCTATGATTTAAGACATTACTTTTGTGATCACCCACATCTTTATAAAGAAAAAGTAGATCGTATTATTAGACGTTGTGTACCTGAGCATGAACAGATACAAATCCTATGGAAATGTCACTCTGAAGCTTATGGAGGACATCATGTGGGAGACAGAACTGCTCACAAGGTATTGCACTCCGGGTTTTATTGGCCTACTCTCTTCAAGGATGCTCGTAAGTTCGTCTTATCTTGTGATGAATGCCAAAGAATAGGTAATATCAGTAAGCACCAAGAAATGCCTATGAATTATTCACTTGCTATTGAACCATTTGATGTTTGGGGATTTGATTACATGGGACCTTTTCCTTCCTCTAATGGGTATACTCATTTTTTGGTTGTTGTTGATTATGTTACTAAGTGGGTAGAAGCTATTCCAACTAGTAGTGCTGATCACAGCACCTCTATTAAAATGCTTAAGGAGATTATTTTCCCAAAGTTTCGAGTCCCTAGATATTTAATGACTGATGGTGGTTCACACTTTATTCATGGTGCTTTCCGTGAAATGCTTGCCAAGTATGATGTTTACCATAGAATTGCATCATCCTATCTTCCTCAGCCTAGTGGTCAAGTTGAACTTAGCAATAGAGAAATAAAATTAATTTTACAAAAGGCTGTCAATAGGTCCCGGAAGAATTGGTCCAAGAAATTAGATGATGCACTTTGGGCTTATAGAACTGCATATAAAAATAGTACGGGTATGTCTCCTTATAAAATGATTTATGGAGAAGCTTGTCATTTGCCTCTTGAGTTAGAACATAAAGCATATAGGGCAATTAAAGAAATTAACTATGATTTCAAACTTGCCAGTGAAAAGAGGTTATTTGACATTAGCTCATCAGATGAATCGAGAAATCAATCTTATGAAAATGCCAATTTATTTAAAGAGAAAGTTAAATGATGGCATGATAAAAGAATCCATAAGCATGAGTTCAAAGTTGGAGAATATGTTCTTTTGTGCAACTCCTGTTTCATATTCTTTGCAGGAAAACTCCTGTCCAAATGCGAAGGACACTATGTTATCGAGGCGGTTTATCAATCTGGAGCTATCAAAATAAATAATGCCGAAGGTACAAACCCAAAGGTTGTTAATGGGCAAAGAATAAAACATTATATCTCAGGTACGCCCATTAATGTTGAAAGCAATATTATCCAAACTATGACACCGGAAGAACACATAAAGGAAACCTTCCGGAACACTCCAGAATCGTGAAAAAGAGGAGGTACATGATACGGTAAGTAAACGGACTCCGAAAAATCTGCAAAAATATTTTCTGTCCATTTTGGAATATTTAAAAAATGAGGAAGAAACTTCCAGGAAGGTGACCCTGGTGGGCACAGGACACTAGGGCGCGCCTGGCTTGCCGTACGCGCCCAGGTGGGTTGTGCCCACCTTGGGTGCCTTCCAACATGGTGAAAGTGACTAGATGAAATTCCCGTGTACCCTCAAGAACGCTTTGCTTATCATAAGAGACCGTTTTGGCCTGTCCTTTGCCTCAAAAGGATTGGGCTATCTTGCTGCACTTTTGTTACTATTATCTTTACTTGTTCTTTAGAAATTATCTTGCTATCAAACTACTCTACTACTTATAATTTTAGTGCTTGCAGACACTACCTTGCTGAAAACCACTGGTCATTTCCTTCTGCTCCTCGTTGGGTTCGACACCCTTAATTATCGAAAAGGCTACAATTGATCCCATATACTTGTGGGTCATCTGTGCTGCAGGCGACATGGCCGGCGCAAGTGGCGCCGTTGTTGTGTCCCCCACGGCCAAGGCTGGGGCAGGAAACCCCGGGGGCGGGCAGCATCAACAACATCATGCCGAGCTTGATCCGGAAGCCATGGGGCGAGGAAATGACCAGTCTCAACCTCCCCGCCGCACTAGCGGATGTAGTCGCCACAGCGGCACCCACTCCGGTCGAAGCCACGACCCTCTATTCCACCCACTACGGGCGCAGCTACGAGACGCACGCCTTGCCCAGAGCAACACAGGCAAGGCGGGGCGCCGAGCAGGGCCGTCGACCCCCAAGCGCGGCCCACTCACCCCTAGACTACGTTGGCGACTGGCCCATGATGGCAAGAACGCGGCGACGCTCCTGTTGGTTCTACCAGGAGTCGAGCGACGTCGCGATCTGCCTCACTGTCCATGCCAAGCATGGCCGCAGAAGCAATGACACGAGCCCAGCTCATGTTGGACTTTCCACCAATGGCCGACAAGATGGATGAGTGGAGGGCCACCATCCAGAGTTTTGTTGGCTTTGCTGAGGCTGGAAAATCACAGGATGCAAAGCCATCACAACCTCGGTGAACGGTGATGGCGGCCCAAGACGTTGGCCATGTTAGCAGGTTACACCGACTGTCGGGGTACACAAACAGGGGTGTATGTTTTCCCTGACTGGTGCACGGACAATGATACTCCGGCCCCGGCAACCTAGGCACGATGGCAAAGGAAGCAAACTTCACCAAGCATCCAAGTCCAAACCGAGCCAGATAAGGAGCTCTTTGAGGGATCAAAGGCGGATCAAGAAGGCCAAGACAAGCCAAAGCAGCAATACATCACTAAGGGAAAGCCTCTCATACCAGCCAGGCGAGCCTCGCCAGGTCGAGGCCTCCCCAAGGACGAATCCAAGATTTCCCCGGCAGGCTTGCCGGTGCCACTAAAGGCGAATCTCCTCGCGAAGACTCCACCGCTCCACCGCACCGCGACGCAAGTCATCTATGAGTGCGGTGTCGAGCCCCCAAGTGATTAAGTGGCCATCATTTAGCACGTGGCAGGTATTTGGAAGGAAGATTACCCCTATATGACACCCGTCTAGAGGCGTGTCATGCATATAGGTAGAAGATGAATAAGCGGCGCGACAGGCTTGCCGGGCTGCATCCTCAGCGTGACACCTAGCAGTGCATTTAATGCGCTTTGTCCTAACCAGAGTTAGGTATGATAGCAATGTTAGCTATCTAATCACTAGATAATGACTATTTTGCCACTGTGGTTACCCCTTAGCCTATAAAAAGAGGGCCATGGCAACCTAGAAAAGGATTCGGACCCCTGTACGCTCATACGTGCGTAGCTGCTCTCCAAGAGGCAACCTTGCCGGGCTTGGGCACTACATGTTCATCGCGGTCCTCCACTCAATCCACCAAAGCAGGAGTAGGGTTTTACGCTTCACAGCGGCCCGAACCTGGGTAAAAACTACCAGCGTCCCCCTATCGTGTTGTCTAATGACTTCTGTTCTTCATGCAATGTGATCCTCCCCCTTGCCAAACCACAAGGGGTTGATGGCCCCATAGGTGATCGTGTTCCACCACGACAGCTTTGGCACGCCAGGTAGGGGGAGCGCGTGTGCGAATCTGAGGTTGTGAACAGCGCGTCAATATTCATCATCATTTCCAGGAATCCCCTTTTCGTCAGCGGCTACGGAGAAGGGGAACTATGTTGCTTCCTCGCTTGGTCCTAACCAGATTCCCTCGCCCATCGCCGCCACGGCAGTGGCGGTGATGGGAGCAGAAGGCGATGGGATTCGACGACCGCAGGCGGTGTAGCCACCCCACAACCTGCGTCCGGAAGTAGATGCAAGGCGAGCGGTGACGTCGCCCTCCTTGCAAACTCATGGTAGGCATGCCCGATGCCGAAGGGTATCATATGGGCCAAAGAGAGGAATGGTATGCAGACGGCTCCTTCTTCCCTTCCCACTCGTCAATGATCGAGCCATGCAGCAGTGGCATCGCCAGCGTCGATGAACCCATGAGAAACTCAGTGTAACATTTATCCCGCTAAGGGTAAATCCTGAGTGGAACATTGGTGCAAATCCGCTGATCGATCCCCCGCAAGCACGCTTCAGCAAAAGGCTTTTCGCATCAGCATGGCCTTTTGTACTCGCTGCCATGGGATCATTGACAAATATGAGGAAAGGAAGAGAGGAGCCGACCCTTCTTTCCTACCATACCTTGTTAGCTCCAAGCATTTAAGTAAGCCCCACTAGTTCTTGGCGGGGACGGGCGCATAACTAATGAACCGCCAAGTCTATCACTTGTGCGCCTCCTCGTTCATTGTTTTTTCAGAATAAGGGTGGACAATCGAATAGAAGGAACAATCACACGTGGAGAAGAGAGCATTGTACGTTGCAAAATGTACGAACATTGAAGAAGAGGAGCATGAGAAAAAGCTAAGTTAACACGCTCAACAGCTTTTTCTTCAGAGTTTTTGCGTCGTTATCCCTTGGACCCCCGGGAGTTTCGTATGATAAGTCTTTTCATATGATGGTACCTTGCTGTTTTGACTGCGCCCCTACTTTTTTTTAGCCTGCTCAACAAAGTGGGCGGCTACGTCGAAAACAGATGAGGAAAAACATGCCGGGGTGTATCCTCGCTAGCTGAATGCTAAGGACCTGTTCCTCACAGCAATCGCGACACTATGCTACTGGCGGGCAGCCAAAGTACGCAAAAGCAACTAACTATACAAACATCAATGGGTAAACAAAAGAGGGGTAGCGTGTGTTGACATATTTAAACATCACTTCAACAATGCCAAATCAGAAATAGTATGGGGCTTAAGCATAAGACACATGATTGTTTTTGTTGTAGGGCACCATGGCAATAAAAATGGTTTTAAGGCTGAGCTTGTTGGCCTCCGGGAACCCTGGGGATGGAGAGAACTTTGTCAGCAAAGGGACCAGCTTTCTCCTCAACAACAGAAATATCGGCACTAGGTGGCAGCCAACTGAAGCCATCGACAAGGTCGAGATCTGGGTGGCGATAAGCAAGGTTGCTCAAAACCATGAAGAGATCGTTGTGAGCAAGCTTCCGGGACTCGTTTGCGAAACAAGCGGCCCTTTTGTCTTCATACGTCTTCAGCTGTCGATCAAGCCTTTGAAGAAGACCGTCTGCTCCACGCTTGGGACTTCATGGTTGTTGACACAGAATGCCCAACTCTTCATGTCCATCTCCGAGATCTAGGCGGTGAGGCGCTCAGCGATATCAACCAAGCTCTTGATCCAGAGATCGCGCTGCTCAACTTAGTTTTGCCATTTCTCCTCCATGTCTTTCCGGAGGACTCTCGCATTATCCAAGTCCTTCATCAATTGCTATTCCCGAGCTCCGGTAGACTCAATTCCACTTTTTTAAGTGCCAAGTCTTGCCTTCATGTCAGTAATGATGCCGTTGGTAGTATCGAGATCCTGGATCTTCGAGGAAAGCTGCGATTGCACATCCCACTACTATGAAAAGGCCTACTAGTGGCGCACCAGTTTTGCCTACTAATGGCGCACTACTGGTGCGCCACTAGTACCACGCCACTAGTATTAAATACTAATGGCGCACCACTAGTGCGCCATTAGTATCTGGTATACTAATTGCGCATCACGCCGTGCGCCATTAGTATAGACCAACATGCGCCATTAGTGCGCCTCCCAGGGGGCGATATTTACACATGTGCTTTGCCATACTAATGGCGCATTGTGGGGTGATGCGCCATTGCTATTTTTGAATTTTGAATTTGGATCTGGATCGCGATTTTTTTGCCCATTTTTTGCTCGTTTTTTTGCTTGTTTTTTTGCATGATATTTTTTCAAATTTTGTTCTCATTTTTGGATCTTGTACGTTCTTTTGCCGTGTTCTTTTGCCGGAGAGGAGTTTGCCGGAGAGGAGGGCCGAGGTCACCGGAGAGGAGGAGGAGGAGGTCACCGGAGAGGCGCTCGCCTACATCGCCGGAGAGGAGGAGGAGGTCACTGGAGAGGAGTTCACCGGAGCATCGGAGAGGAGGAAGGAGAAACCATGAGGGGAGGGGAGGAGAGGAGAGGAGGAGCTCACCGGAGAGGAGGGAGGAGGAGATCACCACAGAGGAGGGAGGAGGAGATCACCGGAGAGGAGGGAGGAGAGATCACCGGAGAGGAGGGAGGAGAAACCGTGAGGGGAGGGGAGGAGAGGAGGGAGGAGGTCGCCGGAGAGGAGGAGGTCGCCTGAGAGGAGGAGGAGGTCGCCGGAGAGGAGGGGAGTATGGTGGAGGAGAGAAGGGGAGATGGAGTGGAGGAGAGGTGCAGTGGAGGAGAACAATGAGGAGGTAAGGAGGAGAGGACCCTGCCCAGCCATATATACGGCATAGTAATGGCGCATCGTGGGCAGGTGCGCCATTACTAACTTTTTTTTTTATTTTTTTGATTTATTTTGAATTTTGAAGACGGGAAGATAGTAATGGCGCACCGTGGGCAGGTGCGCCATTACTAATTTTTTTTATTTTTTTGATATAGTTTGAATTTTGAAGGTGGGAAGATAGTAATGGCGCACCATGGGAAGGTGCGCCATTACTGAGTTTGTTTTTTTTGAATTTTTTGCCTATCCGGATCTTAAAAGCCCCGTAACTTTTTTCTGTTAGGTTTTTGAGGATTCTGAAAATGTATCTTTTCGATTAGATAATTTTTCATATAAAAAACTTTTTAATCCGAGTTCGTATGCAAAAGTTATGCCCATTTTACAAATTCCAGAGAGATTTTGCAAATAAAGTCGAAATTCATATTTGTAAATTTTCCCAACAAGTAGACCACATATCACAAGGAAACTTATTTTCTTTTATTTTTTTTGACATTTCTATCATTTTCTTTTATTTTTTCTAAAACTGAAAAGGCGGTCCACACGAGGGGGTGCATTCGGTGGAATTTTTGGGGCAAGTTACTAATGGCGCACCGTGGGAGTGGTGCGCCATAAGTAGTTTTGAAAAAAAAATTAAAAAAATTACTAGTGGCGCACCGTGGATGTGGTGCGCCATTACTAGTTTAACTAGTAATGGCGCACTATCCCCTGGTGCGCCATTACTAGTTTTGAAAAAAAATAAAAAAATTTGTTACTAGTGGCGCACCGTGGATGTGGTTCGCCATTAGTATTTGGACACTAATGGCGCACCAACACATGGTGCGCCACTGCTATATAGTAGTGGTGCACCACATGTCTGGTGCGCCATTAGTGTCCATATCATCTATAGCCCTTTTCCTAGTAGTGTCCCTCTAAAGGGTTTCTACTTTCTGCACTTCCTCTTTGAGAGCCACGATTTCTTTGGCGCTCCTGGCAAGGTCCTTTGTCAGTTTGACCACCTATTGATCAAGATCAGCCTTGGCAGTAGATGCAGTGGCAAGTTCATCGACAATCTTCTTCAGCAGGGCAGCAGAGTCAAGGGTGAGCGCGTCAAGAGCTGCCTTGTGGCTGTCCTCCAAATCCTTGGTGCGCTGCTGGACAAGAGCTTCCAATTCTCCATCCTTTTTGCCGAGGGCGGCCTCAAGGTTCCCTTCCCGGGAAGAGATGTCTTTTTCCTTGACGTTCAGAAGCACTTCGTGCTGCGCCATGCGGACCTCCCGGGCAGCAACGTCCTCTTTGGCCGTAGTTATCACCTCATATTGTCGCTGGAGGGATTAGAACTGTTTGCTATGCCACTCACGCAGTCCGCTGCCCTTGTCCCTTAGATTCTGATCCAAGAGGCTGGTGGAGTCGCGTTGCTCCTTGATCGCCTGCCACTTCAAGCTGTACCTGCTCTGCATTTGATGCCCGTTGCCATCGATCCAGCAAGGATAGATCCATAGCCGCACCGACAGGATCGTCTGTTTCTACAGCTCACCGGGACAACAGTGCTAGGATGTGCTGGATCTCTCCATCAAAATCTGCACCCACAACAACAGATGACCCGGGGGCTCCAAGCCCAGGTTGGGCAAGGACTAACGCCAGCTTGCTTGAGGATGGCTGTGGAGCTGCAGCTAATCTACCAATCGGGGGGAGGGGCCCCATGGTTTGCAGATTAATTTTCTCCTCCACGACCGTGTCCTGGCCAGGAGAGCTGCCCTGAGTTTTCTCCGCCCCTCTGGGAAATTCTTTTATAGCCCGGCAACATGGTCTTGGCCTTGTACGACAGAAATCTTGGTGGCCTCCTCTACGGTATCCTTTCTAATGCTGGCCACTTCTTCCGGCAGCTCAGGTTCCTCGGCCAATGGAGCTACAGGAAGATTTGACAAGCAATGATAAAGTGATACTACAACACACTGGGTCGAGGACCAGGAAAGAAGGTAACCCAGAGAAGAAGAAGCAAGAACAAGAAGATTACCCGATGGCGCTTGCCACGGAAGGACGTTGGTCTCCCCAACAACATCAGTTGCCATGCCGCGATCCGCGTCCCCTTCCTCAGTTTCGGGGATATACCCCGCAGTATGACTCGGCCGGAAGTATGACCCGGCCGGACTTGGCGACTCGCTAGTGACCCGCCTAAAGACTGGCGACTCACTAAGTGACCCACCCAGATCTCTTCACTCACTGGTAACCCGGCCGGGCCTTGTGATTCATTGGTGACCCGGCAGGCGGGTCCGAGGAATAACAAGGCCCAAGGCCTAGTAGGCGGCTTATGAGAAGACTGGCTCAAGGTGCATGTCTGGTGGGCCGGCTTAAGAGGAAATCATAAGGAATATTCCCTAACAAAGGAAGCAAGACTAGGACTCCACTTGTAATAGATTAATCCTAATCCTACTAGGACTAGTCATGTAACCCGCCCCTTCAACTTATATAAGGAGGGGCAGGGCACTCCAAGAGGGACATGTTTCACAAGTCTAGATAGACTAATCAATAGCTCTCGAGATAGAGCACCCTTGTAATCGTGATCATCATCATCATCAATATCAATGAAGCAGGATGTAGGCTTTTACCTCCACCGCGAGGGGCCGAACCTGGGTAATAAACATCGCATCTCTCGTCCCACTCAACCCCTCTCAAGCTATCACATAGATGTTTTGGCCTCACGACTAAGTCCTGACAATAAGGACATCTGCGGTGACAATTCCACAACAGTTGGCGCCCACCATGGAGCCTACACACGGTGGTCTTGAGTTCTTGGAGGGATCTCTCTTAGGGATCGAGAAGCTCGTGATTGATCGGATGAATAGGGGCCAACGTGAAGAAATCACACAGGATTCACTTTGGATATGGGAGTGCGAAGTTTGAGATCAAGAAGATGAGGATTGTTCCCGCAAAAAAAAAGAACAAGATGAGGATTGTGTGCGCCACTGTAGGCGTCGCCAGGCGATCCGTCGAATCTGACTCTCTATTGTTGTGCCTTCACACATGGCCAGGCAATCTGTCCGGGTCACCAAAATTTACTGTTTTCCAATAGCACGGAAGTGTGAGCCAATCGATATATGTGGCTGCGCACCGCAAGTCCGAAAGTAGCTGACCTGTCCAATTACGTTGCCGTGTACTTTTCGCTGGCAAAAGGTTTGAGGCGACAACAACGCAACAATTGACCAGGCGCCTGATTCAAGAAATATGGAAGAAAAATTACTACGTGGGTCCGCGCGTGAAAAAAATCAAGATCAAGGGAAGGGAAGCAACAAAGATGCATTGGCCAGAACGGCCACGACCCGGAGTCCTCTGCTACCACGGGTCATGCCTCGCCTTTTGTCCGAGTCGCCATCGCGCCTCGCCTCCGGGCTGGGTCGCTGTTGCGTCATTGCGTTGAGTTACACATCCACCTCAGCGTCGGGTCTCGCCGTCCACACGTCCAGGCCTCTCCTCGCGTGGTTGGATGCGGCCTCGTCCAGCATGACCCACGGTCTCATCTGAATCGACGCCCTTGGAGCCATGCGTCAGAGTTATCGGCGTATGTCACCAACCACCAAGCTGCCCTTGCCATCGGTCGCGGTTGTGCTTAAACCACCTCCACCGAGCGGCCTCAACTACTCCGTCGGTCGAGCCGCCGTGAGTTGCCGGCTGCCTTTGGGCCTGCCCGCGCCTTCTCCGCTATGTTGGCCCTGTAACCTCGAGCTACCGCTCAGCCATGCGCCGCTTCAGTAGTGGCCCGTCTCGGCCTCTACTGACTCAACGCGCCGGGTCACTTTCGCTATTGCTGTGGCGCGCTTCACCAACCGTCGCTCTGCTCACCTCCGCATCCATAGCCGGTTCTGCCCTCCTCCTCTGCCTTGCACATCGAGCTGCCTGCCTTCACTGCCGGAGCCAAGTCACCGTCATCCGTCTGCTTAAGAGCCATTTGTTAGGAAAGCAACTTAACTTTAATGAAGGCCCATGGGGCATATATATAATACACATGACTTGAGGTGTAAGGAAACTAAACATAGACTAGTAAGGACTCCTAGACCAATACTAATACTCCTTAACACCCCCACCCCTCAAATGCAAAGTGTATGCAATAGCAATGCATTTGAATAAGTGTAATACTAAAAAAATGATAATCCAAATCCGCATCTTGAGATTGTCGTCGTAGCATGAAGAGTCTTAAAAACTTGTCGAGTCGCCAAAGGGGATAACAAAGAGATGGCACATCAGAGAAGACACTGCATCGATAGAAGATACAATAGAAGTATCAAGAGAAGATGGGTTGTCGAAAGAAGATGACACATCAAAAGAATGACGCATTGCTTAAAGAATCAGGCCCATGAAAACCGACGGCGAAATACACTACTTTAGTTAGCTTATTTGCCAGCTGCCAGTTCTTTGCCGTCCGCTTACAGAAAACGGACGGCAAAGAAATGGTTGATGGCAAAGTCCTTCTTTGCCATCAGCCAGTTCTTTGCCGTCAGCTGGCGGACGACAAAGAGGGAGGTGGGCCCCACTAACGTGCTGCTCGGGGAAAAAACCTAACGGCCCCCTCTTTGCCGTCAGCGAGCGGACGGCAAAGAGCAGAAAAGCGGACGACAAAGGCGGGCGGACGGCAAAGAGCAGAAAACCTAACTAACGGCTCCCCACCCTGCCCCCTCCCTCTCTCTCTCTCTCTCTTTCTGTCCTCCCCGACGAGACCACCGCCGCCCGCCTCCGCCCCCGCCACCAGCCACCCGCCGCCACCCCGACCACCCGCCGCCCCCTTGCCCCATCGCCCAACCACCCGCCGCCGCCCCCTCGCCCGGTCACCCCGCACCCTCCTCTGCGGCGCCTCGACGTCACCGCGCGCCCGCTGCCCCTTCCACGCCGGCCAGCCGTGCCGCGGCCCTCCAGCCGCCCCGCCCCCTCCCAAGCGTGGCCGTCCGTGCCCCGTCCCGCCGCGGCCTCCCCCTCCACCGGGCCGCCACCCCCCCCCCCCCGAGGAGCTCCACCCATCGCCGGCCCTCCCCGCCCCGTCGCCACCCTGCCTCGCCGCCGCCCCGTCGTCGCCCCCTCCACGACCGGTTGCCGCCCCCCACAGTGAGCCCCTGCCCTGTTTTCTTTTCTATTTTCTTTTCTGTTTTTCTTTTCTGTTTAGTTTAGGTTATTTAGTTTAAGTTAATTAGTTTAGGTTATTTAGTTTAAATAGTTGCGGTTTAATTAGTTTAGGTTATTTAGTTTAGTTTTTTTAGTTTAGGTTTAGTTTTAGGTTTCAGATTAGTTTAGTTTAGGTTTAGTTTAAATAGTTCAGTTTAGTTTTTTAGTTTAGGTTTAGTTTTAGTTTAGTTTTCAGATAGTTTAGGTTAAATAATTAAAGGAAGTAAAAAAGTTGAAAAAAGAAGAAGAAAAGTAGAATAAGTAGAAAGGGGGAGGAAGAAGAAGAAGAAGAAGAAGAAGGAGAAGAAGAAGAGGAGGAGGAGGAGGAGGAGGAGGGAGGAAGAGGAGGAGAAGAAGAAGAAGAAAAGAAGAAGAAGAAGAAGAAGAGGAAAAATGAGAAGAGGAAGAAGAAGAACAAGAAGAAGAAGAATAAGAAGAAGAAGAAGAAAAGAAGAAGAAGAGAAGAAGAAAAGGAAAAAGAAGAAGAAGAGAAGAAGAAGAAGAAGACACCCCGACCCCGACAACCCGACACCCTGACACCCCGACACCCTGACACCCCGACCCCGACACCCCGACACCCTGGCACCACAACCCGACGCCGACCCCGACACCCCGACCCCGAAACAGCACCCCGACCCCGACACGACACCCACGACACCAGAGGCCGATGGGGTCATATAGTTGTGAATTATGAGTTAGGTCATATATTTTTCGATTTTGTTATGAGAAACCTCATATATAATTGTGTTGATCGGGTAGATTTAAACATCATATATATTTTTCGATTTTGTTATGAAAAACATCAGATATTATTATTCATGTCAGGCGGGTATTTTTTTATGTTGTACTAATTTTGTTTACTCTTTGTCATGGCAGGTGTTGAAAGATGGTGGGCGCTGGTCCGGAGCGCTCCGAGGCCCCTTCTTCGTCCACGCGTGGTGGGAGGTCTTCCATTCCACCCGCACAAATCCGCCGAGCGTTGCTGGACAGTATGTCGACACTGCCGGGCCCTTCTTCGTCGACCGCGGTGCCTAGCAGGGGACGAGGAAAGGGAGGGAAGAAGGGAGGTGGTGGAGCACGTGGTCACGGGAGAGGAGGTAGGGTGATGGCTAGGGTGCTTTCCTCGCCGCCACCCCCAGCTTTTTCACCCGAGCACGTGACTGCTAGGGTGCCTTCCTCGCCGCCACCCCTAGCTTTTTCACCCGAGCACGTGACTGCTAGGGTGGACTCGTCCGAGGAGGAGGCGACACGGACTCCGGTCCACGAGCCTCGGGTCCATGGGCATTCGGCCCACGAGCCTCGGGTCGACGGGCCTTCAACCCACGATAGTTGGGCCCACGAGACCCCGGACGAGCACTCATCTGGATGGGGTACCTGGCCGGATAAGGCTGAGGGGCTGAGTGGCCATGCGGATGATGGCGGGGAGCCGACTGATATTGAGGAGGAGGGGGGCAACGTCTACCAGCGTGGTTGTACACGACTCCCGTCCGTGCCGGCGACCCACGAGCAGAGGTGGTTGATTTTCCCTGATGGGGAGAGGTAAGTGCATTTAATATTTTTGTACCTTCTGCATTCACGTTTCTTCAAATATCTAATGTGTTGGCCTTGTCTGTAACGCCCACGATGCGGCTATATCTCCCACGTGTCGAGGCAAGACTTAGAGGCGCATTGTAGGTATTGTCGCAAGAAGGGTCATCTGCACACAATCCCATGTAATGAACAAGAATGGGATAAAGAGAGTTGACTTACAATCGCCACTTCACACAATACATAAATTAATTCATACATCATCCAAAAATCCACACATAGACCGACTACGGTCAAATCCAAATGAAAAGAAAATAACCCCAAATGCTAGATCGCCGATCGTCCCAACTGGGCTCCACTACTGATCATCAGGAAACGAAGCATAGTAACGACCACGGTCCTCGTCGAACTCCCACTTGAGCTCGATTGCGTCGCCTGCACTGGTATCATCGGCACCTGCAACTGTTTTGGTAGAATCTGTGAGTCACAAGGACTCAGCAATCTCACACCCGCGAGATCAAGACTATTTAAGCTTATAGGAAAGGATGGGTTAATGAGGTCGAGCTGCAGCAAGCACTAAGCATATATGGTGGCTAACATACGCAAATGAGAGCGAGAAGAGAAGCAACGCATCAGTCGAGAAGCTAGAAGTGATCAAGAAGTGATCCTGAAACTACTTACGTTCATACATAACCTAAACCATGTTCACTTCCCGGACTCCGCCGAAAAGAGACCATCACAGCTACACACACGGTTGATGTATTTTAATTAAGTCAAGTGTCAAGTTCTCTACAACTAGACATTAACAAATTCCCATATTTCACATAACCGCGGGCATGACTTTCGAAAGATAATAGCCTACAGGGGTGTCCCAACTTAGCCCATTATAAGCTCTCACGGTCAATGAAGGATATTCCTTCTCCCGGGAAGACCCGATCAGTCTCGGAATCCCGGTTTACAAGACATTCCGACAATGGTAAAACAAGACCAGCAAAGCCGCCCGAATGTGCCGACAAATCCCGATAGGAGCTGCACATATCTCATTCTCAGGGCACACCGGATGGGCAAGACGTCGGGTTGGCATAGACCCTGGTAGCTCAGGGGGCTCCGGACATCGCCTAGTTTGGACCAGCACTCGAAGGAGCACTGGCCCGGGGGTTTAAAGAAAGATGACCCTCGGGCTCGCGAAAACCCAAGGGAAAAAGGCTTAGGTAGGCAAATGTAAAACCAAGGTTTGGCCTTGCTGGAGGTGTTTTATTCAAGGCGAACCGTCAAGGGGGTCCCATAAATCACCCAACCGCGTAAGGAACGCAAAATCAAGGAACATAACTCCGGTATGACAGAAACTAGGGTGGAAAGAGTGGAACAAAACACTAGGCATAAGGCCGACCCTTCCACCCTTTACCAAATATATAGATGCATTAATTAAATAAGAGATATTGTGATATGCCAAAAATATCCATGTTCCAACATGGAACCAACTTCAACTTCACCTGCAACTAGCAACGCTATAAGAAGGGCTGAGCAAAAGCGGTAACTTAGCCAAGCAACGGTTTGCTAGGAAAGGATGGTTAGAGGCTTGACATGGCAATATGGGAGGCATGATATAGCAAGTGGTAGGTAGCGCAGCATAGCGATAGAGCGAACAACTAGCAAAGCAAAGATATAAGTGATTTCGAGGGTATGGTCATCTTGCCTGCAAGGTTCTCAGAGTTGTCGAAAGCTTGATCCTCGTAAGCATTCTCAACAGGTTCCTCGTAAGCGTACTCGTCTCCCAGCTCTACCCAAAGATGGAACACAAGCAAAGGACCAACAAACAATCACGGGAAATGCACAAGCAACATGATGCAAAACATGGCATGATATGCGAGATGTGATATGCAATGCATATGCGTGCTCCGGAAGGGAAAAGATGAACAAGGCATCAAATTGGCAAACCAAGTATGCCGCTGGAAAGATGAGATGATTGCGGTCGAAATCGATATATAGATCACCGGAAACGGATGCACGGTTTGCAAATGGCAAGCAAAACAAGAATGACGCAATTCTGCGATTAACAGCATGATAGCACTTAGAATACATCAAGTAACTATGCTACAGCACACGAACCTCGCAACAAAGCATACGGAAGTGATCTACAAGAGATGCTTGACAAAAGATGAACACTGAGCTATGGCTATATCACAAAATAACATGTTCAAACAAGCATGGCAAAAGTGCAAAAGATATCAGCTTCACAGACTTGGTGAAAATACTGAACATGGCTTAAACAACATCAGATAGCAATGTTCAGAGCAAGCACTCAACATTCTACAAGAACTTATCATAGTAAATCAAGGCATGGAATGAATCTACTAAATGCATAGAACAAAAGACTCTTACTGATCATGAGCTAAAAAGGCACAGAAGATATGATGGCACCCATGTAAACATAGCAAGTTTCGTTAACAGGTTCCAGACTTAGCAGAAAGCAGAGCATGGCATTAACAGATTTATGAAGGCATCTTTGTGAGCTTGATTCACTCATCACAAGGGAATGCATGACAAAACAAGCATGCCAACAGAAAGAAGACATGTTCATGGAGCTATCCATGGCAAGAGAAAGTTCATAGCATGTATGGATCAACTACAACAACCTTGGCAAAATTAAATAGCATGTTAACATTCTGCCAGGAACATTTTATAGCAAAAGTAGAGCAATATTGAGACATGCTAGGGAACTCCATAATTGCAAACAGTGGCATGGGTGGATAGAGCACATCTACAGAAAAAGTAGAGCAATATTGAGGCATGAAGTATCTCAAAATAAGCATGGATCTCACTGTAGTATCAAGTTTACATGGCATGAAAATAACAGCAGGTAAAGGACTTAGGATTAAGATTGGGGAGGCTACTTTGCATGCTTGTGCTAGTCACCAAAGAGATCACAAAAATACATGGAATGAACCTCTGTGAAGATGGCATGGCATAGTTCAAAACACATGTAGAGCTCATCCTCATAAGATGCACACATCAAATGCAACAAAAATGACAAAACATCAAGTTCTGTTAACAGACAGCAGTAACATCATATAGCACTCTTGCAACGATAATTTAGGCATCAATATAAGCTCAAACAGACATGGCACAATGGAACAAAATGGACAGCATAACCTGATGAACATTTTGATATACCATGCGCATGAAACAGAGCAGTATGCAAGGAGATATGATGTTATGAACAGGGCAACATAAAGTGAGAATTTCGGGACTTGGAGGATTTTTCACCTCGCGGATCTGAGGGTTGACCCGGCACACAAAACGAGGCGGCGGCGGATCTGACCGAAGTTCGCCGGAGACGAGACAACGGTGGCCGGAGTTGAACGAGGAAGGCGCCGGCGGGATGGGACCGGCTGGATCTGGCCGGGCCTTGCCGGATCCGGCGCCGGCGGATGCGGAGGCGGGGCGGCGGTGGAACGGGACGCCGGGCGGAGGCGCGGACTGAGCCGGCGGCGTCGGGCGGACGCGCGGGAGCCCGCGGGACACGCTCGGCGGCGGGGACGGGGCCGCAGGGGCCGGCGATGGGCTTCGGCGGGCTGGCGCGGCGCGGGCGACGGTGGCACGCCATGTGGCGGACGCTGGTTGGAGCAGAGGCGGCGTCACGGGCTTTGTCCGGCGCGGACGGACACGTCTGGCGCGGAGAGGGGAATTTCTAGGGTTTGGACTGCGGGATTCCGGGGGGAGGCACCTATTTATAGGTAGAGGAAGCTAGGAGACTCCAAATGAGGAGCAGTTTTCGCCCACACGATCGTGATCGAATGGCCGAGAGCATGGAGGGGGCTTAGATGGGTTATTGGGCTGTTTGGAGGGGTGTTGGGCTGCAACACACAAGAGGCCTTTGCAGTTACCCGGTTAACCGTTGGAGTATCAAACAGCCTCCAAGTGGAACGAAACTTGACAGGTGGTCTACCGGTGGTGTACCAAGGCCACTTGGCAAACCTCGGTCCATTCCGAGAACGTTTAACACCCGCTCACGAAAAGAGACAAGAGGGGTGCGCCGGTGCGTGTGGGAGTGTCGGATTGCAAAACGGACAACGGGGAAAATGCTCGGATGCATGAGATGAACGCGTATGCAAATGAGATGCACATGATGACATGATATGAGATGCATTACATGAACAAAATGCAAAATGAAAGACAAAACCCGACCACGAAGGGAATATCATAACACATAGCCGAAAATGGCAAGAGTTGGAGTTACAATTATGGAAAGTCACATCCGGGGTGTTACAACGCTCCTCCACTACGAGAGGATCTCGTCCCGAGATCTAGGACTGAAAGAACTTCGGATATTCGGAACGGAGGTGGTCCTCGCGCTCCCAGGTGGCTTCTCGGATGCAATGGTGTGACCACTTCACTTTCAGGAATTTGATAGACTTGTTGCGAGTCTTGCAACGGGGTAATGAGGAATTTGGTAGAATGGTGTGACCACTTCACTTCAGTTTCTTCAAGAATAGCAACGGGGTGCTCATGATAAGACAGATCTTCTTGGAGGTCAATCTCTTTGAAGTTGATGGTGCGCTGAGGAGTCTTGAAGAACTTGCGAAGCTGTGACACGTGAAACACATCATGCACATTCGCGAAGTTGGAGGGAAGCTCAAGTTGATAGGCGAGGTCGCCTCATTTGCCAATGATCTTGAAAGGACCCATGTATCTAGGGGCAAGCTTCCCTTTGATACCGAAGCGACGAGTGCCTTTCATTGGAGAGACGCGGAGGTAGACATGGTCTCCGATCTCGAAAGCCAAGTCACGGTGCTTGCTATCATAGTAACTCTTGTGGCGCGATTGCGCGGCTTTGAGATTTTCACGGATGACTTTACACATTTCTTCAGCCTCTGTGATTAAGTCATTGCCAAGAAGTTGGCGTTCACCAGTCTCTGCCAATTGAGAGGAGTACGACACTTTCTACCATAGAGAATCTCGAATGGGGCCTTGCCCGAACTCGCTTGGAAGATGTTGTTGTAGGAGAACTCGGCATATGGAAGACAATCTTCCCACTTCATACCGAAAGAGATAACACAAGCCCTGAGCATATCTTCAAGGATTTGATTGACTCGGTCAACTTGGCCACTAGTTTGAAGATGGAAAGCTGTGCTGAAGCGAATGTTGGTGCCCATGGCCTTCTGGAAGGAGTTCCAGAACTTAGAAGTGAAGATGCTTCCACGATCTGAAGAAATCAATTGTGGAATGCCGTGCAAGGAGACAATCCTGGAGGTGTATAGCTCTGCCAACTGAGGTGTTGTGATAGATTCTTTGATTGGAAGGAAATGAGCCACTTTTGTAAGCTTGTCGATGACAACAAAGATAGCATCATTTCCGCGCTTGGACTTTGGAAATCCAGTCACGAAGTCCATTTCGATATGTCAAACATCCATTCCGGAATAGCAAGAGGTTGGAGGAGACCAGCTGGTCATTGGTATTCTGCTTTCACCCTTCGACAGACATCACATTCGTTCACGAATTTTGTGATTTCTCGCTTCATTCGAGTCCACCAATACGACTGCTTGAGGTCATGGTACATCTTCGTACTTCCAGGATGAATGGAAAGAAGAGAATTGTGCACTTCGTTCATTATGACCTTCCTTAGATCACCTTTAGGAACCACAATCCGGTTCTCAAAGAATAAAGTGTCTCTGTCATCAATGCGGAAGCACTTGTATTTGGAAAGACCCATGGCAATCCCATGTTTCACCTTCTTCACCATGGCATCAAGAAGTTGTGCCTCACGAATTTATTTTCCAAAGTAGGAGAGACTAGGAGGTTGGCAAGGAAACCTTGAGGAACAACTTGAAGATTGAGTTTGCGGAAAGCTTCACAAAGGTCCGGTTGGAAGGGCTTGAGAATTAAGCTGCTGCAATAAGCCTTCCCGCTCAAAGCATCTGCAATGACATTGGCCTTGCCTGGAGTATATTGAATACTCGGATTGTACTCTTGAATTATTTCGACCCATCGAGTTTGCCTGAGGTTGAGGTTGGGCTGCGTGAAGATATACTTGAGACTCTTGTGATCGGTGAATATGTCCACTTTCCTTCCCAACAATAGATGTCTCCATGTTATTAATGCATGAACAACTGCCGCCAACTCAAGATCGTGAGTGGGGAGTTCTTTTCGTTGGGCTTCAACTAACGAGAGGTATAGGCCACAACTTTCTTCTCTTGCATTAACACAGCACCGAGACCTTGAAGAGAAGCATCCCAGAAAACTTCGAATGGCTTGGATTTGTCAGGAGGAGTTAAGACAGGAGCTGTGACGAGTTTCTCTTTGAGAGTGTTGAAAGCAACGTCACACTCAGAAGTCCAGACATACTTCACATGTTTCTGGAGGAGGTTGGAAAGAGGCTTTGCAATCTTAGAGAAATTCTCGACGAATCTTCGGCAATAGCTTGCAAGTCCAAGAAAACTGCGAAGCTGCTTGACATTCTGAGGAGGTTCCCAATTCACAATTGCGGACACCATCTTGGGATTAACAGCGATGCCCTTGGCAGAGATGATATGACCAAGGTAAAGAACTTCATCAAGCCAAAACTCACATTTGGAAAACTTCGCATAGAATTGATACTCCCTGAGCTTGTCGAGCACCAAACACAAATGTTTTGCATGATCCTTCTTATTCTTGGAGAAGACCAAGATATCATCGAGATACACCAGGATGAATTCATTGGTATAGGGGTTGAAGATGAAGTTCATCATTCGAGAGAATGTTGGAGGAGCATTGACAAGGCCAAAAGACATGACAGTATATTCATAAGAACCAAAACTTGTTCTGAATGTTGTCTTGGGAATATCTTCTTCACGAATGCGAATCTGATGATAACCCATACGAAGGTCAAGCTTGGAGAACACCTTTGCACCTTTAAGTTGCTCGAATAGCTCATTGATGTTGGGAAGTGGATACTTGTTCTTGATTGTCTTCTTGTTCAATGGATGGTAGTCGACACAAAGTCGGTCCGTGCCATCCTTTTTGTGGACAAAAAGAACACCACAACCCCATGGAGATGAACTCGGTCTGAGCAGACCCAGACGCTCTTGTTCATCGAGCTGTTTCTTCAATTCTTTCAGCTCCTTGGGTCCAAGCTTGTAAGGACGCTTGCAAACGGGTTCAGTGCTAGGCTCAAGATCGATAACGAATTCGACTGGCCGGTGAGGAGGCATACCCGGAAGCTCTTCTGGAAAGATATCTTGGTACTCACAAACGACTGGAATTTGAGAAATAGCATCCAACTCGCCCTTCTCATTGAGACAAAACAACCGAATGGTTTCATCACGAGCGGGATAGATGATAACATCCTCAGAAGAGTGTGTCAATTGAATTTCCCTGGCAGCACAATCAAGTTGAGCCCTGTGCTTAGATTGCCAGTCCATCCCGAGAATTAGATCAATATCAGAGTCGCCAAGAACCATTGGAGAAGATAAAAGTTTATAGTTGCCCATCTTGATAGAAACATCCGGAGCCATCATTTTGGTATTCATGAACAAGCCCGGAGAGGAAACCGCCATCGGCTTAGGCAGATTGACAATATGCGAATTGTTCATGGATGCAAAAGGTCTTGATATGAAAGAAATAGATGCACCAGTATCAAATAAAACTTTTGCAGGAATATCATTAACTGAGAGATTACCCATTATCACATCAGTAGATTCCTCCGCTTGAGCTGCATTCATCATGTTCACCTTTGCAGACTTGGGATTATGCTTGACCACTGCATTGCTTGCTGAACGAACAGGAGGAGGAGGCGGAAGGCGCCTTTGGTTGAAGCACTTGTTAGAATAGTGACCTTTGTGCTGACACTTGTTGCAAGTCACCTCTGCGAGCGGACGATGATAAGGAGCATTAGACCTTGGAGCTTGATTATGAGACTTGTTCTGATAGCCAGGGTTGGGTGGGTGGGAAGATCCATGGCCACCTTTGTTCTTCTGCTCGAAAGGCTGACGAAACGGAGGAGGTGGAGGAAGCCAAAACTTCTGTTGCTTAGCAGCCACTAGTGAGGAAGAAGAAGACTGAACTGCGTCCCTCACTCTCTTCTTAGAAGCCTCACACTTGAGCTGAGCAGCTTCTTGCTTCAGTGCCATGTTGTAGAAATCATCATACTTGGTCGGCTCAAAAAGCACGAGAGGTAATTGCAGATCTTCTCTGAGGCCACCTCTGAATTGATAGATCATACTCTTTTCATCAGGAACGTCTTGCTTAGCGAAGCGAGCGAGTTTCTGAAACTGGGTATTGTATTGATACATGGACATGCTGCCTTGCTTGAGATTGCGGAACTCCTCACGCTTGCTCTCAACAACACTTTGTGGAATGTGGTGAGCTTTGAAGTCTCGGCGGAAATCATCCCAGGTAATCACACGACCTCCTCTGGAATCTTTGTATTGTTGATACCACTCGGGAGCTTGATCCTTGAGTTGAAAAGAAGCAAACTTGACAAAGTCCTCAGGCCTGACATTGCTACATTCAAAATGCTTGTTGATGTCCACGAGCCAATCATCGGCGTCTGTGGCCTCGGCACACTAGCTGAAAGACTTCGGCTGATTTGCGAGGAACTGGTTGAGGGTAGCAAAGTGAGGCTGATTGTTGCCTTGGTCTTGATTTCCTTGGTTGCCTTGCCCTTGGGTGCGCTCTTGCAAGAGTTGCAAAATCATCTGAGCATTGGCGTTGGTGGCTGCCATGATAGCTTTCCATGCCTCCGATGGCGGAGGTGGTGTCGGAGGGTTCGCCTGACTCCCATCATTGCGTTCCGGATTCTGACGCGTTGGCGGAGCCATCCTGAAGAGGGTGACATCCGTTAGCATCTTGATAGACAGATAGACAAGTTGAATCAACGGATAGAAATTGCAACATATAGTCTTCATAATAAACATTCGAACGAGGATGAACGAATGAATTCCATAGTAAATCATCACACTTCCATTAAGGTGAGAAGCCACTTGATAAAGGGTTGATGAATGAAATAACAAGGTACGACTGGAACAAATAAGTGGTAAGGATTACCCAATCACAAACCAAATATCTGTGGGAAGAAATGCTAAGAGCTACTTGAATCCCACCTATAAACTCCCGAAACTTTCTGGTTATGCAATCTGGTGTTGGGGATACAGGGGACACAAAATATATCACCCAAACTAACAATCCCTAGATCCAGTTGTATCCATCCGTCAACACATAACCAAGAAACCTCGGAAATCGTGTACCTCAACCTTCGAAAAGCATCCGTTATACGAGTTATGGCAATACTCCCGAACTCCCGCCCAGTACTTGGTGGCGTCGAGGTGATCTCACCAACAACTGCATAAAAGAGATTTTCGATGTCGGCGAAACTCAAGTATTCCAGAACTGCAACGATAAAATTGTGACGACAACACCTCGGAGCTCAACTCCCCGAGACACTGCCACAACCCCTAAATGTCAGGAGGCACCAAGAACAATGTTCTCATCACAAAACCATCGGAACGATTCCACGATACCCGCGTGATCCTAAAAAATTTTGTTAGTGAAATTTGAGGAGAAAGAGTCAAAACTTCTACGTCAGGAGACCTCACCAGAGCGACAAAGGGACTGAGGAGTACAAATAATCCTACTCTCTGATATATATAATCCTAAGACTCAAAACATTTTTGTTCTAGATTCAACAACGCCAGTGATTCGATCAAGCAGGGGGCTCCTAAGTCGGGGATGGCTCTGATTACCAACTTGTAACATCCATGATGCGGCTATATCTCCCACTTGTCGAGGCACGACTTAGAGGCATAACTGCATTGTAGGTATTGTCGCAAGAACGGTCATCTTCACACAATCCCATGTAATGAACAAGAATGGGATAAAGAGAGTTGGCTTACAATCGCCACTTCACACAATACATAAATTAATTCATACATCATCCAAAAATCCACACATAGACCGACTACGGTCAAATCCAAATGAAAAGAAGATAACCCCAAATGCTAGATCCCCGATCGTCCCAACTGGGCTCCACTACTGATCATCAGGAAACGAAACATAGTAACAACCACGGTCCTCGTCGAACTCCCACTTGAGCTCGGTTGCGTCGCCTGCACTGGTATCATCGGCACCTGCAACTGTTTTGGTAGAATCTGTGAGTCACGAGGACTCAGCCATCTCACACCCACGAGATCAAGACTATTTAAGCTTATAGGAAAGCATGGGGTAATGAGGTGGAGCTGCAGCAAGCACTAAGCATATATGGTGGCTAACATACGCAAATGAGAGCGAGAAGAGAAGCAACGCATTGGTCGAGAAGCTAGAAGTGATCCTGAAACTACTTACGTTCATACATAACCCAAACCGTGTTCACTTCCCGGACTCCGCCGAAAAGAGACCATCACGGCTACACACACGATTGATGTATTTTAATTAAGTCAAGTGTCAAGTTCTCTACAACCGGACATTAACAAATTCCCATCTGCCACATAACCGCGGGCACGGCTTTCGAAAGATAATACCCTGCAGGGGTGTCCCAACTTAGCCCATTATAAGCTCTCACGGTCATCGAAGGATATTCCTTCTCCCGGGATGACCCGATCAGTCTCGGAATCCCGGTTTACAAGACAATCCGACGATGGTAAAACAAGACCAGCAAAGCCGCCCGAATGTGCCGACAAATCCCGATAGGAGCTGCACATATCTCGTTCTCAGGGCACACCGGATGGGCAAGATGTCGGGTTGGATAGACCCTGGTTGCTCAGGGGGCGCCGGACATCGCCCAGTTTGTACCAGCACTCGAAGGAGCACTGGCCCGAGGGTTTAAATAAAGATGACCCTCGGGCTCGCGAAAACCCAAGGGAAAAAGGCTTAGGTAGGCAAATGTAAAATCAAGGTTGGGCCTTGCTGGAGGAGTTTTATTCAAGGAGAACTGTCAAGGGGGTCCCATAAATCACCCAACCGCGTAAGGAACGCAAAATCAAGGAACATAACACCGGTATGACGGAAACTAGGGCGGCAAGAGTGGAACAAAACACCAGGCATAAGGCCGAGCCTTCCACCCTTTACCAAATATAAAGATGCATTAATTAAATAAGAGATATGCCAAAAATATCCATGTTCCAACATGGAACCAACTTCAACTGCACCTCCAACTAGCAACGCTATAAGAAGGGCTGAGCAAAAGCGGTAACTTAGCCAAGCAACGGTCTGCTAGGAAAGGATGGTTAGAGGCTTGACGTGGCAATATGGGAGGCATGATATAGCAAGTGGTAGGTAGCGCAGCATAGCGATAGAGCGAACAACTAGCAAAGCAAACATAGAAGTGATTTCGAGGGTATGGTCATCTTGCCTGCAAGGTTCTCAGAGTTGTCGAAAGCTTGATCCTCGTAAGCATTCTCAACAGGTTCCTCGTAAGCGTACTCGTCTCCCGGCTCTACCCAAAGCAAGAACACAATCAAAGGACCAACAATCAATCACGGGAAATGCACAAGCAACATGATGCAAAACATGGCATGATATGCGAGATGTGATATGCAATGCATATGCGTGCTCCGGAAGGGAAAAGATGAACAAGGCATCAACTTGGCAAACCAAGTATGCCGCTGGAAAGGTGAGATGATCTCGATATAAAGATCACCGGAAACGGATGCACGGTTTGCAAATGGCAAGCAAAACAAGAATGACGCAATTTTGCGATTAACAACATGATAGCACTTAGAATAC
Organism: Aegilops tauschii subsp. strangulata; assembly: GCF_002575655.3. Taxonomy (NCBI): domain Eukaryota; kingdom Viridiplantae; phylum Streptophyta; class Magnoliopsida; order Poales; family Poaceae; genus Aegilops; species Aegilops tauschii. The sequence continues at coordinate 267,637,762 of NC_053040.3, forward strand.
ATCGAGTAACTATGCTACAGCACTCCAACCTCGCAACAAATCATATGGAAGTGATCTATGGGAGATGCTTGACAAAAGATGAACACTGAGCTACGGCTAGATCACAAAATAACAGGTTCAAACAAGCATGGCAAAAGTGCAAAAGATATCAGCTTCACAGACTTAGTGAAAATACTGAACATGGCTTAAACAGCATCAGGTAGCAAAGCAAGGCATGGATGAATCTACTAAATGCATATAACAAAAGACCCTTACTGATCACGAGCTAAAAAGGCACAGAAGATATGATGGCACCCATGTAAACATAGCAAGTTTCGTTAACAGATTTCAGACTTATTCATAGCATGCCAACAGCAAGAAGACATGTTCATGAAGCTATCCATGGCAAGAGCAAGTTCATAGCATGTATGGATCAACTACAACAACCTTGGCAAAATTGAATAGCATGTTAAAATTCTGCTAGGAACATTTTATAGCGAAAGTAGAGCAATATTGAGACATGCTTGGGCACTCCATAATTGCAAACAGTGGCATGGATGGATAGAACACATCTATATGTCCAAAACATCCTTACTGAAGTATCTCAAAATAAGCATGGATCTCACTGTAGTATCAAGTTTACATGGCATAAAAATAACAGCAGGTAAAGGACTTCCCTAAGTCCCTGAAAACAGCAACATTGGGGAGGCTACTTTGCATGCTTGTGCTAGTCACCACATAGATCACAAAAATAAATGGAAAGCACCTCTGTAAAGATGGCATGGCATAGTTCAAAACATATGTAGAGCTCATGCTCATAAGATGCACACATAAAATGCAACAAAAATGACAAAACATCAAGTTTTGTTAACAGACAGCAGTAAACATCATATAGCACTTTTGCAACGATGATTTGGGCATCAAGATGAGCTCAAACAGACATGGCACAATGGAACAAAATGAAGAGCATAACCTTACGAACATTTTGATGTACCATGCGCATGAAACGGAGCAGTATGCAAGGAGATATGATGTTATGAACAGGGCAACATAAAGTGAGAATTTCGGGACTTGGAGGATTTTTCACCTCGCGGATCTAAGGGTTGACCCGGCACGCAAAATGAGGCGCGGCGGATCTGACTGAAGTTCGCCGGAGACGAGACGACGGTGGCCGGAGTTGAACGAGGAAGGCGCCGGCGGGATGGGACCGGCTGGATCTGGCCGGGCCTTGCCAGATCCGGTGCTGGCGGATGCGGAGGCGTGGACGGGCGGCGACCGGGGCGGCGGCCGGCAGAGTCCGGCGCGGCGGAGGAACGGGATGCCTGGCGGAGGCGCGGACCGAGCCGGCGGCATCGGGCGGACGCGCGGGAGCCCGCGCTCGGCGGCGGGGACTGGGCCGCGGGGGCCGGCGATGGGCTTCAGCTGGCTGGCGCGGCATGGGCGACGGTGGCGCGCCACATGGCGGACGCCGGTTGGAGCGGAGGCGGCGGCGCGGGCTTTGTCCGGCGCGGACGGACACGTCCGGCGCGGAGAGGGGAATTTCTAGGGTTTGGACTGCGGGATTCCGGGGCGAGGCACCTATTTATAGGTAGAGGAAGCTAGGAGACTCCAAATGAGGAGCGGTTTTCGCCCACACGATCGTGATCGAACGACCGAGAGCATGGAGGGGGCTTAGATGGGTTATTGGGCTGTTTGGAGGGGTGTTGGGCTGCAACACACAAGAGGCCTTTGCGGTTACCCGGTTAACCGTTGGAGTATCAAACGGCCTCCAAATGGAATGAAACTTGACAGGTGGTCTACCGGTGGTGTACCAACGCCACTTGGCAAACCTTGGTCCATTCTGAGAATGTTTAACACCCGCTCACGAAAAGAGACAAGAGGGCTGCGCCGGTGCGTGTGGGAGTGTCGGATTGCAAAACGGACAACGGGGAAAATGTTCGGATGCATGAGACGAACACTTATGCAAATGAGATGCACATGATGACATGATATGAGATGCATTACATGAAAAAAATGCAAAACGAAAGACAAAAACCGACCACGAAGTGAATATCATAACAGATAGCCGAAAATGGCAAGAGTTGGAGTTACAAATATGGAAAGTCACATCCGGGGTGTTACATTGTCATGCTGCAGGGGTTGGGACCACCATGAGAAGGTCCGCCGGCCCAACTCCGCCCTTGGAGTGCTTTGCCGGAACAACTTCTCGGGTTTTGTCACTTTGCCTGGTGAGGGTCGGCTTCCAGAGCTTGGATTGAGCTGGGAGCACTACTTGGCTGCCCCGGCCCCGCCGGGTGAGATTATCGACGGTGTCTTGTGCGACACGAGGGCAGACGTGGTGATCAGACAGTTCTGGGTAATTTCTCCTTTACACAATTAAAAATCTTGAACTAGCTAGTTATTAATTGTACTAATCAATATTGTCTCATTTGATTGCAGACATTCTACAGGTGTGAGGAGGGATATGAGGAGGAGGCGGCAAATGTTATCGAGAATGTCTGCAAGCGCCTACTACAGAACTTACGGCATGATGCTTGGGTGTAGGCTGTTCGAGACTACTACGCCTTGTGTGTTATCAAGAAGCCCAAGCCGGCGTGCCGCGAGAAGTTCCTGAGTAAGGAGCAGTACATGAAGGTAATTCTTAAGGCCTTGTACTTACTTCCTTCATTTAGTAATTCATAGCCGCAGCGCTCAAGTTTCTAGTTGCTAACTTAGGCGCCTCTGAGATGGTGTGCGGATCGGACGGATTGTTGGGAGGTGTTGTTCAATGAGTGGTGCTCAAAAGAATGGCTAGCCGTCCTCAATGCGGCCAAGGACAAACGTGCCCAAATGGAAGGTGTGCCACACCATCAAGGCAGCTCCAACTTATATCAGTTCGGGCGGAACTGGGTATGTGGTTTGCTTCATGATGCATGCAATTCATTCATCATGCTAGCTTGAGCCCTTTAATTCCTAATTTACTTTGCTTCTCTCTTTCAGGCACGCTACAATAAGGCGGATAAGGTGCCAGAGGTGTATGACCTCTATGCCATGGCCCATACTGCCTCTTACAAGAAAGTCAAGGCATTCTCTCCGTCTGACCTCGATGATTAAAACAACTTGACCAACATCTCCTCCCACGACCAGCTCGTGAAATATAGAGATCAAGGGAAGGCGAGGAAAGGGGAGGACTTTAACCCGAGCCAGGGTCCCATTGATCCAGAGCTGGTGATCATAGCTGGTGGCGGGAGGTCCCATGGCTCGATAGCCATTGGAGATGGACTTATCCGTTGTCCTAGCACTCTCCAGGAGATCAAGGCGCGCGAGTCGAGATCCGCTCCTGAGATAAGGCCTCGTGAACGGCCAGTCCAACTCGCCTTCAAGGTTAGTTATACATTGTGTGCGCTTCCATCAATGATTACAAATGCTAAGAGGAGTGGTGTTGCGGGCTGCTATACAGAGTGAGAGAGATAGAACGGAGAAACTTCTATCGGAGGCAGCGGAGAGGCAGCGGGAGTTGGAGGAGAGGACGAAAAAGATGTTGGAGGAGGAGAGGGCACGGAATGACATGCAGGCAAGGGCCATGTACGAGCTCCTTGTGGTAAGTTTCTTTTGCTGATTAGCCAAAACATTCATGTAGTGTTTGTCTCATTACTAACTAGTATGACTGAGTCGTCAAAACCAAATGTGCAGTCTGTGTGTGAGAAGTCCGGTTAGACCGCACCGCCGATGCCAGTGATTGCTCCTGGGACGACAGTGAGTTTAATTTGAATGGACACTACTTGCTAGTCTTAACATTTGAGTGTCATCATGCTAACGAGACATTAGAAATGATCTTTGGTGCAGCGTAACTCCAGACAAGCATCGCACGATCCTTCTCCAGCTACCGGCATGAGCTAGCCCACTCCCACACCTCCATGATCACGGTAAGTTTCTCTAGTGTTTTGCTTAACAAATGCATAAAGACCTAGACTTTGCTTTATTTCCTCCAAAATGACTTAATAAGCTTACTGACCTCCAAAACCATCCATTTTACCTAAGTTAGCTCTAAAACGATCTATACTTAGCTTTGTTTCCTCCAAAATGACCAAAGTTAGCACTAATATGCTTAGTTAACTAGGTTTGCTCAATAATGACATGTACTTAGCTTACTTATGTCAAAAATGGCATAATTAGCTTAGTTAGCTCATAAACGATCCATTTTACCAAGTTAGTTCTAAAGTGATCCATTTTACCTTAGTTAGCTCATAAACGATCCATTTTACCTAAGTTAGCTCTAAAATGACCCATTTTACCTTACTTAGCTCATAGATGATCCATTTTACCCAAGTTAGCTCTAAAATGACCCATTTTACCTAGGTTAGCTCCAAAATGATCCATCTTACCTAGGTTAGCTCTAAAATGATGCATTTTACCTAAGTTAGCTCATAAGCGATCCATTTCAACTAGTTAGCTCATAAACGATCCATTTCACCTATGTTAGCTCACAAATGATCAATTTCACCTAAATTAGCTCATAAATGTCATATATTCTTCTTCTTATTCTTCATTTTCTTCTTCTTCTTCTTCTTCTTCTAATCTTCTTCTTCTAACTTTCTTATTTCCCATTTTGCAAAATTTATTCGCTTCACGGAAGCTTGCATAGATGGAGTGCTTGTTTGGATGAACTATGTTTCTTTTGTATCGATGAACTATGGATGTATGGTAGGATGACACTATTGTAATATGTATGGTTGGATGCATGTATGTGGAACTTGCTATGTATGGTTGGATGCATGTATGTGCAACTTGCTATGTATGGTTGATGGAACTATCCATGTATGATGAAATTATATGTGTTGGATATCTCATATGTTTGCTGTGAACTTGCCATGTGAAAAATATATATGTATCATGTATTTGCTGTGAAAATGGTTGGGTATAAGAAAAAACAGAAAAAAGGCAATGCAGGCTCTTTGCCGTCTTCCACCGACGGCAACGGGCTCTTTGCCGTCCGCCGCGGACGGCAAAGAAGCCATGTGGCAACCACCTGTGTTTCCTGGCAGCTGACCATTTGGTCAGTTTGCCTACAGTGGCAGACGACAAAGGCCTGATGCTCTTTGCCGTCACCCACGGACGGCAAAGACTGCCGTTAGCCACCTAACAGACTAACAGCGACTTTATTGCCGTCGGCTTTCTTTGCCGTCGGCCACTAATGGCAAAGGCTCCTTTGCCGTCCGTGTTAGGAAGAAGACGACAAAGAAGGTCTTTGCCGATCCTGTCTTTGCCGGCGCCTTTTGCCGTCCGCGGCAGACGGCAAAGGCCTTTGCCGTCCGCCTTCCATGCCTTCGCTGTCTGCCCTCGCAGACGGCAAAGTAGCTGATTCATGTAGTGATAAGCTCGGCGGCAAGAGAATGGGCTTAGATCAACAATTCAAAGAGAGGCCACAGAAATACTATACAGAGGACAATGACCAGAAAAAGGTTGACGAACATAGGTATGGTGGACTCAGATGACATGAGAAACACAAAATATCAACGGATTTAGTGGACGCAATGGAAGAAAAGAAAACTGAAAGCAATACTAGATGCGATAGATAGATGGAAAATCTAGCAGCGGAAGAAACATAAAGATTTTTTTACGAGATCAAGCAGCGGACCAAGACACAGCAACACTTAGTCGGACCAAGACACAGCAACACGTAGTAGCAGGTAGTAGTACCACGTAGCAGCATCACGTAGCATAGTAGCAGGTAGTAGCACCCAGTGTAGCAAGAGATAGCAACAGCCATGCACACGGAAGCAAAAGCAGGAGGAGAGGAACACGCCTACATGGCTGCATGAGCGGACGCACGTGAGTCGTCACGCGACGACGACGTTCTTCACGGAAGGGCCGATCGTCCCAGTGGCAGACTTGGAGAGCAGCCAGTGGGAGCACAGTAGGCATGAGAGACCTGCACGGGGGCGTTGTTGACCAAGGTGGTGGTGATCCTCAGGGTGATGGGATCCAAACTCTAGAATGATGGTGTTGACCAAGCCGACCCGATCTCTGTAGGGTGCCGAACCAAACCGATCTGAAGGCAGCCTTGACTGGGGCGGCCCAATCTCCCGATCTGGAGACATCGTTGACCAGGGAGGATCCTGGCAGGGCACGTGAAGTGGGAGGGACGGGAGCGCGAGACGGCCAGAGGAAGATGGCGGCATCGCGGGGGAGGCAGCGTCCGACCGAGAGGAGGTTGGCGGCAGCACAAAATTGGATCTGCACGAGTTGCGCGTGCTAAAAAAATAACCTAAGCTCTAATACCATGTTAGGAAAGAAACTTAACTTTATTGAAGGCCCAAGGGGCATATATATATTACACATGACTTGAGGTGTAAGGAAACTAGACATAAACTAATAAGGACTCCTAGACTAATACTAATACTCCTTAACACCATCATCGTGGCCTTTCCTCGCCAGCGCCACCTCACCGGCCTCATCGCCTCATGCTGTTTGAAGCCGCACCCATGCCGGACCTCCACTAACTTCTACCGTGGCTAAGACGCCGTTGCGGTCTCCGCCTGTGTCGTGGTCCGGAGCTTCTGAGCCGGCATGTACTGCTGCTGAGCCGGTTCACCCGCCTTGGTAACCCGCTTCACCTCTGCCGCTGTGGTCACGGGCATGGCCTCAGTCCGTCGGCCGCTGCTGCAAGAAAAAAGAATATTTGTGATCAATCAAATTGTAGATTGATTCTGCTAAAAAAATTGTTGTACGCTGCTGCTGCTGCTGCTGCTGCATCTCATAAGGACAAAACAGGAGATTTCCGCTGCAACCGTTCAGTCTGATCCACCGAGTTACGCCCGAAGCTCCACGCCCCAACATTTTTCTCAAGTTCCAAGGCGATCTGTCAAAAGCTCAGTGTGAAGGCCGAATCAGATACGTATTCAAGTTACTACTACTATCTTAACTACTAGTACTCCTCACGTGCAAAGACTGAACTAGAAACAAGACAACTTGGAGAAGCAATACGTACGTTTTACGGAGGCAGTGAAATCCTATCAGCACGCAATTTTGGCTTTTTTCCTATCAGCCTCTCCTACGTGTTGCCGCAGCCACGGCATGGCGGCTGCTTACCTCCGCCGTCCGCCTCAACTGCAGTGGGCGAGGCCAACATTTCTAAACCGATGTCGCCGTTGACCCGCCTCGCACCGTGATGAATGCGCCTCACACCTGCTCCACGCCTACGGCCCTGACCGTTTCCCGCGCGGCCGCGCCGGTCGCCGGCTGATACGTCTCCAACGTATCTATAATTTTTTATTGTTCCATGCTATATTATATTCTATTTTGGATGTTTAATGGACTTTATTATACACTTTTATATTATTTTTGGGACTAACCTATTAACCGGAGGCCCAACCCAAATTGTAGTTTTTTGCCTATTTCAGTGTTTCGCAGAAAAAGAATATCAAACGGAGTCCAAACAGAATGAAACCTTCGGGAACGTGATTTTCGGAACAAACATGATCCAGAGGACTTGGAGTCTACGTCAAGAAATCAACAAGGAGAGCACGAGGCAGGGGTGCGCCTACCCCCCTCCCCCAGGCGCGCCCTCCACCCTCGTGGGGCCCACGTTGCTCCACCGACGTACTTCTTCCTCCTATATATACCTACGTATCCCCAAACCATAAGAGGCATCGATGAAAATCTAATTCCACCGCCGCAACCTTCTGTACCCGTGACATCCCATCTTGGGGCCTTTTCCAGCATCCAGCCGGAGGGGGCATTGATCACGGAGGGCTTCTACACCAACACCATAGCCTCTCCGATGATGTGTGAGTAGTTTACCTCAGACCTTCGGGTCCATAGTTATTAGCTAGGTGGCTTCTTCTCTCTCTTTGGATCTCAATACAAAGTTCTCCTCGATTCTCTTGGAGATCTATTCGATGTAATCTTCTTTTGCGGTGTGTTTGTCGGGACCGATGAATTGTGGGTTTATGATCAAGATTATCTATGAACAATATTTGAATCTTCTCTGAATTCTTTTATGTATGATTGGTTATCTTTGCAAGTCTCTTCGAATTATCAGTTTGGTTTGGCCAACTAGATTGATCTTTCTTGCAATGGGAGAAATGCTTAGCTTTGGGTTCAATCTTGCGGTGTCCTTTCCCAGTGACAGCAGGGGTAGCAAGGCCCGTATTGTATTGTTGCCATCGAGGATAACAAGATGGGGTTTACATCATATTGCATGAGTTTATCCCTCTACATCATGTCATCTTGCTTAAAGCGTTACTCCGTACTTATGAACTTAATACTCTAGATGCATGCTAGATAGCGGTCGATGTGTGGAGTAATAGTAGTAGATGCAGGCAGGAGTCGGTCTACTTGTCACGGACGTGATGCCTATATACATGATCATACCTAGATATTCTCATAACTATGCTCAATTCTATCAATTGCTCGACAGTAATTTGTTCACCCACCATAATACTTATGCTCTTGAGAGAAGCCACTAGTGAAACCTATGTTCCGCGGGTCTATTCTCCATCATATTAATCTTCCAACACTTAGCTATTTCTATCGCCTTTATTTTACTTTGCATCTTTATTTCTCTTTATCATGAAAATACCAAAAATATTATCTTATCATATCTATCAGATCTCACTCTCGTAACTGACCGTGAAAGGCTTGAAAACCCCTTTATCACGTTGGTTGCGAGGTTCTTATTCGTTTGTGTGGGTGCGAGGGACTTGAGCGTGGTCTCCTACTGGATTGATACCTTGGTTCTCAAAAACTGAGGGAAATACTTACGCTACTTTACTACATCACCCTTTCCTCTTCAAGGGAAAAACCAACGTAGTGCTCAAGAGGTAGCACCGGCTCCGCCTCCTCTGCATCGGTTAGCTGTTGACCCGCCCAGCACCTCAAGATGCCCTAGTGACCCGCCAGCTGGAATAGTCACTGAGCACCTCCGCCGAGCACGTGCGCTCGTATCTGAAGATGAGTCTTCTTTAGTATTATTTAGAACTGCAGGCCGCTCATGGAAGATGAGTTTTTCTGAAGTATCAGCAATTATTCAATATCAATAAAGCTTTACTAGCTACACCCAATCGATGATTGCTCTGAGGGCTTTGATCATGATGATTCAGTCTCATTGGGTTCTAGACATGAAGACACTCGACCGTATACTATTCACGGTGTGGGGGCTAAAAGCAACATCGCGTTTCCTAGCTAGCGTTCACAAAAAAGAGGAAAAAAGTCTAGGATTCCAAGGCTGTTTGCAGATAAACTGATGCACTGCCACTGCTATCGCACCAGTTTCCACCAGAGGCGTTGCCGTTGTATGCATCATCATGTTCTACGAAACAATGGGACCCTAGTTTCCGTTGAGCCGCCGTGGTGCAAGTGGCCTCTGCGGCCCTGCCGTGCCGGTCCGCTGCCGGCCTTGCCTCGTGTTAAGCCGCCGTTCCTGCTACGGTCGTGTTGAGCCGCCCGGTTCCAGGCTCTGCCACGGTTGTGCTTCAAGCCGCTGCGTCCGTTGTCATCACTATGACCTCGTGCTGAGCCGCCCCGGCCGGTCTTGTTCTGAGCCACCGTATTCCACTTGTTGTGGTTGATGCCCTTTTGCAAGGGCAGGAAATAGTTGTTATAATTGCCATGGCAAGTAATGGAAGTAGTTCATGAAACGGATCATCTATCGTCCGGACAAATCAGGTGAATTCTGTCCAGTCAATTTTTATTGATATGTTTTTATTCCTTAAAAACAAGTACTCTGGCTTGTGATATTTTTGGATGTAGGACAGATGTTCAGGGCAAGAGCGATGGTTGTGTCATCGATATATATACCGCGCCTGTGATTGACTCGCCCATCTACGCGGCTTACTGTGCCTATGATTGACTCGCCCATCCGCACCGGCTTACAATGCCATGGCCGACTCATCTGTTCGTGCCCGTGGTTGACTAGCCCGCGTCTGCGCCATCTTGTAATGACGCGGTCGACTCCTACATATACATCAACAAATCAGAGCTATGTCTGCTTACACAAGCTGATTAATGAGTGTGCGCCGTTCCTGCAATCCGATTTTCTTCCAACAACTCTGGAGCAAATTATCATATATTATCACCCTCTGCCTGCACCGGATGGCTCAATGGGCAGGCCCACAAGTCGCCGCCACTGCAGTTTGGTTAAACTTCAACAGCCAGCTAGGATGAACCATTGGCCGAGTTACTGACACAGCTCATACTGGATCATTTATAACCCGCAGCAGTCGACCTCAACCTTCTGTGGATTCATATCGCGTTATCAACACCAAGGATATACATCTTATACTATGGCCAAGAATGTAGAATCTCAAGCCAACTCCTCGAGTCGTCTTGAGACTCGGGGGCTACAATGACATGGCTCGGCAGAATTGGCCGATTTCAGTGAATTCAAGAACTCCGGATCATTGGAGGGAAAATAACCCGGTCCCGGAGGCTCCTGCCAAACTGGTGCAAATTTACAAGCCTTTAGAAAAATTTCCGGCTCAAGAGAAAGATTCTGGGTTATCAGAAAAAGTTCTGGTTCAACATCCGACTCGAGAGAAATCCATCAGACAAAGCTTTGAATCTCTCAATATCTGGTTTAAAATTCTGGCTCAAGAAAAATTTATCTCTCGCAAAGTTCGAGTTCTCAAAAAAATTAAAGATTGCCAAAGAGAACTTGCTGCAGTGCACAGTTCAAACATGGATATCCTGCCTTATTGGCTTATCTTATTGCAGATCACTTGGGGCTACCTGCTCAATGAGCATAGTTGTGCTTACCTTCTTGGTCCGGCTTACACGCCTTGTTACAAATTGCATGGGGGCTTCCTGCTCATTGAGCATAGCTGTGACTACCTTCTTGATCCGGCTTGCATGCCTTATTAAAAATTACATGGTGGCTTCCTCCTCACTGAGCATAGCTATGACTCCCCTTTGATCCGGCTTATACGCCTTGTTGCAAATGACTTGGGGGCTTTCTGCCCAAGTTAAAAGGTTACCAAAGAGAACTTGATACAATGTATGGTTCAAACATAGGTAACCCGCATTGATGGCTTATTATAGGTCACTTGGGGTCTTCCTGTTCAATGAACATAGCTATATTTACCCTTTTGATCGGCTTGGAGGCCAGGTGTATTCACCAAAATTTCGGTTTATCCTGCCTTGTATGTTTGCCACTCAGCCCAGGTAATCCTGGAATGACCCGTTGTACTCTTGACATTCAATATTATAAAGAACCTGAATTTTTCAAGGTTAAAATGGCGGTTGGTCATGTGAGCCCCGGCTTACAGGTTTGGATAAAGGGTTAACTCAGTGGTTGTGCGGCCCATGAACAACACCTGAAATTTCAGCTTCGCGGCCTACGAAAAGCCATGTTTCTTTTGATTTGTTATTTTCTAAACATTGTTTGGATTCATATCTTTGTTCCATATTAACATATGGACTAAAACAATTCAGGCGATGTAGCCTTAATCTTTGTGACTCATATTTGGGGTTTTGATAACCCGTCCTGGCTTTGGACGTTAAGTCACCAGTATACTTTGATTGCGCAATTGGAATTATGTGCTTATGAGTACTTGGGTTGTCACCCTCACTGGATGTGGCGCTGTAAGCCGGCAATTTGAGCCAATTCTCCAGATATGTTTTTAAATTGTTGGATGAATATGCGAGGTGTGATAACCCGCCCTGGCTTTGTATGTTAAGTTGCCAGTATATTTTGGATTGCACCATTGGAATCATGCGCTTATAAATCATTGGATTGTTACCCTCATTGGATATGGCGACTTAAGCCGGCAGTATGAGCCAATTCTATAGGTATGTTTTCCTGGATATATAAATATGCAAGGTTTGATAACCCGCCCTGGCTTTTGACTTTAAGTCACCAGTATGATTAGGGTTGAATGACCTTGCTTACTCTTTTCTATAATGGCATAAGACTATATTATGTTTGGGCTGTTACCCGCCCTGGTTTTTGATGATAAGTCGCCAGGGCATATGTTGTTTAATCTTTGTGCAGAACATGCAGAGCTATGGAATACATAAATGATTAAGTTCAAGCCCATCATCAAAGATTAAAATTGGTGTTTCAAAAGGGTTATCAATTCTGGATTTTTACAAAGGCTATAAGCCGCCGGGTTACAAAAATCCCGGATTACAATGGATGCGTATTAAGTCACCATCGGCCAAGAGTCGTCGGGCATTTAACTCCGGATTTACTTGTCAACAAATAAAGTACTCAAATCTTTAATAGCCAAACTTGGCTGGATTTTTATTATGGTTATCAATAACCAGTATTATGATTGAGGTTTTCAAAGCCGCTTCAGAGCAATGGCTATTATTTTTCATCCAAGAATACCAGTTCACAATAGAGAGCATGGTTCAATAATGATATGCAAGGCATTGAGCAACATCATCCAGACAATGGATATGGTTTTATTTTACAATGGAAGGAATAGTCCCGAGTCGCTGCGGGCTTATGACCCGACACCTGGGGGCTACATTATTCAAATAAAGATTACATCAAGTATGCAAGTCCCATGTCATTGCAAGCATGCACCATGGTACTTGGGGGCTAATGCAAGGTCATTTTTAACTCGCCTCATTGAAGACCTGGCCCATCACATAGTGATGAGCCGGTCCTTGGGGGCTACTAATTGCTCCTATCAAAGGTAACCTGAAACTTGGGAGCTACATCATTTGGTATTATTTTTTGAAGTACATGTATAATCCTAGCTCAATATTATCTCACTGAGCCGGCCCTTGGGGGCTACACATTGCTGCTCAAATCCACATGATCATATCTACAAAGTCCCTGCTCATTATTGCATAATGATCCGGCAGTTGGGGATACACATGTGAGGTGCAAAATATTCAGTTTATGATTGGTGGCTTAGATGAGCAAAGTGGATTTCTCCAAAGTTGTAGCATTTTAAAGTATCATATTCTCAGTTTTGGCCTGGATAACTCAGGAAAAACAATTACATGACCCGGTGTTAGCAACAATCATGACCCGGCATTATCAGTCATAACCCGACAATTTCGAGGATTCTTTCTCTAGAAGGACATCATTAATCCGGAGTATTTAAAAGCTGGTTCAACTCCAGAAGGACATCTTAAGTCCAACATTTTTATTAAGTCAGCGCATTGAAGGCCGATTCAAATGGATTCTTTCTTTAATATTTTCTACAAGCAAATTTACTATGAAGCTGGCCTATTGACCCGGACATTCCAGAAGACGTACCTGGATTTTTTCATTGGCAAAGTTTGAACATATCTACTAAAGGAGATTTGCTATCAGATCATGGACATGTATCCAGAAGGAAATGACAAGGACTTAAGGATGATCAGGTGCCGATTCAGAAAAACTTTAACCCGGAGCACAACCTATCAAATTTGTTCTTGTGTTTATTTTGCAGGATGAGTTTAACATGGATAAATCCAAATTAAACTGGGGGCGTCGGGGATATACCCCGCGGTATGACCCGGCCGGAAGTATGACCCGGCTGGACTTGGTGACTCACTAGTGGCCCGCCTAAAGACTGGCGACTCACTAAGTGACCCACTCGGATCTCTCCAATCACTGATGACCCGGTCGGGCCTAGTGACTGATTAGTGACCTGGTAGGCGGGTCAGAGGAGTAACAAGGCCTAAGGCCTAGTAGGCGGCTTATGAGAAGACCAACTCAAGGTGCGTGTCCGGTGGCCGGCTTAAGAGCAAAGCATAAGGAATATTCCCTTAAAGGAAGCAAGACTAGGACTCCACTTGTAATAGAGTAATCCTAATCCTACTAGGACTAGTCATGTAACCCGCCCCTTCAACTTATATGGGGAGGGGTAGGGCACCCCAAGAGGGACAAGTTTCACAAGTCTAGGTAGACAAATCAATAGCTCTCGAGATAGAGCACCCTTGCAATTGTGATCATCATCGTCATCAATATCAATGAAGAAGGATGTAGGCTTTTACCTCCATCGCGAGGGGCCTAACCTGGTTAAAAACCACGCGTCTCTCGTCCCACTCAACCACTCTCAAGCTATCACATAGATGCGTTGGCCTCACGACTAAGTCCTGACACTAAGGACATCTGCCGTGACAATTCCACGACACTTGGTAACCATGATCTCAACATGGGCCTACCCTTCGATGGAGCCCCTCTCTGGTGATTTCCCTGCTTGGACGATGGATGGGGTGGGCCCCTGATGATGAGCCCCACTCTGGTGGCTCTCCTCTCCCTCCTTGGCGGGGAACGAAGCACGGTCTGACGCGTCTCTCCTGGCGGGTGAAACTTGTTCCATACTTCACGCAGGGGGCTAGGCCGGGGGCTAGGCACAGGATCCTCTGTGTTATCCCCCGCCAGACACATGTCCACCAAAGACCCCGGCTAAGCCACATGTTTGGTTCGCTTGGCTTGGTGGATAAGGGGTTCTTCGTCCCTGGCAAGTCAACAAGCAAGATTAAGATAAGTGAACATCAAAAGCACATATTTTTTCGAGAAAAGCCAGTGATCTCCTTACTCTGGATCGATGAGCATGGAGCCCAGCGCATATCCCATGTGTGGCGGGGTCACCCTGCTCCTCTTTAGGGTCGGGGGAATATAGCTTCCCGACAACTCCGAGCTCTTGGGTGTGACAAAGGGCTCCACCGGGTCGAGCTGTGCGAGCAAGCCAAACTTGAACTGGGGGCTGGGATCAATCCCGGTGACTGCCCGTCGTTTGGCAGGAGGGTTCTCCCCTCGGAAAGGCGGGAGGAATGGCGACGTACCACATCTGGTTTGTCGTTCATGGAGGCGATCTTCTTCACCCTCTTGGTGGCTGGCACAGGGCCATGGGCCGCTACCCCCTACTGGCCCACCTGTGAGCACTACAAAAAAAGATACATCCGTGACATTTTGGCCTGAACAATTTTTTTTTCTTCATGCTTATGACACTTCTATGATGATAATTGTGACAAAAACACGTATCATCATAGATGTGGTGGGCTCCTACTTCTATGACAAAAAATCATGACATAAAATGGGCTTTTCGTCCTGGGCGGGCCAGAGACGCAGCTGCATGACTTTCTTTGGGCCGTCCATGACGGAAAATGTCATGGTAGGAGCGAGGGTGAGGAAAATATCGAGCACTTCCCGATTACGGTGGGTGTTCGGGGCCGAGCGATGAACTGTGGTTTGCGCGTTTCTCTTGTGTACGTGCATGTGTGCGAGGCATTGGGATCAAACTGAACCTGAGCGATCGCAATGCTTGCTACGTTACTGAACACGAGCAATCGATCCCTTGGTTGTTAACTGACCCCAAGCGATTCATTCATTGCTGACAAAACCCGAGCGATTCCTTAACTGCTGCTACTAACTAAACCGAGCGATCGATCACTGCTGCTGCTTACAATGAAGCCGATCGAGCCCCCGTGCGAGACGTAGCTAGCTAGCCAGTGTTGGTTGCCTCTCGATGACCAGTTACCGTTGCTACCGTGTGCGTGATACGTAGAACGAGTCGAGACGTGGTGAGTCGAGCCGATTGGTTCGCTGTGGATGAACAGTTCCCAGTGGGGGTTGGATGAACAGGACCCCGTGGTAGAAGGACATCCCCCTAGACGAACAGGACCCTGAGGAGGCTCTATGAACAGTAGCGCGTGGATGAACTGTAGCCCTTGGAGGCTGGAGGAGGTCGACGGTGGATGAACAGTAGCCCATGGAGGCTGGAGCGAGGCAGTAGACGGTGGATGAACATGGCCCTGATTTGACCGTAGGCACTCCAACACAAGTCCGTTTCCTCCATTTTGCAGTACGCCACACCCCTCCCGATCAACAGGAACCCGTTTCAACCATAGGCACTCGAACACAAGTCCATTTCCTCCATTTTTCGTTACGCCACAACCCTCGCGATCAACAGGACCCCGTTTCGACCGGAGGCACTCGAACGCCAGAACCTTCCCGATGAACAGGACCCAGTTTCGACCGTACTTGGTCGAACAGAAGGCCCGGTTTATCCGTTCTGAGGTAGACAAGACCTCGTTTCGGCTGTTCAATCCAAGCCGGTTGGCTCCCGATGAACATGATGTATTCCGTTGCCTCCTGATGAACACGACGCATTCCGTTTCCTCTCGATGAACATGTCGCAGTTTCTCCATTCTGACCCAGCCGGTTCGCTTCTGATGAATAGGACTCCGTTGCTGCCATTCGTTGCCTATCCATGTACACGAGCCCTGGCTGTACGTATGCGCGAGTACGTGTTCGAGGCCCTGCCCGTATGTACGTACGTGGATGTATTTTTTGGCATCTGGTTGTACGTATGTCCCTACAAAAAAAGACACATCCGTGACATTTTGGGCTGAACAAATTTTTTTTCTGTCATGCTAATGACACTTCTATCACGATCATTGTGACAAAACCCAGTATCATCATATATGTGTTGGGCTCGTACTTCTATGACAAAAAATCATGACAGAAAATGGGCTTTTCGTCCTGGGCGGGTCGGAGACGCAGCTGCATGACATTCTTTGGGCCGTCCATGACGGAAAAAACCGTGGTAGATGCGAGGGCGAGGTAAATATCGGGGATTTCCCGGTTATGGTGGGTGGTCGGGGGCCGAGCGATGCACGTTTCTCTCGTACACATACGCATCTGGGTGCGAGGCATTGGTATCTAACTGAACCCGAGGGAGGCCTTCGCCTACTGAACTCGAGCGAGGCCTTCGCCTACTGAACCCGAGCGATTCCACTGCAGGCTACGCGTTACTGAATCCGAGCGATCGATCAATATGGCCGTTAACTGAATCCGATCGGGCGATACCTTCGCTACAACTACTAATTGAAGCCGATCGAACGTGGTGCCTCTTGATGAATACTGAGCATTGTTGGGGGTTGGATGAGCAGTTCCCGGTGGGGGTTGGATGAACAGGACCCCGTGGTAGTAGAGGCCGTTGCCGCTGGATGAACAGGACCCCCATCGAGCCTATTGGGGGTGGATGAACAGGACCCCGTGGAGGGCTGGATGAACAGGACCCCGTGGAGGGCTGGTTGAACAGTAGCCGGTGGAGGGCTGGATGAATAGTAGCCTGTGAAGGGGTGGTTGAACAGGACCCCGTGGAGAGGGCTTGTTGAACAGTAGCCGGTGGAGGAGCGGTGGAGGCCGGATGAACAGGAGCCCGTGGATGAACAGTCACAGGTGGAGGCTGGAAGAGGTCGACGGTGGATGAACAGTAGCCCGCGGAGGCTGGTGGAGGTCGACGGTAGAGATGAAAAGTGGCCCGTGGAGTCCCGTTTTGCGGTACGCCACAACCCCCCCTGATGAACAGGACCCCGGTTTCGACCATAGCGCTCAAACACAAGTTTGTTTCCTCCGTTTAGCGGTACCCCACACCCCTCCCGATAAACAGGACCCCATTTTGACCGTAGGCACTCGAACACAAGTCTGTTTCCTTCGTTTTGCGGTAATCTAGACCCCTCCCGATGAACAGGATCCCGTTTCGACCGTGGCCAGTCGAACAAAAGGCAGTTTCCTCCGTTCTGCGGTACGCCCGGCCTCATTTCGATTGGCTGTTACGTCCAAGCCAGTTGGCTCCCGATGAACACGATGGCGTAGTTTTTCTGTTTCGTCCAAGCCAGTTGGCCGTACGTATGCGCAAGTAGGCGTTTGATACCCCGCCCGTATGTACGTACGTGGTCGTATTTACTTTCTTGCACCCTGGCTGTACGTACGTGTAGACGAATTAACGGGACTGCGTGACATGCTAGGTGCGCGCCGCTACTACGACACAAGCCCTTCCTTACTCAGCCATAGTTCATCGCTGCAGCCTACAAACAGACCGATCGACCAGTATATATGTACACGTTCGCGACCAGAATGACAACGCTACGTACGCTTGGACCAGGTGGGTCTCGACTGTCAGGGAGGATAAGGAGGCACTTCCTTGCGTGTGAAGACGTAGCTGGTGGGTCCTGGGAGTCAGGGTGGAAATGTGTTTTTCATGAAATACGGTGGCCCGTCCGGTGGGTCCCTGCTGTTAGGTCGAGGAATCATTATTTTGCGCGTAATAAGGAGGCACTTCCTTGCTGCGGCCGTGGACCCAGCTGTCAGCCTCTCCACGTACAGTACTATTCTGATGGAAGTCGTGCCTTGATCACATTGACCACGCCGTGCTGAGAGAACCAAGGCGGTGGACGACGGCGAGGCCTAGGAAGGGGACGACATGGAGCCGGGGAAGATGTGGCAGTGGATGCCCATGCGGAGAGGAGTACGAGGGATGACTGGTTGGGCTGCGGTGTGATGCTACCGTCGCAGCAGAATAACAGGGGGTGTGGGTGAGTAGAGGGATGACCTGCCCAGTGGTGGGAGTAGTAGGAGCGGTGAGGCATGCGCGGCAGCACAGCCGCCCACGGGAGGCAGGAGCACGCGACACGACCGACGCTGGTTTGGGCGGCTGGAGCAAGAAGACCAGAGGTTGAAGAAGCACTACGGTCATTTGATGGACATTGTACGGTCATTGGAGCTAGAATCGTTCATATTAACTAAGTTGACAAAGCGCTCCGTCCCCGTCAGCTTATTAGGCTCACAAGTTAGCCTCCCACTATGGTGGTTCCCACCTAGCAGGGGGAGTATTCATTTTTTTGTGTGTTGACCATGCCGCGCCGAGCGCATACAAGGTGGTGGACGAGGGCGAGGCCCCTGACAGCAACGAGCCGGATATGGGAGGACGCGAGAGTGGAGTCACAGACGGAGAGGTGTATAAGGGTTACCTGGTTCTGGTGCGGTGCGGTTCGGCAGTCAGTGGAGAATAACAAGAGGTGTGGAGGGGTGGAGGGATAGCCTGGCCGGCGGTGGGGTAGCGCTTCATAGTGAAACGAGCTAAGCAGAGCTGCTAGCAGCACGATGCGGGAGCAGGTGGTCCCGGCGGTGCTGGAGGAAGAAGACGAGAGATTGAAGATGGATGTCGGTCGTTGGATGTAAATCCAACGGCTAACGATGTCAGAATCATTTGTTGACTAAGTTTACAATGACCTGCGTTGGCTTCGACCTATTGGCCCACATTTCAGCCTCCAAAAATGCGGCACATATTCCACCCATTTTTCAGAATTTACAGTCAATTTGATCTCTTTTTTAGAATTACAGTCCATTTGCTGGGCTGGGTGAACAAATAATGTAGCGTCCATGCGGCCCATTTTTTAAAAACTACAGCCCATTTTCACTTTCTCGAAATACACGAATTTGCTGGGCTGGCTGAACAAAAAATGTAGCATCCGTGCGGCCCATTTATTTTTTCCTCAAAAATTACATGCCATTTGCACTTTCTCGAAATAGACGATTTTGCTCGGCTGATTCTAATTATAATGTTGGGTTGGGCGCAGCAATGTTATCCAAAAATAAACAGGGGCTAAGCATTTTGTTATAAATATATTTAAATAATAAGTGATTTATTATTACATTGATGCAGGGAAAATATCTCCAGTTTTTTTGCCTGAACCATTATTGACATGTGGGTCCCCATTGTCATCTACGCACACCACGTGCAACAATTGCCAAAAATTTGTCCCTCGGTTTCTCTGTTTTTCGCACACTCGACATTGTGTGGGTATTTTGAAAACAGCATATCTTTTTGACTGTGCATCGTACGAAGATGTGCTATGCATGAATGTTGATCAGCATGATGTTAACTGGCTGGTAGTTCCATTTTCGACCATGAATAAAACTTCCAACATGATGTTATCCCTATTTGAAAAGGGCGTGCTAATAAAAATGCTCTGCCTTTGAAAGTTGCAGTTTCTTATCTGAAACTAAACTTGCAGTTTCTTATCTGAAACTGAAACTTGCAGTTTCTTCTCTGAGAATCACATTGTCTACACTTTTATACTCCTATGAAACTACATATTTTTAAGTGCTAAAAATAGATCTCTAGAATTCATAAAATACTTCATATGCTCAATACTACAAATTTGAAATTCAAAAGACATTCATATCTGAAAGTACTCTCAAAATACACAACACAAAACGCAATTCACAACCTGCAAATACTGACAACCCTAAGCTCCTCCTAACAATTCACAACCTACCCGACTATTGGGCTGGGGGGGGGGCAGTCCCCTCCTATTCCTCGGTGGCAGACAGCCGCCCTGTGAGACAATGTGCACGGCGAGGGAGAGAGAGGATGGCGGGGAAGCATCGTCGGGCCAACTGCTTTTCTCCACTTGATGTTGGGTTCGGTCGACGAAGACTCCACTGGCCCGCTCTGGCATGGCACCCTCACAGACGCCACCCTACAGATGCTCGATCCTTCAATCTCCAGTGGATGCTCCATTCAGGATCGATACTCCCACCACCGCTGCCTCAAGATCGGATTTGGTGAATCCGTTAACTCCATGGCCCAAAGGAGCAGCGCTGGTTTTGGATTGGAACAGGAGAGGAGAGGCGGTGGTTTGAAATGGAAGAGTAGAGGAGCGGCGATGGATTTAGATTGGAACAGGAGAGGAGCAGCAGTGGTTTAAGAGGAGAGGAGCGGCACTGGTCTTGGAAGTATTTTTTTGTTTTGCGTATTTTGGGTCAAAGTTTGACCAGGTACTATATTTGAAAAGCAAAATGTGAATGCATGTCACCAAAAGTTGTATCCTTTGGTTCGTATCTGAATGTACTTTCAAATTATATTATTTTTGCAATGTATAACATATATTTTATTTGTGAAAATCATGGTCAATTATGACCCAAAATAAAAGGGAGACTAGTTAATGTGGGTTCGCTTCCTTAATTGAAGGGTAAATTGATTTTGATTTTGATCCAGTCACAGCGCCCCGGTTCTCTCATCCAATCCTAAATCGCTGTTGCACACTCCTCTCCCTCTTCTCCATTGCAAAACCACCACATCTCCTCTCCTTCATCTCCATTCGAAAACCACCGTCTCGCCTCTCGCTCTTCTCCATTGCAAAACCACCCCTCTCCTATCCATATTCTCCATTGCAAAACCACCATCTTGCCTCTCCCTCTTCTCTATTGCAAGACCACCATCTCTCCTCCCATCTTCCAAAGCTAGTACCGGACCTCTCATAAGGACATCTATGGAGAGTATGCAACAGCGAATCGGGCAAATCGCCGGCGGCGACCAGGTAAAGTTAGCCAGGTTGAAGGAGATCCTTAATTGGTTTGACAATGAGTGGGAGATTTCGAGGACGGTGAGGGCCATGTGGCAATGTATACGAAAGAGCGAGATGGCAGTGATGAGGGCGGCGATGTACTCCTTGGCAGTAGTCATGCCGCAGTCCTTCGAATTCATCGAGTATCTCCTTTGGGCGATGGAGCAGACAGATTCGCCCGAGGAAAAAGTCAAGTGGAGGTGGTGGGCATACAGGTCGAAGGTCGAGCATCCAGAGGATAACGAATCGATCGAGTACGGTGTGCCGTTCGTGAGGGTGCAGAGCCAGCCGGAGCCACAGGATTATTCGTTCTCCCACGCAAGAGGAGGCCGGATGGCACGACGTCGCTTCCCCGCCGTTCTCCACAGTTCCCTCGACGGTTGCCTCATTTCAACGGCGGCGGTAGGGTTTAAGCTAAGCTTCGCACTAACCTAATCTTCCATCTGCTCATGCTTACAATCAGTGTGACGGCTAATGAAAATCATGCTTACAATCAGTCTCCGAGTACTATGCCAATCACCCTAAAATAGCTCTGGACATTTGGGTCAAAGTTGTGACACTGTGTACAAATAACGAAAAAATAGATTGGTGCTTCTTTCAGAAAAGAGTACTCCCTAGAAAACTGCCAATATAAGCTACTAGTATTTGGTTAGAGGATTTGCTGCCGAAAAAGATCCGTCCAAAGAGAGCGCCACACATCCCACTAGTGGTGGTGGATGACAATGCGTGCATGGAGAATGGTTGGTGTCGGTAATTTTTACTTGGCACACCTCGCACTCTGGATATATGCCGGTTCCATCCGTACATTTGTGCAGTTCCACCAAAATGCATCTGAATAACCCTGTTTGCACAGATAATGAAAAAGAGTGATTACATTATTGTGGCACTAGTCGATGAAACATAACCTAATAAATAGAAGAAAATATTGCAATAGTATCATAGTATGCTATGCTGCGAGGGAGAGATGGGCCCTGCAACGCCTCATACGGTAGGCCTCATACTGGAAATCGACCCAAGTCTCCCCGATACACCTTCTGCTAGTGATGAACATCAGTGTACAATGGTAGTACAAGGAGGGGCCTTGAGACATTCCAATCTCTATTTTTGTGCAAATCAACTAAAATTAAGCACCCCATTTTGCATAAATGCTTAATCATTAACAATGGGACTAGTTGATGAAACATATACTAACAAAGAGAAGCACTTTCTTTATCTACATTGGAAATGAAATGATAGAGAGGACACTCTCTCTATTTTAACATTATTGTTACTTTATTTTATCAGTGGCACTAGGGTCGAGCAGGTGGCAAACGAGGTGTACCGTGCGTTGCAAGGATTGAGGCCAGGGGTTCTTAGACTGGGATGCTGAAGCTGGCTCTTTCAGTCCCTATCTTCCCCCTGATGTTTTTGTGGTAGCATTTGGGTTGTAATCCAAAGTTGGCCGAGCTGGTGCTGCCTCCCGCTACCTGCCTAGCTTATGTGACGAACTTGTCTCCTGCTATTACTCAGTCCGTTCTAGTAGTAGTTGCATAACTGCCCGTTTACACCAAGATGTTGTCGTATAATGTGGTTCTCTATGGTTGGGTTTCTTTCGTGAAATCGGAGGAAACCCCCTCTTTCGATATATATATATATATATATATATATATATATATATATATATATATATATATATATATATATATAATCAGTGGCACTAGCGGTTCCAAAACATTGCCTCAAATTAATAGTGCCACTACATTAAGGTGCAAAATAATAGCATTACTGCTTTATCATGGCACTGCCAAAACAGTAGCACAAGAGCAGACTCAACATGCAGGATCTTTGGCAAACGGTCAGACCAAAAAGGAACATACCTCGTGATGGGAACCATATCTGCAGTCAACGCCATCGTAGAAGGGATGACACCAGTCACCAACATGGATGATTCAATTCATGGGACCTTTTGGTGCAGTTCACCTAAAATGAAGCAACATCCCATGAGCTAGCAGCTTCTTCTTCTTTTTTTAAGAAAAGGGCTCCAGCCCCGGTTCCATTTTCATCAGAAAACGAAACCCACAGAGCTTCTTCTTCATTAGTTGCAATAAAATTAAGCAAGATCAAGGTTGGTTGTGAAGCTCGTGGAATATTCAACTATAATTTGGATATCATTTGTGCAATTCAACTAAGATCAAGCGTGAAATGTATATCTCTGTTTGCACAAAAAAGGTGGAAAGGAGGGTGACTAACAAGTGATGAAACATGCATCAAATGAAAGAACCATGTTCCATATCTGAATGCAAATCCTACAAGGACAGTTGCAATTTCTAAAGCGGCAACATTGCTAGATATTAGTGTGGCATTAGTATTAACTATGGCAACCGTTAAATACGACATTACTTTAATGGTGCCATTTCTTCATTTTACCAGCAACATTACATTAACAACTGCTACAGAGTTGGTATTCGGGCACGGGAGAGTAGGCGGACCAGGAGAGTTGCATTTCTAACAAAAAGAAGCAACTTATCTTAATGGGAAATTTAGCAGGGCATGAAAAACAGTGCCTTTCATTCATATTACTAGAGGCATTATATTGAAAACAACATTGGTTTAACGTGTCCTTACTTTTAACAGTGCGACTGCTACATTTTACCAGTGGCATTACATAAGAGTGGCTCGGGGCAACAAACATCAGAACAAGATATCTGGGTTGGTCCCATTTTTGTTCGGTATAGCCACCTTATACTGTGTGAGGCTAGCAAATCTAGTGTTGGACATACTCTGTTGACTTGTCCCCCAGTCCCCACTTTCTTTCCTTTTTCAACCAATAGATCAGGTTTATATTGAGTTTGTACTGCGTTTCCCTTTATTTCCCTATTAGATCAAGAAACCAGTTGGATAGCCAGTCTCTGCTAGTTTTCACCCCCATTATTTCCTAGATTCAGGTAACAAATCTTCCCCCACCCCACCCCTTTCTTCCTGGTTTGAACCATGTAGTACTAGATTTGAGTGCATGAACTAGGTTCACCTCTTAACAGTAAAAATTTAGGTGGCTTTCGAAAAGCGGATCGATCCTATCTATGAGGGGGCCTGAGAAATAGTAAAAGATAAAAAAGCAACGACGTCAGGACCTCGGAAGTGGAGCAAGGACGGTTTCGAAGGAAGTTATACCTGAGGGTCGACGGGATGTCGCTAGCACTACAAAAAAAATACACTTCCGTGATGATACATGTTTGTCATAGTAGGTCACGTTTTCTGTCATGCATGTACATCCATGACAAATTTATGACAGAATCAAGATAGTCATACCTGTGCTGTCGTAGAAGTGTTCCATGACATTACCAAAATTATCATCATGGAAGTGTCTAATTCCATGACGATAAATCGCGCGTCATGGAAATGCTTTCGTCAAGGGTGACCGACACGTGGCATCCACCATGACGGAACGCCGTTAAGCTATCGGGTCCGGTTTGGATCCGATAACCCGCTAGGAGGCTGGACCAATGAGGATTTTCCACGTGTAAAATTCTCATTGGCTAGAGGAAACACGTGTTGGCTCATCGTTGGGACAGATGTCATCCATTCATTGGACAGGAGGCACCTATGATACGTCGACACGTGGCACGGCCCAACAGAGGCCCATTCCGGTGAAAAGGACGGCCCATTTGACTTGGTCAAAAGGTATCGGGCCGGCCCATGGAAAGCCCATTAACGGCCTATTCATATATAGCCAATTTTCGGCCCGCTAACTCATGGCCCGTTACGGCCTATCCGAATTAAGCCCAGTAGCTTCATCTGGGCCTTCCAATGTGATTCCAGCCCATTGTAACTTCCGGCCCATGTATGGCCCATGATGTCTTTCCGCCCATACTAGATCATTTGTAACTCTTGGCCCATTAACGACCCGTGGTGAATCTGGCCCGCAATGAACAGTGTACCCCTTTATACCCATTAACGGCCCATTATTCCATGGGCCGTTTCCAACCCGTGTTATCTTTCAGCCTTCTCAGGGCCCATTTATTCTTGGGCTCATTTCCAGCATTCGGTTACTTACAGCCCGTCATTGGCCTTTTCTGCCTGTGGGCCAAATTCAGCCCGCGGTTACAATCGGCCCGTTTGCGGCCCGTTACTCCGTTGGGCCGTTTTCGTAACGCCATCAAATATGGCCGATTAATGACAGCCTGTTATTGTCGGCCCATGAACGGACGATTCCAAATCTATCCCGTTTACGGCCCATAATGTGGTTTGTTATTGGCCCATGTTTGGCCTATCGATCATACGACACGTAGAAGGCCCATTGATGCTACGGCCCGTAGAAGGCCCATTCTTTCTACGGCCCTAAGAAGGCCCATTGTTTCTAAGGCTCAGAGGAGGCCCATGGTAACTACAGTAAATATGTAGCCCATGGTTATTGTGGCCTAGTTTTAAAAAATAGGTTATTGCAGCCACTAGCAAACCGCGGAAAAAGAACTGCACTGACTACAAGCAAACAAATAAATAAGACAACAAGGAAATAAATAAGCAAGCAACTTACGCTAGGCTATCACGGCTATTACACATAGTACATCCACTGGGCATCAAAGTTCGCCACCAGTGCAAATATAGGGAACAAAGCAGCATATCATATACACTCGTTGTCAAAGTTCGCGACCAGTGCAAATAAATGCCGCAGCAAAAGAAGTCCAGAATTGAAACCACTTCAGAAGAGCTCAAGAAACAATATGCTGGGTACCCATAATGCTGGGAAGATGCTTAGCAAGCTTATTAACTTTCTCTTGTTTGGCTCTTAAATCCTCCAGCACTTGCTGTTGCACCAGAAAGTATGCATCCGAATTCTGCAGGGACTTCCTCAGTCCTTCGGCTTCCTGTCGCATAACATCTGATCGATGTCTTTCAACTTGAAGATGAGACTCAAGAAGCCGAACTGATTCAGGCAGCGAGTTCGATATAGTTTGGGGTCATCTCAATGTCTTCAATATAGTTTTTGTCAGCTTTCTTGGAGACCAACAGGGATGTCTCACTATCTTGAACCTTATCTGCATTACTTCCTTTACCATTGCATAACGGGGTACTCTTCTCCAATATTTTATCTGCGTTCTAAAAGAGAAACAAACAAACACATCACAGGTTTACAATGTAGCATATGAAACTCATTTTGGTAAACCAGTTCAGTAGCAAGGTGGAGAGGATAACAGCATGAAACAAACATATATCTATGTGGTATGGTCACTGTATGGTCTATATCATTCTAGTTTATGTTGCCAAATCAAGATAGATACAGTTTGAATCATATCTATTTAAGACAAACAACATAGACAGAATATAAGTGTGGGAAACTACACAGCAATAACAACACTTGTAATGTGCATGGCATGAGAACATAACTGTTTGTCCAATTGAAACTGAAATGAACATAGAGCAAGTTACAACAGCAAACACATTAAAGAAACAGGTTTAAAACATACCTGTTGCGCCATTGGAGTTTCAATTGCATCCTTCAATTTGAAATTAGTTGGTATGAGTAAATATAGTGATGCAAGAGCAAAGTAGTATGAACCATAGCTACGGAACCTAACTTGAGAACAATTCTTCTTCTACTTTAAGCGTTGACTTGGGGTTCGGAGTGGTGCTCCTCGTGCTTTCGGCAGTGCATTTGCCGTACTAACTGCTCGTGTTTGGGTGCTCTGTTGTGGAGACGGTGCTGTGTTAACTAGAACTGGGTTACTATCTGCTGGGGTTGGGGTTAGAAGGGGTGTAGCTGGTTCTCTATCCAACTGGGTAGGGGTACAATCTGCGTGAGTCTGAGTTATGTGTGGTGGGGCTGGTTCTTTGGCAAGTACAACCATGGTTCTATCTGCAACGACAGGTAGCACAATCTTTGTTGAAGACCGTGTTTTTACTCCCACAGATACTGCCATCACCCCCTCCAATTGAAATGGCTGATAAACAAGAAAAGTAATTGAATGTACAGACATTGTAAGATAGACAGGTGCAATGGATAGTAGGGAAGAAAACAGGGCATGAAATAATTCACATTTATGTTGTCTAACCAAACAGAATAGCAGGACATAATTTCACATATATGATGGCTAATTAAACAGAATAGCATGACACAATTTCAAATGTATGATGGCTCACTAAACAAGATAGAATTACATAATTCAAAATATGATGACTATGTAAACAGGATGAGATGACATAACTATATTATGTCTTTAGAAAATGGGTTGGCATGCGATAATTCAGATACATGTTGTCTATGTAAACATCATGGCATGATATAATTCAAATATATGATTTATATACTAAGCAAGTGAGCAGAGGGCAATCGCATATATTGTGTGTCAACTAAGGAGATGGCATTCAATATTGTGCATATGATGTAAAACTAAGCATTGCAATACAACATATGCATGATATGAGTAATATAACCCTGCCAAGTTTGAGCATACACTTCAGGGGGATAATAGGAATGGTCATGTGCCTCTGAATCCTCCTCTGAAGAGCTATCCGTAACCAGCAAGATATCTGCTTCAGCAGGTAGCATTGTCTGCTCTAAAGACCTTGTTTTCACTCCAGATTTCTCCATCACCAATTCAAATAGCTGATGCACAGGAAGAGCAGTTGAATATACAAACACTGTCGACAAATGCAACTAGAAATACAAAAAAAGGATGGCATGATATAATTCACATATATGACGCTTGGCTAAACAACATGGCATGGCATAATTCACATAAATAATGCCTTGCAACAAGATAGCATTGCATAATTAACATATATAATGTCTTGCAACAGGATGGCATCGCATAATTCACATATATGGTAATTAGACACTAAACAGGTGGCATTCACACAAAGCATGTCTAAACTAAGCAAATGACATAGCAATGCAAGATACCATACGCACGATATGAGCAACATAACCCTGCCAATTTAGAGCATGCACCTCGGGGGGGAAATAGGACTGGTCATCTGTCTCTGAATCGTCCTCTGAGGAGCTATCCGTAACCAGCAAGACATGCGCTTCGTTAGCTAGCATTGTGTGCTCTGAAGACCTTGTTTCCACTTCAGATTTTTTCCATGACCGTGCCGAATGGCTGATGCACAGGAAGAGTAATTGAATGTACTAAAATTGTTGACAAATTTAACACGTAATAAAAAATGATGGCATGATATAATTCACATATAAGATGACTGGCTAACTAGGTTGGAATAGCAAAATTCACATATATGATGCTTGGCTAAACAAGATGGCATTGCATGATTCACATATACGATAAAGAAACTAAACAGATGGCATTGACACAAAGCATATCTAAACTAAGCAGATGACATATTTGATGTATCCAGTAAGCAATGCAAGGCACCATATGCATGATATTACCAACATCAGCATGCCAAGTTAAAGCGAAGACCTCAGGGGGTAAATAGGAGTGGTCTTCTCCTTCTGAATCCCCCTCGGAACAGTTAACTTCCTCTTGATTACGATCCGAAATGGGTGGAAGGGGGCTGCCTTTGCGCCCACCATGGAGCGACGTCTGCATGAAATTTTATTTCCACGCAAGGCTCGTCTCTTTTGCTCTACATGTTCAGTTCCATTGTGTACAATAACTGACATGCATAGGAATAAAACATAGTGAGATTATGTAAGGCATGCACGCACAAATCCAGAGTGATGGTAGCAAACTATGGATAGACCCAAAACCAATGATAGCAGGTAGATAATAGCTTTAGTTAAAAATACAGATAATGGCTCCTTTAATGTTTGTTTGCACCCAACATGAAACTCATAGTAGACACCGGAGATTAACCAGATGTAGACAGATAGTGCTGATCGCTGCCCCAATATGTACCCCACAACCATTTAAAAACAAAAGTTTCATCATTAGTTTGGACCTGACCCAGAGTCTAATAGGCGAACACGACGATAAAGTAGCTTGTCATCATATTAAGCGATGCATAACATAAGCACACATGGAAGAGTGCGACCTCTCTTGCGGACCCTCGTACTCCTCAAGGTTCTGCTTAGTTGATGATGGTAATGCAGTTGTCATGGCTGCCGGTGGCGGGGATGAAGATCTGAGGCGGCGAAAGACAGTCTGGAGAGCGGATCCCTGCTGTGGTGAACCCTTCCGTCATTGGAGCAGCTAAGCTGGGGTGGAACACAACGCAGCAGGAGCAGGACAAACCACACAAGGTTTTCTTTGACACATATCTGTAACAGAAGTAATTGTGTAAGGGCTTGTTTGAATTTGAAGATTCTAACAATCCAGGGATAGGAAATAGTCAGGAATAGGATAGG